>NC_060077.1:78212056-78524245 GCF_922984935.1 Meles meles
AGACTACAGTGTCTGCTGGTCTCCCCTGCTCACTGCTTTCCAAGCTGCATTCCTACTGCTTCTGTGAGCTACCTGGTTTTTGCCATGAAAGTTCTTTTCTACTTAAGTTGGTTCAAGGCAGTTTCTGCTTATAACCAAAACCTCTAATAGGCATAGTAGGCATTCAGTAAATATTTCTAAAATGAACAAATAAATTAATAAAGCAATTAACCACCATCGTAATTTTCTGTATAACACTTACAGTTTTCAAGAACTCCCCAATATTCTGCATCTGGTTGCAACTGCATTTATGTTCCAATATTTAAGTTATGACATTTAGCCAAGGCAAATTTTTCTTAATGCAAGAATCAAATTTTTTTTAAAAAAATTATTTTAACTAAACAAGGTTTAGACTTCATTTCTCAAGGTCTGCCATAATATCTCTTGGTGTCAGCTACCACTATGAGTAATACCATGTAAGTAATAAGTAATTTGATTATGTAAAACCTCTAAAAGGGAAGTTTAAAATAAGAGCTAGGGAGAAAAACCAAGTATGAGTATTAAAAGTGAAAAAAGTGAAATAATTTTATTCAAAAGAAATTAGATTTGGAAATAAATTCAAAAAAGTCTTAAAAAAGGCAACTGAAACTTCAGATTATGAGCTGACACTGGGCAGGGGCACTGTGGGTGGAAACGGTTCAGGGACTTGGAAGGAACAGCATCTGCAAAGGCAAAAACTGTGTCCCTTCACAACACAAAAATCTTTGCTTTAATCAGATGGCTCTGTTTAACCTACTTGGTTTGTGAATTCTTAAAAATGTTTCCATTCACCCCACCTCTACTCCACTGAATGCCGAAATCAACCAGAACTCATCCCTTCCCCCACAAAATCCCCTGATTTCAAAGAAAGGGGAGGGGGGATTAATACAGAAAATTGCTTTCAAATTCAGTATCATAGTTTTCTAGCAGATGTATATGATTATTCGAAGGATTTTCAGAAATCTTTCACGCCTGGAATGAACCAAATGGAAAATTCTGGAGACTTTTCACATGTATACTTAGAAGCCATGTTTGAAACGTGGTGTATCGAAACGTGATGTTTCAGAATTGCCCTGAGAAATTCCACTCCCTTGTTACCAATTTCCGTTGATAAGGCAAAGTGCTATTAACATAGTGCATTGTATTCGGTTTATGTGAACACAAAGCCCCAAAACCAGGTCTCCCCTGGCTGATAGTTGGAAACCATTACAAAATCCATTAAACCATCTCAGTAAGCAAGAGAGGAAAGGCCACTTTGTGTTCAGTGACCTATACTCAGCCCCATGGATTATGAGGCAGGCAATGTAGTGCCTTTTTGACTCTGTATCTGGTCTCCAGGGAGCCTGAGCTCAACTCTTTCCCGGATAAAGTCTGAAGAACACATTTCACAAAACAAAAGTGGATAGTAAACACTTCAAAGTAGTTTTAAGAAGAAAGAGAAAAATGAAACATTGGGGATACGGAGTGTTAAACGTTTTATTACTTTTGCTTTACGTAGCCTCTAAGTTTCCTGTATAATTCGTGATTCCTCTAAAATGTGGTATAAAAAGCAATTTCAAATGGTAAAGTAAACCACTCGGCTTTAAGACGACCCAAGAGAACATCAACTGTTTAGACCAAACTGGCTTCCAGCGCTTTTCTGCTCTAGATGGAGGGGGAGGGGAGCTCTTCACTATTCTATATTCACTATGTGAATACATCAACTCCTTCCACATTTTTGCGTCTACAGAACCATAATGGCTTCTTCAGCGTGTACCGTCCGCACGGCTGCGTCGGCTCCGGCTCCGAGCACACAGAGAATCCTTCTCAGGACATCATCCCCGGCCTGAGCAAAGGAGAGGGAAGCCGCCTGCCCTGCCCTCGGGGCTCCTGGCTCCGACCTCGAGGACACCTGAGACTTGTTGCTCGGGTGGCGGGAACTCACCATTATCGACCGAACGCGGGTCGCCCTGCGCACCGGGAGGCCGGCATGTGCCCGGACCCGCCGTCCCAGGCTGGTCGTCCCACGCGCAGGGGACGCCGCGGCCCTGAGAGCCTCTGCGCCTCGCGAGGCCGGGCCTGGAGCCGGGCTGCGGTCGTACAAAACCCGCGCCCGGAGCGCGGGGACCGGAAGCGCCCGTGGTCCGCCCTTCCGCCTCCAGAACGCGGGCGCGGGGCCGGGGAGCCGCGCCAGGCCTGGGGCACCTGCTGGCATGGCCCGGCAGGCCTCGGGGGGAGCCTCTTTCCACCCCCGGCCGGCTGTCTTCGCCTCCCTCGCTCTCCTCCCGAGGGGGCGAGAGCAGGCCGGAGGAGGGACCCAAGCCTGGCCCCCCGACCTCGGCCCCCGCCGGGCCTAGCTCGAGGAGAGGAGCCGGAGCCCCGGCAGCCCGACCCTGCCGCGTGCGCGGCCCGGGCCCGGGCGGGGAGCCAGGCCAGGACGCCCGGTCGAAGGCACCCGAGGGCCAGGCCGACTCCGCTCCCTGGCGCGCACCCCGCGGTCTCCCCACCCCCACTAGCTCCCGGAATCAATAGTGACCGCTGATTTTTCACGACAATTGCAGCTGTCTAATTCGTCAGTGAATAATTAAATCAGAAGCAGCCAGGCCTGCCTGAGCTAGGGCCCGGCTTGGCGTCGGAGACTAGGGGTCTCCCCCAGCAGATCCCATCAAACTGGGGGCCCAGCTGGGAGCCGGGAGGGCAGCCAGGGGACAGGCCTCGCCCTGTGCCGCCGCCGGGAGAGCGGCTCCGCGTGAAGACGCAGGAGCTCGGGGCAGGGAGAAAGCGCGCGCGGCCTGGGGACAAGCAGGGCACCCCGCCGAGGAGCTCCATCTGGGGGCTTGTTCCAGATCGTCCGGCCCCGCAGTGTCTCGCGTGGGGCTGCGCTTTCCTCTCCCCTCACGCCGACTTCGCGAAGGGAGAGGAAATCACCCTCAGGAGGCGATTTGCCTTTGAGGAAGATGGAGAGGAGCAGACAGAAGCGCCTAGAAACGGCATTGATTTAGACATCAATCCTGGCCGGCTCCCTCCGCCTTCCGAGCCGCGGGGCCGCGCAGCCCCCTCCCGGGAAGAGGCTCGCCTCGGGGCCCGAGGCCGGCTGGCGAGGCTGGCCCGACAGCCGCACCAGGGCACGGCCGGCCCGGGGAGCCCCTCGCCGCCACCCCGCGCCCGCGGCCTCGACGCCAGCCTCTGCGCCGCCGGAGCTGCAGGCGCGAGCACCGCTCCGCCGCGGCCAACAGGTCTCCCGAGTCTCTCCCGAGTCAGGAGCGCCGCCGCATCCTCTCTCCCAGCCCCGGCGGCCCGACGCCCTCGGAGCCCGGGTTCTCCAGAAGCGGCCAAACCACCTGTGTCTGGCCGGTCCCGGGCCCCGGCGCTGCTGCGAGTGGCCCGCGGGGACCGCGTCCGGCTCCCCCAACCACCACGGCCCCCACAGTTACGAAATCGCCGCCCATGAACCCTAGGGTCGGCCAGAGTTGCTTTTTCCTACACGCTTGGAAGTGAAACAGTTCAAAATTCTAAAAGAGTGGCACCGAAGCGATTTCCCAAGATAAAATACTCCTAAAATAATCTGCATGTGATATATTACTTTTGATCGTGTCGTCTTCAAAGATCAGCGCAGACTCACTTAGTTATTTAATTACATTAGGAGCTGATATACACGTGATCTAAAAAACATATACCATGTGATTTTTTTTATAAAGAAATCTTCTGACTCGCATAAATATTTTAAAACCCTCGACTGCTTTTGTTAGTTTTCAAATAGAAATATTATCTTTAGAAATCGGAAATAATATTTCTTAAGTTTAAAAGCCGGCCAACTCTTTTTCTTTTTTCGGTACTCTGTCCTCTTTTCTTATTTACATCGTAGGGAGACAATTAAAATTACAGAAAAAGATCTTTAAACTCTCCCATTTTCATAGAGAGTAAATGTGGTGGATATTTGTATTAATACCTAAACAATATTGAATCCTCAATCAAAAGTGGTTATGTCCAGAGCAAATAAATGATCGTTTTAAGACGGTAATAAATAAAAGGCAATGTCCGTGTTTAGTGTCTCAGGATAACTTGAAAACAGTTCTACTTTCAGAGAGTTAAATTTGTCCTTTTTACAATCAACTGCAACTTTTGCCTTCCCTTTGAAAGGACAACAAAAAAGATTTCACGCACAACTTAACCTGAACAAAAGGACCTCACGCCAGTTTTTCTTTTGTGGGGTGACAACTGGAAGAGAGGAAAACTTTATTTTCAGCATACATGAATTGTATTTTTGGAAATCCAAAACTGTACTTTTGGAAACCCATTTAAAAGAAAATGCGACTGCCAATTCACGTGGCTCAAAACCGATGCTCCAGGGCTTTGGTGAGGAGAAATAATGAAACAGGTACTAAAGGCCTCGGCGATAAAACTCATCTCCGTTCTCAGGCTAACAAGTTGCTTTCACAAAGTGCAACGTTCTTTTACAGAAAAAGCTGTATTCCGGTTGAGGGTCGTCGTCCTGCAGGCTCCCCCCACCGCAGCCTTCCCACCGTCCCCTCCCCCCAGAAAAAGAAGCCCTCTGATCGCTGCAGTTCCAAATCCTCAAATTCCCCTTCACTTTTTTGAATTTCACTTTCCCCAACAGTCAAATTATTTCTGCCACGAGCTTCTGCAGTGGTAGCAGCCGCGAAAACAGAACCAGAGAGTGGCCCCAAAGAAGGTTCTGTGGTGGGCTCCGAATTCGGGAGAAGGAAACTGTCCTGGGCAAGGTCTGCAATCCTAGCACTCAACCACTGGCGACAGTCGCCTCCAGTCCGGATCAGAGGCCCAGGCTCTGATTTCTACCCAAACTCCTCCCGCGAGGGGGTCGGGGAACCAAGCCAGAACCGGAATGGAGAGGGACAGAAGTGTGTGTGTGTGTGTGTGTGTGTGTGTGTGTGTGTGTGTCCATCCCTGAGGGCACAGTAACTCCAAACATTTCCTATCTGTGGGCATGGAGGGGGAAAGATCAAGGTTCGCCGACCTAGTCTCTGGCTTTCTTTAAAACTAGGCAGGAGGACCTTCTTGCTACTTAGCTCTGCGGAGCCAAGGATTCTGCCGCTGCCCCTCCAGACTCGTCGCCCCAGGAGCAGGTGCTACCGCTCTTCTGGCTCAGGGTCTCCTCCTCCTTCTCTCCGCCCTCAAGCCCGCCCACTGCCCGCGCCCGGACTACTGAGGCTTGGGTGGGTTTTGCTGGGTTCGCCCCGCAGCCCTGCTCCCCACCTGCGAACCCAGGCGGTGCTTGGGGCTGTGAGAGAAGGCTCCCTGGCTGACAGAGCTCTCGAAGCCTCATTTTTCTTTTCCTAAGAGACCACCGGAAGGTGGGAAGAACACCAACACACTCCAAATAATCCTCCGTCCCGGCGCACAGTGTCACCCGAAAAGTTAGGGGCAGTCCCTGACAGCTCGTAACTAAACTTGCTTTTCGAATTTTAACCAGATTGACGCGGAGGAGAAGCGAGTTCACGAAAAAGGACCCATGGGACCTCACCACCTAAAACACTTAAACAACAACAACTTTCCTAGATTCGACTAGAATCCACGAGGTGTCAGAGAATTTCTGAGCTGAGAGGCAGAAGAGGGTCAATGGTGCCGGGCTTCGGTTTTAGTTTTCTTCTCCCTGTGTTCAACCAGCCTGAGCTTTCAGGCAGAATAAAATTGAAGCTAATGGAGATATCAAACAGAGCCACAATTCCTAAGGCTCCCTTTCCTCCACAAGCACCCACCGTCCATCTGCAAGTTTAATCACAGAGACTTGCGCTGTCTTCATCACTAGAGGCTCCGAAAAAAAGGGGGAGAAATTTCTCCGTCGTTAAAAGGAACCCTCTATTATCACTCTTATTATTTGTGTATAGCAACATGAGAATCCCCCCCCCTTAAAATTCCCCCACAATATTGAAACAGCATTTGTTGTACGATTCATACAAACGCTTGAGGCCTTTCTGGAAAACCATTACCATTCAATGGCTAGAAAATTGCTCTCCTTCCTTAAAAAAAAAAAAAAAAAAAAAAAGCTCAGCAGCAGCTACAACCGACAACAAAAACTTTCTCCTGCATAATCCTCGCCCACGAAATGACAAAGAAGTGATATTGACTTACCCCTGAACGGATGAAGTGCTTGATAAGGGGGGACTTTTCTGAAGATTTCTTTTCGGGAGCCATACAGACAGCTGCAATCATGGGCGACACTGATTGCCAGAAACGCTATGGATTGGCATGGGGTCTGCAGCTCACAGATCCTGATCAATACCCCTACACTCACGCGCCAGATGGTTTGGGGAAGGACAAAAATAAAATAGTCCAAATCAACCCACCATTATGTCTTTTTGTATTGCTTTGATAAACCTAGTTGTAGCACAAATGTGTTCTCCCAACACAAAACCTTCCTCAGGATTTTGAACATTTGGGTAGAAATAAGCAGCCCTCTTCTTCTTGGGATTTGGGCTGTGGTTACTGTTGTTTAGAAACAAAGCTGTTGGGCCCCTTATCCAGATTGGGTTTACTTGTGTTCTATGTATTGTGTGTGTGTGTGTGTGTGTGTGTGTGTGCGTGTGAATAATTTATAGGGTCTCTGTTTTAATTGAATGCTCACCTTTCTCTCCCTCTCAGAGCCTAAAAAATTTTTTTGAATATGAAAACACATATGAAAAGCTCTGGCAGTAAAAATTTCCAGTCTTTTCCTACAATTCCTAACTCAAGTGTTTCTTTTTTTCTTTTATAATGCAGTACCTTACATTTGTTGTCAAAGCTGTATTTTATTTACAGACTTCTTTTGACCATTTAAGTGTCTGATTTTGAAGAAAATCAGGTCTGCGGACGTGGTATGTTAAGAAAGGGATTTCCTGATCCCAGTATAGTGGCTGGTGTAGCTGTTTGTCCAGACTCAGTTATGAAGTAGCATGCCTGCTACCATCTATTTTTGAATCAACTGCTGAAGGGAAGGGGAACAAGAGTGTAGCTTCAATTTTTTTTTAAATTCTGAGTTACACAACTTCTGAATGTTAGAGTACGTGTGTAAATAAGGGGCAGTTAGAAAGTACCTTTTCCTTTTATTTTCTTAGAGAAAGGAACATCAAAGACATTTTGAAACATATTTGAAAATCTTATTAATACTGATATTCTTAAAATTATCTTCAAGTAGAAAATATTTTTTCCTTTTTAGAAAGGGAAAAGGCATGCAAGACTAATTTACTAAAAATTAGGATGCCGACTAAAAATGCACATTAATTTCCCTTTTAAATGGGTTTTAGTTTGACATACAAAACCTCAAACCATCATTAAGAAAAACAACGTGGAAAATCTGCTTTAATCTAGCCCAATGAAATTATACACAAAGAAGCCAATACGATTTCATGATTTCCCTGAGATCGCCAATATTGATCGAGGGAAGGGGGAGGGATGGTGGGAGAGAGGGAGGAGGGAGAGAGGGAGGAAGGAAGGCAGCAAGAATATGCAACTCACCTTTCAACTCTCCAGCACGTGACTGCTCCCAGGCACACCAAAATGCAATTCCCAAGAGCAGATTTATCTTGGTAGCCTGGTAAACGAGTTTATCATTTTGAGAAATTATTTTAATGGCCATCTATATACTCAGTTTTCTGTATGGAGGCAGTGCCTACTCAATGTCTCATTCTGGGGTCCCTGGCCACTCTTCAAGCCTGAAGCCAAGGCAGAGAAGAACACAATGCTGTGTTCAGCATTGGGGCATATCAGACTCATTCCCCAGCCTTGCTTCTCTCTCTCCCTATTTCAGTCTCTGAGCACTCCTAGACCAACAGGAGGTTGAACTTTTGTTCAACTCGGTAAGTTTTTCAAACATTAACTGTTTCAAATTATCCCAACTGTCCAGCTGCCATATATAAGGTGGGGAGTGAAAAGAGAGACAGTAAGAGAGGGTTGATGGGGAGAGGAAAGACAGAGAAACAGAAAATTCGCTTATTTTACCTGTCTAATTTTGTGACATTAAAAAATGTTAGCAGCTAGAAAAGTATGCCTAGCAAAGTAGAGGAACGTCCACTTTCTTACTCAGGCTCTGATATCACAAAGAAGCTATTTGAATGAATAATTGGCAATGTATTGGCCAGAGCTCAGTGAAGTTGATCTATCAGTAACATCACTGTACATTCAATGTGACAGAATGGTGTGGGAGTGGGTGGATTTTTTTCTTTTCTTTTTTCTCTTTTTTTTTGCTCTGTAGCTAGAAGGGAAAGGAGGGCAGCAGCAAAAGGTCATCAAGACTAAGAACTATTTTCCAAACGAACCAAACCTTTCTCTAGCACCAGGAAGGCAAATACAGTATTCCAGGCTGTGTGTCCTTGTTTTCTTATCAAGTTTTCTCTAACAGCTGGAAGTGGTTGGAGGGGGCTGTCTTAAGGAGACCCCCCGCTCTTCTTTTGACAGCTGATCAAAAGAAAATAGGTCACGCTTCTCAAACTTATGTCCACCCTGTCCTTAATTACTGTCTCTTTAAACAAAGGCAACATCTGCGCAACCTCAGCTAGCTTGAATCTTCGGAGACAAACAGAGAGCAACCTGCTTTGGAAGAATCTGTTACTTTTAAGGGTTTCAATGTCGGGTAGCTCCCTGTCTTCAGCCACCCCTCCGCCCCCACCCAGGCCTCGGAAATCTCCACCTCCTTTCTCTGCCGCTCCACTTCCAGTCCCCGACCCAGGGTGAGCAAACAACGGAAATTCTGGATAGACGAAGGTGCACTTTTTAAAACTCGCCAGGGTTCTGGTCTTTTCCGAAACAAGTTTTTGATATTCAGATGTCGGCCGAGGATCCGTGTCATCTACCCACAGCCCCAATCTGGGGCTTTCCTTTCTCGGGATTCGAGCGTGTGTGTGTGTGTGTGCGCGCGCGCGGGGGGGGTGGGGGGACGCGATAGAAGAAAAATCCGCGGGTGTCGTCCCAGAAGGTTTACGTACTCCTTGCTCCCAGGAGAAGTTTGCTCACTACAGGCTTTGGGAACAGTCTTGCCGTCCCCCACCCACAACCACTTCTTTACAAGACGCTAATGGGGGGAGCATTTGGTCACCCTGAAACCGCAGCTCCTAGAGTTCTAGTTTTGTTTTGCAATCTAACAGGGCCCTTCTGAAGCCTCATAACTGGGAGATTTATGGGCTCGCCGGGTAATTAAATGATGTTATTGTGTTAACTTTGCTTGGATTACGGTGGCCCGCGCCGCCTGTGGACTCGCGTCGCCGGCCGCAGCTCCAAGGCAGCGAGGGTCCTGGGGTTCCTTTCGCCCGGTGGATATGCAAGCCTCGGTCTCCGGAATTTACCCTGCATTAGAATACCTAAGCGCCTGCATTTGAAAAGGGTAAACTACTGGCTCTCAGATAGAGACGCTTGGGAAGTGGCTCGCTAGGAGACTTGGGTTTGTATTTTCACAGTACAGACCGGCTTGGTAGCCTCCAGAAAAGCTGTGGGGTGAGGCAAAGGGAACGAAAGCAATGCCCTTTTCTACAGATCGCAGCTGCTCAAGAGGGACACAGAGCGGCATCTTTAACATAATTTCTCTCCCTCGCTTGCACTCTCGCCTCTCCCTCCCCACTACACCCTCTTCCCCTCCCTCCCTCTCCTTGACGTTTGATTCTAGTGGCAAAGGAGGAAAAAAAGGCACAGAGCCGTCAGCCAAACCTGAAACACATGGTCCCGCCCCCCTCCTCGGCCATTGGTAGCCTCACTCAGGAGGCCCGCCCCCCGGGGCAGTAGCGCACTCGGAGTGGCTGTTTGCAGCGCCCATCGGGCGCTGCCCCGCCCCGGGTCCGGGAGGCTAGGTTGGCTGCCCGGGCGAGCGGCAGAGCCCTTCTGGACAGCTCCCGCTCACCCAAACAGAAGACGTCGGCGCCGGAGCGGGCTCGGACATGGCGAGGCAGCGCGCCGGCCCGAGCGGTGGGGCCCGGTGATCCCTCCCTCCCTCCCCGCCCCCTCCCCTCTCCCGCTCGCACGCCCCGTCCGCCCCCACCCCACCCCCACCCCGGGCGCGCCCGCCTGCCCGCCCGCAGCCCGGGGCGCACACCCGCACGCACGCTCCCCCTCCACACACTCACGCACTCCCGCGCCCTCCCCCGCTCCCGCGACCGAGCTCCGCCACGCGCGCCTTGCCAGCCCGCCGGCCGCCCCCGCCGCCCCCGCCGCCCCCGGGCCCCGATGGACTGAATGAAGGCTGCCTACACCGCCTATCGATGCCTCACCAAAGACCTAGAAGGCTGCGCCATGAACCCGGAGCTGACAATGGAAAGTCTGGGCACTTTGCACGGGCCGGCCGGCGGCGGCAGCGGCGGGGGCGGCGGCGGGGGCGGCGGGGGCGGCGGCGGGGGCCCGAGCCATGAGCAGGAGCTGCTGGCCAGCCCCAGCCCCCACCACGCCGGCCGCGGCGCTGCTGGCTCGCTGCGGGGCCCGCCGCCGCCGCCAACGGCGCACCAGGAGCTGGGCACGGCGGCAGCGGCGGCGGCGGCGGCGGCGTCGCGCTCGGCCATGGTCACTAGCATGGCCTCGATCCTGGACGGCGGCGACTACCGGCCCGAGCTCTCCATCCCGCTCCATCACGCCATGAGCATGTCTTGCGACTCGTCCCCGCCCGGCATGGGCATGAGCAACACCTACACCACGCTGACGCCGCTCCAGCCGCTGCCGCCCATCTCCACAGTGTCGGACAAGTTCCACCACCCGCACCCGCACCACCACCCGCACCACCACCACCACCACCACCACCAGCGCCTGTCGGGCAACGTCAGCGGCAGCTTCACCCTCATGCGCGACGAGCGCGGGCTCCCGGCCATGAACAACCTCTACAGCCCCTACAAGGAGATGCCCGGCATGAGCCAGAGCCTGTCCCCGCTGGCCGCCACGCCACTGGGCAACGGGCTGGGCGGCCTCCACAACGCGCAGCAGAGCCTGCCCAACTACGGGCCGCCGGGCCACGACAAAATGCTCAGCCCTAACTTCGACGCGCACCACACTGCCATGCTGACCCGCGGTGAGCAGCACCTGTCTCGCGGCCTGGGCACCCCGCCCGCGGCCATGATGTCGCACCTCAATGGCCTGCACCACCCGGGCCATGCTCAGTCCCATGGGCCGGTGCTGGCGCCCAGCCGCGAGCGGCCACCCTCGTCCTCCTCTGGCTCGCAGGTGGCTACATCGGGCCAGCTGGAGGAGATCAACACCAAAGAGGTGGCCCAGCGCATCACCGCGGAGCTGAAGCGCTACAGCATCCCCCAGGCGATCTTCGCGCAGAGGGTGCTGTGCCGGTCTCAGGGGACTCTCTCCGACCTGCTCCGGAACCCAAAACCGTGGAGTAAACTCAAATCTGGCAGGGAGACCTTTCGCAGGATGTGGAAGTGGCTGCAGGAGCCCGAGTTCCAGCGCATGTCCGCCTTACGCCTGGCAGGTAAGCACAGAGGGTCTCCTGGACCCCGGCTGCTGGGGAGAGTTCTCCCGGCGTTTGTGGCCCCAGGTCAGCGCGCCTGGCTTCGGTTCTTCCCTCCTCTCCGCTACGCACTTCCTATTTTCTCTCCACTTTATTTCTTGTTCTGTCATTTCCTCCTTCTGCTCCCTTGTTCCTTTTCTGTCATTTTCTGTCATCCTTTTCTTCTGCATTTTCATACTTCTCTTCCTCCTTCCTTGACTCCAAGCTTTCATTGACCCACGCTCCACCACCACATTTCATTCACCCTCCCCTGAATGTGCCAATTTTACCCCCTCTTTTTGCCTTCCCTAGTTCTGGGACAAGGGAGGGGGTGCGCTGTGTCTACAGGAGCTTTCTCTTTACAGGACTCAAGGAGACTCAGGATTGGCCCTGTGCACTTGAACTCTAGCTTAGACAATACATTTCAGTTTTCCAGGCTGCCTGGTTTCCCTGTACGGAGGCAGTTGAGGCGCTTTGCTCTTCAGAAATGAAAAAATAAATCTCCGTTCTTCTCCTACCCACCACACCAGGCAAACTTGTGTAGTTATTGGCAGGAGTCACAATCTTGACCGCGCGGGGGAACGGTTGGTAGGATACAACAGCGCTTTCCAGGCTCATCCCCGGCCTTGGCGCTGGCTCGGGGAGTTTCTGACAGAAAGAGCCGGGCTGGGCCAGTTCCCGTGTCATTGCCTACCGAGAGGGGAGGGTGCAAGGACGAAGGTTGGGACTAACACATTCACCTCTGGGAGGATGGGGGAGGAAAAACTAATAATGGACAGCTGCCTAATTCGCCGGCCACGCTCGCCCGGCACCCAGCTTTTGCTGACATTTGCCGAGATTTGGCTGGGCTGGGAGAGAGACTGGGCGTTTGTGAGGAGAGGTGCTGAAAATTAAGATGCAGGTTAGTTAAAGCATCTTGGCCACTGGCTACAGGCTCCGCCTTTGCATTAAGCGGACGCTGATTGTGCGCGTAGCGCGGCGGCGGGGAGGGCAGGCTGCCCGCGGGAGGGGACCGGTCGACGCGTTGGTTACATTGTTCAGGAGCGGGCTTGGTTCTTTGTGCCTCCTCTAGCGGCCGAGCCGCGAGGTACAGCCCTCTATTGTTCTAGGAGCACAGATACCTCCTGTGTGGGCGGCGGGAGCAAGAGAGAAAGACGCAGCCCTGGCTGCGACTGACATACAGTTGCGCGCTTTTGTGCGCGCAGACCCAGCGCGGTGCGTGTGGCAGTTGCGCTGCCTCCAGGACTTAGTCATGGGTCCAGAGGGGCAAAGGGTCCAGGCGCCCCACTGGGGAGGATACACAGTATCCTACTGCAAGTCTGTATGGGCAGTTTCTCTTGGACTGGGGCCATCTCTCCGGATCCGTGAACCACCGAGGGGACAATTCGTAGTGGCAGTGATTTACATTGGTGCGGAAAGTGGGATGTGCGTTGTGTGCGGCCGGCATGGTCCGAGCCAGCTGTACACAACGCGCTTCCGGAGCGGCGAGCTCAGGCTTCCTCTCCCGCTCCCTGGGGCTTTCCTCGCACCGTTGAACCTGGCTTACGGGGTGCACTCTACGGATGCGGGACGGGGCTGGGGGCGTGTTCACCCAGGCTTGGGGAGGGGGCGTTTCCACTCTGACAGCCTCCGCCTTTCCCCGCTGTTGGAGGATTCCGATCTCCAGGCAGTAATCCCCCCTCAGTATTGATCTGAAAAGGTAAAGAAAACTATCCCCCCAAAAGCTTCCCCAAATCTATGGACTCCTAATATTTTTGTGTGCTTTTAGTCGTCTTTTTCCTTTAGCTTACTCTTCATTCTCTACCACAATTCTCTCTTGTTTGCTCCCGGTTCCTAGAAAAGATTAAGCAGTGAATAGAGGGCAGCGGTGAGGAATAAACTGGAGGTTTCCTAACACTTCTGAACAGAGCGGTACTCCTTTGTCTTGGCCCCCCAAAACTCCGCGAGTGCCTGTCAGGTGAGCTCCAGCAGCGGCTGGCTTCCCTGGCACAGGGAGTCAGAAGAAACTTGGCAGCTGGAGTGGAGGGTACAGTTAAAGGCAGGATGACAGCTTTTCCATTCCAGACCATCTCAGAACGCTGCCGCCCCCTCACGCCTGTCCTGCAAAGGACAGAGCTAGAAAGAAAGAAAGAGAAATAGATCGTGTGCCTTGTGCCTATGTGTGTCTGAAAGTGACATGGCAAGTAATGCTTGACCTGTTAGCCCACATTAGCCCCAAGCATTGCTGGGATAAGGGAATGTGTGGCATATGTGGGGATCCCCGGTCCCACCACCCACCCCAGGAAAGTCGGGGTAGGGGGACACTCCTGAGAGGCTGCCCCGGGAAGCACAGAGGCTCTTCCAAGGAGAAGTGCTGAAGCCACCTCCGCAGGAAATTGAAAGCCTCCTTCAGCGAGTGGGAAATTCCTGCTGAGGACCCCGCTTTGCTCAAGCATTCAAATGTGTGTCTGTTTTATTACCCTGAGTTGAAAAGGGACAAGGGCTTTAGCCTTTTTATCTGGCCATTTTATCAGCAACTACAAGTGTGTTGAGTGGTTATTATTACATAGGAGGCTTTTCAGTATGGGGTCAGTAGATCAGTCTCTTCAGACGCTGACACAGAAGCTAGGACTGGTAAGTAGGTATTATGTGCTCAGGAGTGCTAGGGGACGGGAGCAAATGGAGAAGAAAAGCAGAGGCCTTCCCCGCCAGGAGTATCGATCGGAATCCCCGCAGGGACGCCGCTGAGGGCCCACGCGGCAGGGCTCTGGGGCTTAAACAAGCCCATCGCTCCACAGGGCAGCTGGTCCTGCCTGCCAGGATGGAGCCTCCAAGAGCTGCCTGGGCACCTCCAGCTTGCCCCAACCAGGCCTCTTTTCTCTCCCTTCCTCTCCTTTTAGTTTCCCTTTCTCTTTCTCATTTTGGCCCCCTCTGTGTCTTGCCAGAGGCTCAAGCAGGCAGGGGTTTGAGGGATCTCGGAATCAGGATGTCTGATTTGGACCAGATGTTGCAGACCTCACATTTAGGCGAAGCAAACTCCGGATCCACAGAAACAGGTCCTCCCTCTCCTCTCCCACCTGCCTCCCCCAGGTCTCCTTTGGGCCCATTGGTGGGTCCCCAGCTCAGGGTGGCATTTCAAAGGGACAAGACCCTGGGGAAACTCAGATCGCCCCAGCACTATATTTCAGAGAAACGGACTCCAAGAGCACGATTTCGTTGGGAAAGGGTGGCCAAGGCCGCCAGGGGTTGTAGCCGTGCCTTGGGCGGTTCTCAGGGCGCGCTCCCGCAGGCAGTTTGTATTTCCGCCCCGCACAAAGCGGCTCGGACAAACTCCTCCGGGTTTGAACACTAACACTCCTGACTAAGAGCCCAAGAAGCTTCTGAACGAAGCACAGACACGAAGAAGGAGGGGCTGAAAAACCCAGGCAAAACCTGGGACTGGCGGCTCACGGAGGAATATCCGGGCCTCCATGGCGGGAGTGGTGTCCTCCAAAGGCCCGCAGCTAGAGCGAAGCCTCTGACGGTACGACCTGCCAAGGTTTGCGCCTCCCGCGACCCGGGCTCCGGGGAGGGCGGGGGAGGCCTGCTCGAAACCTGCTACATGTCCTGGCGGTGGACAGACACACGGTCCTCTTCAGACAGCAAGTCCCAGAGGCCAGTCTGGAGGCAACTCTGTTCAGACAGCTGATGGCCTTTCACCAGCCTGCCAAGATGTTGCCTGGGCCATCTGACGCTCGCGGCGGCAAAGCCTGCTGGGGACAGTGTGCAGCGGCTCCTGTCAAGGACACCACGGGCCGGCGTCTCTCCTTCGGCGCCAGGAAAGTCATGGGCTATGCTGGTGGTCGACTGGCCTCTTCTAAGTGGAGAGGCAGGGACATCGTTGTCGGAAGCCCACCGTCCCTCCTGCTGGTCGGCTCCCGGCCCAGCTCAGGCCCTCTCTCCCCGCAGTTAGTGCGGGATCCGAGCCCGAGAGACCGAACACAAACCTGCGTCCGTACTGAGCACAAGATACTTTCGCCTGCTGGCTGGTCGGATTAATAACTGAAAAGCTCGCTACTGTCCTTGTTTGGTCAAGTCCCGGGTGCCTGGAGAGCACCCTCCTAACACGCATCAGGGTGAGCGGGAGCGGGCGGAGAAGACAGAACGCAAGGAAGGGTAGTGAGGCCGAGCGCGAGCAGCAGTCCAGGCCGCTGGGCGCCCTCCACGCGAGCGGCTGTGCATTTTGTTCCAGGCTTTCCACCGTGTGGTTATGTCACTTTCTCAAACAAATGTGTATATGGAGGGAGATCGATGCTGATAATGTTTAGAAGATTAAAAGAGCATTAATGCTGGCAACAATAACGTAAACGTGTGGACCCAGATCTCATTGATCTGGAACCTGATCCGGCGGGTTTCCAGTAAGCCCGACGGCGCGCTCTTCCCAGCAGAGCGCTCGCCAGCGCCCCCGCTCCCCAGCGCCCAGTCTCCCCCGCGCTCCCGCCGCGCCGCTGTCCCTGCTCCCGGCGGGCCCACAGGTCAGGCCGCGGCTTCTCCCCGCGCTGCCCCAGCCCGCCTCTTTCCGAGACTTTCTCGGGTCGCCGAGCTCCAGCCATCTCCGTAGTCCCCGCGCGCGCGCGCGCGCTCTGCGTCCTGCGTCCCCGCGGAGGGCTCTGCGGCGGACCGAGTCCGCGAAAGGGCTGCTCCGGACGGCTCTGGAGTCCTCCCAGCTCTCTCGTTCTCGGGGGACCGTCGCTCCCGGTCCCCACGGCCCTCGCCTGGTCAAACAGGGCCCGGGCAATATCTTTTCTTCTAAACCATCCAGGCAGTTTGACCTACCTCTCGATTTGCGGGAACGACCAAACGCAACTTGGAAACGTCTCTCGAGCTGCCATGATAACCGCGCAGCTTTCGGATCCTCGGATCCCCTCGCATCTTTCCTTGTTTTCATTAAAAGGAATCACTCACACCAGAGTGTTCGCATTCACAGACTTTCTACACTGTTGCATTAAGTGGGCAATTAAACGCCGCCCCAGTGACAAAGGCCTGTGCTTCATCCCTCAGAACAGTCTGCTGTAGGCTAATTGGGTCTACCAGCGCAGAATCTTGTTTCCTGTAGGGGCGGGGGGCAGTAAGGTAAGAAAATCAAACTGGGGAACCCCACCCCACCCCTTCCCACCAACTGGAGAGAACTTATCCTCTGAGACCCGGGATGGAAGGTTTTCTCTAAGGCACGTGCATTGACTGGAGAAGACAACTTTTGAGCTCTTCCTTCCTTCCCGCGGAGGAGATGTCCACACCATGCCCTACAGGCTTCCCTTGCCAAATGGTGGCTTATTCGTCCAGAAGGAACGCTAAGGTGAATTATACTGAAAAGAATGAAAGAGCTGGGTTAGATAGTGGGGGTGGGATGAGAATTAAATTGTTCTGGTTTTATGAAACTCTAAATCCTACGACTGGGAAAAACGAAGCTTTTCCTTCAAGAGTAGGTCTCAGTCTGGAAGGAAAGGAGTGCTTTCCTTCCTTCTCCAAGAATGAAACGAGAAGAAGGAAGGAGAGAGAAGAAGAAAAATCTTTCATAGTTCTGCTTTGAGGTGTGCCAGAGGGTGAACTGGTATTTCTTCCTATCATTCCCAGAGATGGGGTTCATCTTCCCACCAGTGGACTTCTTAAAGAAGGGAGCTCTGATACAGCTTGATTTCTAGTCAGAATATGCCCAACAGCCTACTGAAAACTACAGTTCCCTGGGTCAGGTGACCAGATAAAGAAACCAAGAAGAGTGGCTAGTGTCCTTCAGGTCAGGAAGACAATGGGTCCTCCTCCCCAGAGCCCCCACTGGAAGAGCTCCTAGGTTCTGGGAGGGGTGAGTGAGCTTAGACTCTCCTCCATATCAATCTTAGAATCCCAAAATAGGACAGGGATTCTGGTGAATGGTGAGAGTAAAGCAGAGGGGAAACTGACTCCCCAGATTTGGGTTCCAAGATGAGAAATGTTTTTACTTACTTCTAGAGCCAGGTCTAGAGGTAACAGGGCAGGTCCCCAAGCTCCAAACCTGAACCTAGAGGGAAGGAGAGCCTCTCTCTCTTTCTGTTTTCACCTCTTGATTTTCTGGCCGTTAGTTTCTATTTCTAAAGGAATAGCAGAGGAAAGAGGCTGAAGGAAGAATGTACTGAGCCCCACCACACTATAGCTGGTGGCTGATGTTGGCAGAAATTGTCTTCAGGAAGAGTGGGATCATGTCGGGGGATCCCTGGAGGAATGAAAACCTCAGAGGAGAAGGAGAGAGTTTAATTTCTGGGTTCTTGCCAAAGGAAGGGAAATTAGAAGGGAATAAATAGAAATAATTGCCTGGATAAAGGACCCTGGGGGAAAGGGTGAGTATGGAGGCACCCTGGGCCTTAAACTTTATCTACAGATTCTCTGGATTATCCTCACCCCTGACATCTCAGAGACACTTTATTATTTTCTTTTTTTCTTGGCCTAGGGAAAGTCACTTTCTCCAGGGGGTACTTTTCTTGGTGGGAAGAGAACTTTATGAAGAAGTCTAATGGGATCATTTAGGCTATCATGTGCAGAGCCTCCTTCAGGTGCACCGGAGGCCCATCAGCACCCCTCTTCACCCACTCTGTCCCCCTACCCCACTTCACTGCCTTTGGGAAAGGCTTTTTGTTTCCCAAGTCTCACTCAAGCCAACAACTCTGGAAAATGTGCATAAGTTCTCCTAAGTGCAGGGAGAGGGGAGGAAGGGAAACTTACTGGGTAATTCAGCCCATCTGGTGCCCGACAAGGTGCAGAATGGGCAAAACACGAAGGCAGGCTGGCGACATGCATATAGAGATAGATAGCCTTACTTGGGGAGCAGGTTTCCTAGAAGTTGTGGACATTTTTTATGAAAAGCCGACTGCTCGCAAATTGCCCCCGAGGGAAGGGAGGCTCTGCATTCCACCTTGGTGCTTCTGTCGCCATTCGAAGATCCATGACTCTTCCGTAGAATGCAGACTTTGTTTGGGTTGGAAGCACACCTCCAGTGTAATTTAATCAGCATCGGACTTTGGTTCGTATAATCAAATATACATATACTTTCTCCTGCAGGAAGAAAAATAATTTCTCTGTAACTGGTATTGACTTGAAGTCATGTAATCTCTGGAAAGCATCACATTTTTAAAGGGAAAGGTAAAATTAAGAGGAAAAGAACCCACACGTTTAGTGGTTTGCCTTGCCATTGCTAAGAGAGCCAGTTACCATCTAAGAAAGGGCTGCTCCGATTTTAGACATTTCATTCCCACTCCCTCTGTGTAGTTAACCCCACAAATCTACGTAGGTAGGAAAGAACAGTGACTGGCTCACAAGATCCTAGGAATCTGGGCTCTATCCTTGGGTTGAGACATCCTTGGAGGAACCTGTTTGGTATTCCACAGGCAGCAGCATCAGGATCTCAGTGGGCCAGGAGCCCCTTCTTTAACGGTGAGTGGTAGCTATTGGCAGCTCGCTCCTTACTCTACCCGCAGGGCCTTGAGCTTGAAGCTCTGCCCTAGAGCATCCTCCTGGAGCAAGCCCGGACTCCCCACCCCCAGGGCGAGGCTCTGGGCTTTACCCAAGTTGAGTCTGTTAGGGAATCTGTTGTAAACACAGATCCATTGATTTGCATTTGTCAGAGAGTAAAGTTAAACCAGTGAAAAGAGAAGCCCTTACCCTTTTATGCAGGGCCAGGGAAACCTTTCATATTGATCCTATTGATCCAACCTTTCCCTTTAAGGAAACCACATAGTTAAAGACCCTCGTTCAATAGATTTACCCTTCGTGCTTGTGATATTCCTTTAAGTGTTCTCATCTAGGATAGCTGGGCATTAAGCCCACACTCCAAACCAAACAAAAATGAAAAGTAGGGAGGGGTTGGAGGGGAGGGGTCAGGATGCAGAATTGTGGGAAGTGAAATTGAATCAAACTGAAATGTGTAATGAGTCGGTTGGAGATGTTTTTTCTCATTCTTCTAAGACGACATGCAGGGTTAAGAACAAAATAGATGCATTTAGCATCTCTCTCTCTCTCTCTCTCTCTCTCTCCTTTTTTACACACACACACATAAACACAAATCTGTTTACATGCTAGAGTCACAATGTGTCAGGAACATCATTTTCTACTATAAAATTATTTCAATCAGCCACTAGCTTGGTTCATTCAAACTGGTACTTAAAAGCAGTTAATACTTCCATAAAAATTATTTTGGCTCATTTGTAGCAAATCAGGCATGGAATAGAACTTTCCCCAGAAATGCAACATTTTGGGTTATGTATTTGAGCATGGACGCTGAAGTCACTCCAGAAGAGTGACTTCAGCTTGGAGGGCTTGGAGTTTTGTGTTCTGATGGAAGTAGGTGAAACCAGGCCAATAGAAGGGACACCCTTTTTAAAAAATTTATTTAAAGAACAGTGTAGATGGAATAGGAATTGCTAAATATTCCCCAGTATCCCTCATGTTTGCAGATATGAAAATGAAAGTACCTTTGTTTCCAGAACTATTGGCACAATCCATTTCATTTCTTCTTTGACCCTTTTTTGTTCTGTAAATAACATCCATTTGTGATTTTTTTTTTCAACATGGTACATGCATTATTCCTAATTGACTATCTCTTGGGTTGTGTTCAGACATTCATGTTTGTTTTCTGTGATTGAAAAATATTAATGATTCCTTAGGTGAGCTAATGTATTTATCTGCTGAGTGAGTTCAAAGGGCAGAGTTCAGCTATGGTTCAGGTTAATTGAACAGGAAGCAGTGAGCTCTCCAGGCTATGTTGAGCAAGGGTCCAGTCCCTTAAAATATCACACTCAGCAAACACACAATTTCACTGTCCTCATCCTGGAGTCTGATGTAAGAGGCTCGGATCAACTTGGATTGCCTGTTTAAAAACCCAAAGCAAAGCACAGCAACTGCAACAAAACCCTCACAGTCCCCCTCGGGGAAGAAGAGTTTTCTCATTGGCTAATTGCTTTATTGGTAGCACTGACCTGCAGAGCAGCTGCAGGGGCCTGGATGAAGGCTTAGGCCTCCTAATAATGTGCTCCATTAGAACAGGGCAAGGCATTTTTTTGTTTACTCAATTGGAGCTCCCTGCAAAGTGCCATTAACCCCAGCCCAATCATGTGTGTGCTGCAAAAGCCAAAGGTCACGCCAGTCAGGCTGTAGGCATAGCCAGCTCTGCCCTGGTGGGAGGGAGGGGGCATTCTGCTGGCATTGCCCTCCCCACACTTGGCTCAGGGCTGTAGGCCCCTTCAGGGCTTTGACCGCAGCAAGCAGTTGCACAATTTGTTTACATTTCCCAATTGCTGAATCATGTTATTGATGATTAAACAATTCTGATCTGAGCACCATCAATCACCCTAGGAAAAAAAAAATCCTCCCACTAACCCTCTCTTTTCTATTTATGTTTTGTTTGTTGTGCATTACAGTAAGTAGAATTGTGCAAACGGTGCTTATTAGCAGGAATATAGTCTGGGTAAGTGCTTGGATCAAGAGGACGATAGACCTGCAAACATGGCTGGGACATGGTGGGGGAGTTGTTTAGCAGAAAGAAGGTTTGAGGTGGAGCCCCAGCACAGTCCCAGCTTCTGTGGAGAGCACCTTGAGCTAGAGTGCCACCTACCGGGAGTCTTCTAACTGCAGCAAGCCTTGCACCTCCTCCCGAGGTACTTCTAGTATGTGTTCCCTTCCTTTGCTTTACTTCTAGTGTGTGTCCCCATCCCCAGTCTCCAGACCACTACCCACATTTTCTTGAGGGACTTTTTCTTGTCCGTTGGGACTCTAGCCTCTGCCTCTCCTAATTCATCATCAAAGAGAAATCGGTGGGTCTACTGTGGTGGGTGAGATGATTTGCCCACCCTGCATGTTGAGGTGATAGTCTCCTCCTGCTTGGGAGAGGAGGGATGGAGAAAGCAAAAAATATCTGTGGGAGAGAAGAGGAATGGTTATGTGTGGGGGAGAAATGGCTCAGCTGATGATGCCAGTGAGAGCTATGCCAGCTGTAAGGTGCTCTGCAAAAAGTAATGTATTGTACAAAGGAGAGGGTGTTGGAGAGAATTAATATTGGCGAGGGAGGACTTCAGGAAAGATACGCCAAATCAGCGAGCCAGAGGTGGGCCCTGTGAAATCCCCCGGGATGAGAAAAAGTGAACCAGCCGTTTTGCAATTGCAAAGAAGTGAGCCAGTGAGCTAGATTTGGAGCCAAACTGTGGAGCGGGCTGTAGGTCTGTGGGCAGCAGATGTTTCCAGACTCGCCTCACATCGATCTCGGCCCAGAGCCCCTGGCTGCCTAGCGCCTGTGGGTGGGTTGCCGCCTTCGCGCCTTAGCGCGGGCGTCAGCACCACGAACAGCGCCCCACGGCTGTGCGCTTCGACCACTCTCTGAGCGAGTTTCCATCTCAACCCGCAGAAGAAAGATGAGCCCTCTACTCGGGTTAAGTCTGGGCAGGACCCTGATCAGTAGCTCCAGCTCTCTAGATCTCAGCGCGCCAGACAGAAACGGGCCTCAGATTTTCCTCTGGCGCCCCATGGCTTCCGTTCTCTGTGTGAGGTCAACGATAATAGACGGAGAGGAGGCGATGCGGAGTGAGAGGACAAAAGATGCTAAACGACCCTTTCCTTCAGAAGAGGAAGAGCATTACCTCTGTTGGGGGGCTGAGGGATTGAACTGTTTTACTCCATGTTACTGCCTCGTGCAGACGCTGATGGCCACTCTTAACATGATATTTCAGCTTTGGATTTCCTTTCAAGGTTTACAGTCTGGTTGCCACGCACACAGATGTGCATAAGTGGATGCTTTCCTCCACCCCACCCCACCCCACATACTGACTTTTGAAAACACGGTTTTCATTATATTAAACAATATTCTCACATTGTATCAGCAGTAATGTTGCAGGGAAAGCCAACTAAGGGACCTCACTCCCTCCTATAAATCTTGAAGCTGGGTTTGATTTCTTGAGTCATCTTTGATGGGCTCTCTTTAAGCAACTCTGCACCACTCCTGTGGGTGAAGGGTTGAGTCCCTTCCTCCAGGCCACACAGGGTGAGAGCTAACATTAGGCACAGACCCCCTGACTCTGACCATTTTTAGTTAGTTGCTCTGCTTTGTGTTTTTATTCCAGAGAAAAGAGACAGGTGGGTTCTTTTGGTCTGCACGACTCATACCGCTTTGGGTTTCTGGTAAAATGACCTTTGACTTCCCAAAGCTAATAAGAAAATTTTATTTATTTATTTATGTATTTATTTATTTATTTATTTATTTTAGAAGAGGGGAGGGGCAGAGGAGGAGGGAGAGGGAGACAGTGTCCAGTGGACTCCATGCTGCATGGAGCATGATGCAGGCCTCGATCCCACAACTCCGAGATCCTGACCTGAGCGGAGAAGAAGAGCCCTACACTCAACCAACTGAGCCACCCAGGAGCCCCTCCCAAAGCTAATTAGAATGTAAAACTTTTGCTTTATTTCAAGGAATTTTAGTTCAAGCCTAATTTATTGCTATAGTGGTTCTCAGGGAGATAGGGCACAGGAACAGACAAGTGTGTCCACTTTAAAAGAAAGTCAAGGACATGATAGATGAGATTGTCCTCCCTGTGACAATTCATCTTTAAATTCCTAGTGGCTCTTGGATGAAAAGAAGGAAAATACAGCCCAAAACAAAACAAATGTGAGAGAGCATTCCCTGCCAATATTAAAAAGAAATAATTTTCTTTGTCTAAATTCCTAAAATTTTGCCCTAGAAATGAGCAGGAACATATTTAAATCATATCTAAGAACTGGTTTTAAATCTATTTGATAAACACTGAGTAAAGCAGTTTCTGAAGACTTCGCGAAGTAACCGCTTGAGCTAAAGCCGACCCGTAAAGCAGTTTCTGAAAGCTATATAATCTTTGAATTTGCAGACATGCATTTCTTAGAAGTTGTTGGGTTACACCATCAAAACCTTTTCCAGTAAAACATGGATTTGACAGTGAGCTAAGCCTTGTTTTAGTCCATTTTAAATGGATCAGGCAGTACACTGCAAGGGCTTGTACTTAATTACATCTCTTTTCTTGTGAATTCTATGTGCATTTCAAAAGATATTTCAACAAGACTGCACTATGAATGGGACTTCCAGTCTTTTTTTTTAATTCCAAATACTAAAAAATGAATGTAGTAAAGAACTTTTTGCTTTTCTGAAAGAGTATGACAGATTCCCAAATCTAAGAGATTTTTTTTTTTTAATCTTGGATTCAGTTGTCTCCTAATGTATACCAGAGTTCACTTCAGTTCATGTTCAAGGCACAAGAGTGGGCTCTTTATTCATCCCAGTGTGCAGCCTCTCTTCCTTTCTCTTTTATACTTCTGAAAAGGAAGAGACTGCTTTTCTGATAAAGGCCAATTTCTCAAGCTGATTCTGGGCACTTGCCTCTCCTGCCTTCTCAGGACCCCAGCTATCCCTGTGCTTTTTTTTTTAAAAGATTTTATTTATTTATTTGACAGAGAGAGCTCACAAGTAGACAGAGGCAGGCAGAGAGAGAGAGGAGGGAAGCAGGCTCCCTGCTAAGCAGAGAGCCAAATGCGGGGCTCAATCCCAGGACCCTGGGATCATGACCTGAGCCAAAAGCAGAGGCTTTAACCCACTGAGCCACCCAGGCACCCCCTTCCCTGTGCTTTTAACCTCTCCTCTCTATTACCTTTTTCCCATCCACATTTTTGGGCTCCAGTTTCTCTTATCTTTTTAAACAATGCACCCTACCCCAACACCTGTTCTAATTTCATCTTTTCCCTCTCTTCACTTCTGGAGTTGCCTTAACTCCATGCCTTTTCTTTGCTTCCCCTTTCAGGCCCAGCCCTCTGCAGGCTGCTTCTAGCCAGCCCTGTTTACTAAACCATCTCTGACTGGTGTCACTGTTGAAGTTTTTGTAGCCAAACCCAATGGACACTTCTCAGTTCTTATTTTAAACGTGGGCTTTCCTCAGCATTTGACACACTGATGACCACCCACACCTTTAAACCCTTTCTTCGCTTGACTTCTAAAATAACACTAGACTCTTTCTTCTCATTGTTAGTCTTCTGGTCACTCCTTGTCAGTCTCCTTTCTGGGCTCCTCTTGCTCTGTCTATCTAGATCAGCATTCTGACCAAGGCTATTTCATTTTTATGCTCAACATACTCACCCTGGAAGATCTCATCCATTCGGTTACCATGTCTCTCTAAGATGAGGTCTTCTCAGTCTCTCTCCAGCCCTGATGTCTCTCCTAGCTCCAGGTCCTTATTTCCTTCTGCATCTGAACATCTTTGCCTGAATGCCCTCAAATTCAGTTTAACTCAAAGTGAACTCATGGTCTTGCCTCACTCTGACCCCCTCACCACTACCACTATATGTGAGTCTTTTTTTAATTCCCTCTCTCTTTCAGTAATATCCCTTTGTACACACCATAAGCTGGGAAATCAATTTGGACTCTCTCCTTTTCCTCTTTCCCCTTGAGTCAACCATAATAGCCATATGGATTTTACCTCCTAAATATCTGTCTATGTCTCTCCATTCCCTGTGCTGCTGCCCCAGTTGGAGCCAGCCCAACTTCAACAGCCTCCTGACTGGTCTCCCTATCTCCAGTCTTGACTTCTTCCATCCATTTTCTAACCTTAAGCCAGAGTGATTTTTCTGGAACCCAAATATAATCACATTACACCATTATTTAAAACTCTTTGTTAGCGATCTGTGACCATTGGATGAAGGTGCAGGTCCCTAAGCAGTGTGTGCCAGTCCCTGTACGGACTGACTCCTGACACGTTCGGCAGCATCTCACACTGCTACCCCTTTGCCCTGCGCCAGCCGTGCCCCACTACTGTCCGTTTGCCAAAGTCATCAGGCCATTCCTTTAGCCTAGAACGTTTATTTCCATACTCAACTAACTTGACCTCAGTTTCAGATTTTGGCTTAGATGTCCTTGCCTCTAGAAAGTCTTCTCTAGTCTCCTAAATTGGGATGCCCTTGGACAACCCCTCCCATTGCACGTAGAACACAAACAGGTATCACCTACTAATTTGTCGGTGCGTTCCTGCCAAAGATTCTAAGCTTTGCAAGAGCAAAAGTTGGATATGTTATATAATGGGCAGCCAGTAAGGACCTGTGAATAAATTAATAAATACTTTTCTTTTGTATGACACTGTTTCTTCCCACTTTATTCCCTCAAGTTAGTAGATGGCATTAAAAAATTTTTTTTGTTTAGATTTTATTTTATTTGTCAGAGAAAGAGAGAGCACAAGCAGGGGGAGCAGCAGGCAGAGGGAGAAGCAGGTTCCTCACTGAGCAAGGAGCCCGATGCAGGACTCAATTCTAGGACCCTGGGATCATGACCTGAGCCGAAGGCAGATGCTTAACTGACTGAGCCACCCAAGTGTCCCAAGTCAATGGTATTCAAAAAAGAATCATCTGTGTCGGTGCATCATTTCAGAGCAGTATTTCATATTTCACAATATCAAGTTCTCGTCAATGTCATTTTTCCTCTAAGCTAAGATACTATAGATATGCATGAGTTTTAAAGGGAATCTTGAAGTGGGTTTAAATCTTATCCAGAGCTTCATATTGTCATCAGTGAGGTGAGGGAGGTAAAGTGACGATGACTAGACACTAGAATCAGAGCCCATTTTACCAGTTGACGCTAGTCCCCCAAGGTAACCTGCTCCAATTAGGTGGTCTTCCTTGCTGTTCTGCTCTACGTTATCTTTTTTGCCAAGACCAGGTCTTTTTGCACACTCTTTTCCTCCGTACCCGGAATGCCTTATTTCCTGTCTCTCTCCACATCCCTTCCTGGCCACCTCAGTTCTTCCTTCTGTGGATGTTCCCATCCTACTCTAGCCCATTCTTTTCTCTTTCTTTGCTGAACTCTGGCTGCAATCCTCCATTCCAAAGTACTGAGCAGCTTCTTAGCTGTGGTCTCTAGACCTCCAGACCTCTCCTATATCTCCCTATGACTCTGGAGAGGAGATATTGTAATATTATATATTATATATTATATCCCACAGCTACTGGTTCATAGCTGACCCCATTAGGCTTTTTTTTTTTTTTCAAGTGAGACCTTTGATGGACTCTCGCCTGTCTTTACGGGTTCCCCTAATTTCTGTCACTCTTGCAAGGAACAGGAGCATGTTGACTTACATCTGGCATTTTTTCTAGCCTCTGCTCTTCAAAAAAGAATATTCTTTTCTATACATGTTTTGATCGGTGACAGAAATTCTTGCTTACATACCACAAAATAGATTCCTATGTCAACCTGAAATGAGAGATAAGCTTAATATGGAGAAACTACTCATGTTAGCCAGTTAATAACAAAGGCTCTTCTACTTCCACACAAAACTGAATATTTTATTTTATTTTTTTTTAAGATTTTGTTTATTTATTTGACAGAGAGAGAGAGATCACAAATAGGCAGAGAGAGAGAGAGGAGGAAGCAGACTCCCTTCCGAGCAGAGAGCCTGATGCAGGACTCGATCCCAGGACCCTGAGATCATGACCTGAGCCAAAGGCAGAGGCTTAACCCACTGAGCCACCCAGGCGCCCCAAAACTGAATATTTTAGAACATTGATGTCTGCAAACACATCAGCAAATCAGAGGGACTGCTGTCCTCTTTCAAGTCATTTTAGTTACCAGTAAACTAAGTTTGCGTTTCAATGGCTATTACTCCATATACGGCAAATTCTGAGGTTATTGCCTTAAATTTAACCTATAAGGAAAAAAGCCAGAGGTCAACATTTTTATAGTCTCAAGTTTATTCTTTTCCTTATTTTCTGGCAAATGTGTCCATAAACAAAATTACCTGAGATCTTTGCAACCCAGCAGTTCAAAAACTTCTGGGTATACCAGTTCTGCCTATACAGTACAGAATGAAGTAGTTAAGAATGGGAAAAGTTGACTATTTTTTTAACCTTTCATTTTACTGGAGTTTTAAGATTTAAGAGGAGAAATCCTCATTTACCTTTGCAATATCCAGGTAGGATTGAACAAAAAGAGACTTTATGGTTATCTCAACTTCAGTGAGAAATTGAAACTAAGAAAATTTGCTATCCATCTTAGGTGGGGTTTATTTATTGCCTTGAGATGTTTTATCTATTCTACAGTTATGTTTTTTTGATCTCTGTATTACATGAGTAACTAAGAAGACCGAGCATATATAAAAATTTAGTGTTAACATTAAAACATCCCAGACTTTTTCTTTCCTGATGCCTTTAACTGCATATGCACTTCTGGGCTGCATGAAATTGGGTCTTCTCCGTAAGCAGTTGAGTGAAGTGACTGTCATTCGGGTGCCTTGCATAGCCCAACCAATTTTCCAGAGATAGGCAGGTTGAGCAGAGCAGGAGGCAGCCCTGGGGCCTGTCTGAAGACCACCCAGTACGGGCCACACTCTTCTCTAGCCGGGACACCATGGGCTAATGACAAACACCACACACTCTCCTTTTCTCTCTTATGCCTGGGACCGCAGCCTCCTCCTCTGCCATCCACCAGAGGAATCACGTTGGACCCAGCAGATGCAGAACTGTTGAACTCACTCCTCCTGGACCAGTTTTCCACCTAGAGTTTTGGACTTGGGCTTCCATTGGCAGATGCTGGAAATTCAGTTAATAAAGGCAGAGTGGGGAGTGGGTGGTTGATTGAATTAGAGGGGAAAGGGAGGAAAATCAACAGGAGAAGTAGGTGGACTTCTCTGCTAATGGCCATACCAACTCTGGAGGCCAAGTGTTCTGCTTCCTTAGAGCTCTGAAATTCCCTGGGATAGGCATATCCCCATGTGAGCCCCAAGCTAAGAAAGTGGGAGTCAACAGCAGGGCCTGGGAACTGTATCTACACAACCCAGATCCTTCTTCCTGGGCTGGTGGGAAGGGTTTGGAGGCACCAAAGTTTCCTTTCTCACCACGCCTTCACCCAGCTGATCTTACAAAAGTAGCAGCCGGTCAGTTCAGTAGAATGAATGGTCTTTGCTTCTAACTGCCATTTACTAGCTCTAACCTAACTGCTCTGAGTCTCGGTTTCCCCCTTTATAAAATGGGGATAATATGTCCACCCTGGAGAACAGATGTAAGTATTAGAGATGATCTGTATAACGCAGTTGTCAGATAACAGGCTGCTGGGCTGTCTTCAGGACTTCCCCACAGAATCACTTACTTAGAGCGGTGACTCAAAGGAGCGGTGACTTTGAATACTGAAGAGGGGGAAAGAAAGGAAGTAAAGTACAGATTTTACTGAAATTCTATTACATGCTGTGTATCAGTTACCTATTGCCATAACAATGCCAAGAAACAAACCATCCCCCAAATTCAACATTCAAAAATAAACATTTTTTTTCTTCTCACAAATTTGCAGGATTCGGTTGATCTAGGCTGGTCCCTGCCAGGCTTGCTCATGCATCTTTGGTTCAGTTGGCTTGGTCATGTGTTTTTGGGGGGCTCTGCTCCACATGCTTCCCATCCTTTTCTGGAGCCACTGTAGTGGTGTGAGTGTGTCCGTTGCATGCAGTGGCAAAGGGGAAAGTGCAAGCAATAACATAGTCTGGAACATACCATTGGCGAAAGCATGTCACATGGTTGAACCCAGAGACTGTGGGAGGGTGCTACATGGTTACATGGCAAGGAGCATGAGTACAGGGAAGGGTGAACTGGAACTTTTTATTCTGCAGTCTACTTAATACCATATATTTTAGCTCACTTCTAATTTTGCAAGAAGCCAATCCTATGGTCGGGATAGGATAGGATAAGAAATTTGGCAATAAATATGGAAATATTTCAATATACTTTGTTATTTTATATTTTATACAAGTAACAAACCTGTGGCCAACTTGATGGGAGCCATATATCTTTATACCATGTCTATTTGTGGACATGCCCGGCAGGCTCTTCTAGATCATAGCAGACAGGCCTCCTGAGCTTTGCTTTCCTCCATCTTCCCTTTAGCACTAGTGCAGGGCCTAACATGTAGTTATACGTACATAGTTATATGTGGTTATATATACAGGATGCCATATGATCCCCAGGGTCACGCAGCTCTAGTGTTCTAACAGAAGGTCCCCTCTAGGTAACCCACATGCACTCTACAAGTATTTTTTTTTTTAATTTTCAGAAACATTTAATTTATTTATTTGACAGAGAGATACACAGCGAGAGAGGGAACACAAGCAGGGGGAGTGGGAGAGGGAGAAGGAGGCTTCCCGCTGAGCAGGGAGCCTGATGAGAGGCACAGTCCCAGGACCCTGGGATCATGACCCAAGCCAAAAGCAGACGCTCAATGACTGAGCCAGCCAGGCAGCCCCCCCTCCCATGTGTATTTTTAAATAAGGCTTTATTTCCCATTTTTCCTCTTTTTTCCCACTGAAATAATCACCAAATATCTGATGCCTATCCACAGTTAAGGTATTCAATTTAGATCTCCGTTATTCTGTGCCAACAAAATCCAAACACGGCCAACGCTTTGCTTAGAGTTTGCCAACAAATATGGAAGCGATTTGGAGACGATTATCCAAAAGATCAAAAGATTTGCTCATTTGTGACTACGACAATATCTAAGGTTTGTTTTTCTTCGTTTGTTTTTAACCTTAGGTTCTACATCTGGGGCATTATTTTTTAAGACATAAGCAATGTTAAAAGCACCAGACAGTTCTGTCTTGATTCTTAATGCGGGTGTTAAGAGATGCCTTCCATTAGTGAGAATGCCCAGATAATGTGTTTATTTACATCTTCTTCTTCTCTGCCTGTCCCCTAATGGGCTGGCACACAGAGGACTACTTGAGCTGATTTATATGGATCTCAGTTGCTCTCATTTGTGCATACTTAATTCAGAGAGGTGATTGCATTGATTTCTGAGCCCCACTTTTCAAGACATTGTACCAACATTGATATCTCAGCTGTTCTAACTACATTGTCTGAAAAGGAAAACATTTTAAACCTTTGGAAGCAATTTTGACCGACATTTCATTGTGTTCTATATTACTTACCTAATTAAATTTCCTTCACATCAAGGTCTGTTTAAAATTAAATTGAGAAATATTTTTGAGTTCCATTGGGCAGATAACTTTGGCCAGATTCGTTCTGCGTACGTATGAAATGGCATCCCATGAATCAATACCCAGTGTGTAGACTTCCCATAGATGTGAAAAAATGACACCCTTATTAGGCAGACGTAGTCTCCTGTTATTATAACAAGCTGTCCCTGGTTGCTGAACTTTGTAATTCCAAAATGTCCTTGCACTTTTGTGCCTGTGGCTCGGCAGGCTCATTTATTCAGATCCTGAGCATTGTGAACAAAATTCATAACTTCTTTCACGGATTACTGGAGTCCAGGGACTCCTGTGGATCAGCTCGCACTCCAGCTCAAGGCAACCAGCTTCCTACGTAATCGTATTTGCACAGCCAAGAGGGTCGAATTCCAGACTGGGTTTGAAAGCAAATAGAGCGAGTGGTCTGAGGGTTCATCCCCAGTGGAAGAAGTGTGATTTTCAATGTTTTGTATCGTTAGAAGCAAGAAACAGGACAAAGGCCTTATCTCTCAGTCCCACCCACTCTGCTGCTGAAGGCGAGAAAAGCAGACCCTCCTCCTCTTTTATGCAAGCTCTTCCTGAGACAGCCACTCCATTAAATTCGAAGGCAAGGGAACCTGCGGTGATAAAGCTGTAATTGGAGGGCCGACACTCCATAGGCACTGCTTTAATATTTTTAAAAATAGTCCCAAAGAGGGGCGCCTGCAAGCTCAGTCGGTTAAGCATTTGCCTTCGGCTCAGGTCATGATTTCAGTGTCCTGGGATTGAGCCCCACTTCAGGCTCTCTGCTCAGTGGAAACTCAGAGCCTTGTGAACAAAATTCATAACTTCTTCTTTCATGGATTACTGGAGTCCAGGGACTCCTGTGGATAAGCTCACACTCCAGGTCAAGGCAAACAGCTTCTCTTTCTCTCTTTCTTTCTCTCCCCCCGCCCCCACCGGCATCCCTCTCCACTGCTTGTCCTATCTCTCTCAAAGAAACAAAATCTTGGGGGAAAAGATTGCCCCAAAGAACTGCTTTTTGTTGCACTGTTAATTAGCCTTTAAACATTTCAGACTTCCCTAGGACCTTTCAAGGTCTTCAGGTTTATCCTGATCTCGTCTTAGTCCATTCCTGCTGCTGTAACAAAATACCCCAACCAAGTAGTTTAGAAGCTGCAGAAATGTATTGCTCACAGTTCCAGAGTCTGGAAGTCTGAGGTTGGGAGCGGGGGGGGGGTGCCAGCATGGTAGAGTGAGGACCCTCCTCTGGGTCCCAGACATGTCATTGTGTCCTCACGTGGACAAAGAGATGGGATCTCTTTGGAGCCTCTTGCATAAAGACACTAAGCCTGTTGGCGGAGGGCCCCATCTTCATGACTTAAGCACCTCCCAAAGACCGCACCGACTAATGCCATCACCTTTGGGGGTTAGGCTTTCAACATATGAATTTGGGGGCCACAAGTATTCAGCCCACAGCAATCATTAAGTAACTGTGAGCCTTCAAAGAGCTAAGTCACATAGACACTCGGAACACCTGAATGCTTGCTAATTCCGCTGTATCATTGTTACTGTTGGATAATACCACCTTCTGTAAGTTCTCTGTATATCCGTAGGAGACTTGGCCTGAGTCAACAACTCTCCCGTAATTTTTTTTTAAAGATTTTATTTATTTATTTGATAGACAGAGATTGTAACTAGTCAGAGAGGCAGGCAGGGAGAGAGAGGAGGAAGCAGGCTCCCTGCTGAGCAGAGAGCCCGATGTGGGGCTCGATCCCAGGACCCCGGGATCATGACCTGAGCCGAAGGCAGAGGCTTTAACCCACTGAGCCACCCAGGCGCCCCCTCTCCCATAATTTTTGTATGTTAAGAGTGTTGCTTGGGGTGGTCATTGAGAGCACGAGCTTTGGGATCAGACAGATCTGATTTGTGTCCCAGCTGCACCACTTACTAGTTAGCTGTGTGACCTCAGGTGAGTAATTCACTTTAGGGAGACTCAGTTACTTTCTCTGTGTAATGGGGGTAAGGTTGCTATCGGGGATCACGTGGTTGGTGCGGGGGCTAAGGGAGATCTCCGCTTAGCACCGCACTTAACACACTTTCCTCTTGCTTGCTCCACACCACAGATGCCATCCCGCTTGGCAGGGACACATCTGTTTTCCGGCGTAATCTCTGCATCATTTTCACTGGCAGAATCTGTGATGGGAGGGATTGCCACACAGCGCACTGGTCTCAGGATACGCTCCGTTCACACTGATCAGACACAGAGCAGTCCTGTTGACCCCCTCCCACCCCCCGCCCCTCCTCCCTCACCCCTGTGTCCTTTTAAGACTCAACAATTCTGGACACTTTGTGAAGCTCATGCTCAGCATACAGAAGTCGGCCCAGCATGTAGTGGTCTCACTGAATCCTTACCACCTTATGTTGGGATAAAGTCCACTTTGGCGTGGTATGTGCTGAGCACAAACTCTGTGTCTGATAGAACATTACGATTTTCCATGTGGAAAATGCAGCCCAGCCAACATGGCTCAGCCGTCTCCTATCCTCATCGTGATCGCAGGCCGGGGGTCATATCACAAAGTTATTTTCACAGACGCCCAGGTGATTATGAGGCTAAGAGTGCTGAGAATGGTTCCCTCTTTAACAACTTTTCTTCTTTCAGCGTGTCCGGACCCTGCCTCCTTTTCGTGGTCCCCAAATCATCCTTTGTGCACTCACTTGTGCTCTCATCTGACTCTGTGATGGGCTCCTGTTTTGGTTCCCACCATCATCTTTACTCCCAAGCCGGAGGCTTAACAAGAAAAGCAAGAAATCTCGCAGCCACCCCACCGCTGTCTTTTCTGAAGTAGCAGGGTTTTTTTGCTAATAGAAGATTTCGAAGCCATGGGCCTCTGAATGCTCAACACGCAAGTCTATTTAAACAGCCTCTAGAATCCTTTCCTGACCCCAAATTACTCCGAGGCATTAATTGTCCTAGTGGTTTTATGGCCACATTATTTCATATTCATTAGTGTTTTCATGAAAAATTATAACGCTAATTAGAGCAGCTTCCAGTTAATTCACTTGGTGATTCATCTGCTCTCCCTCTCGGTGTTCTGCATGTGGTCATCTTGGAGAACGCATCCAAGGGGGTAATTGCAGCTCTATTCCCTGAGTGATCGCCTAATGCCATTAGTTCTGATCTACAGACACATCTTGAGCGGCTCTGATGGGGTCTAGTTCCAGCTGCACCCGGTGCCTGCCCTTGGATGCAGGGAGGGAGGGAAGTCTGCAGGGAGGCCTGGTCTTCTATGGGGGAGGAGGGACGGGCTTATGGAGGATGGAGTGGGGGCAGAGCTTCTTGGTGGGAGGTAAGCATCACTTGAACCTCTTCTGGAACCTGAGGTATGGACAGGATAGTGCCCAGAGAAATCCGCCTTTCTCAAAGGCAAGCAAATTCTCTTCTGTTCTCGCGGATGTGTGGCCCGGCACTGGCTACACTCCGGAAGCCTGCTTCCCACGCAGAGTTCTGATGCCAATGGTTTTCACTAAAAGTTCATCGGACCTCATACCCATTAGGATGGCACCTGTCAAAAACAAAACAAAACAACTAACAAACTAACAGAACTAACAAACTAACAGAAACTAACAAGCAATAGCTGTGGAGAAATCGGAAACCTTGTGCACCATTGGTGGGAATGTAAAATGATGCAGCCTCTATGAAAAAAAATATATGGCAGTTCTTTAAAAAACTAAAAATAACATGACCATATGATCCAGCAATACCAATTCTGGCTACAGACCTGAAAGAGTTGAGACAGGGTCTCTAAGAGAGCTTTGTACACCCATGTTTATAGCAGCATTATTCACAGTAGTCAAAGGTGGGGACAACCAAATATCTATCAGCAGATGAATAGATGGGGCGCCTGGGTGGCTCAGTCGGTTTAGCGTCTGCCTGCCTTTGGCTCAGGTCATAATCCCAGGGTCCTGGGATCGAGCCCCACATCAGGCTGTCTGCTCAGTGGGGAGTCTGCTTCTCCTTCTGCCCCTCCCCCCACCCATGATCTCTCTCTCTCTCTCTCTCTCCCTCTCTTTCAAATAAATAAATAAAATCTTTAAAAAAATTAGATGGATAAACAAGATGTAGTATATACATACAATGGGGTAATATTCAGCCTTAGAAAGGAGGGAACACCTGACAAGTTTCTGGATGAACCTTGAGGACATTATACTAAGTGAAATAAGCCAGTCATAAAAAGACAGATACTGGTGACTTCATTTATATGAGGTATCTAAAGTCATCAAATTCATAAAAACAGTGAGAGACATGGTGGTTGCCAGGGGCTGGGGAGAGGAGGAAGGAGAGATTGTTGTTCAACAGATCTAGAGTTTCCCGTCTTAAAAGATGAAAACGTTTTGGCAGTTGCTTGCACAAAAATGTGAATATATTAGACACTAATGAACTGTACACTTAAAAGTGGTTAAGGTGGTCAATTTTGTTATGTGTATTTTAGCACAATTTAAAAAAAATAGATCATCACTTACACTGTAATGCTTTCTTTCTTTTTTTTTTAAAGATTTTATTTATTTATTTGACAGAGAGATCACAAGTAGGTAGAGAGGCAGGCAGAGAGAGAGGAGGAAGCAGGCTCGCTGTGGAGCAGAGAACCCGATGCGGGGCTCGATCCCAGGACCCTGAGACCATGACCTGAGCCGAAGGCAGCGGCTTAATCCACTGAGCCACCCCGGCGCCCCACTGTAATGCTTTCTTAATCGTAAAAATTAGAGAGCAGAAAAATAGAAAACCAAAAATGTTCCACCGTCCAAAGACAACCATCTTAATACTTCGCTTTTATTAAATTTATTTTTTAGTTACTTAGGTAATGCAGTAAAACATTCTCTGTGTAAAAACTCAAAACCTTCATGATCAGGATGAAGTCTCCTTTGCCCACCTCCTGTGATCCCAGTCTCTCTCTCTTTTTTTTTTTTAAGATTTTATTTATTTATTTGACAGACAGAGATCACAAGTAGGCAGAGAGGCAGGTGCAGGGGGTGCAGGGAAGTAGGCTCCCGCTGAGCAGAGAGCCCGATACGGGGCTCAATCCCAGGACCCTGAGATCATGACCTGAGCCGCAAGCAGAGGCTTCAACCCACTGAGCCACCCTGGCGCCACCAGCCTCTTTTTAAAATTAATTTATTTATTTTAGAGAGAGAGTGTGAACATGTGTGAGCAGGAGGAGTAGCAGAGGGAGAGAGGGAACCTCAAGCAGACTCCGTGCTCCTTTTTTTGTTTTTAATTAATTCATCTATTTTAGAGAGAGAGAGAAAGAGCACAAGCAGGGATAGCAGCAGAGGGGGAGAGAGAGGGAGAGAACCTCAAGCAGACCCCAGGCTGAGCGTGGAACCCAATGCGGGGCTCAATCTCATAACCCTAAGATCATGACCTGAGCCGAAACCAAGAGTCAGACACTCAACCGACTTTGCCACTCAGCGGCCCTTCCGGTCTATTTATCACTTCCCACTATGGACACTCTTACAGCTACAGTGGTGTCTGCCGATCCAGGTGCTTCCAGTGTGTTTATTTAAGGAGGCTGGTACCCACAGAAATGTTTATCTCCGAGGTTTGCACCGTGTTCTGCTTTAGCACGAGTCCCATGGCACAGCACACGCCATTCTGAAGCTTGCCACTTTCATTCAGTGGTCAGACCACCTGGTTTCTATGTGTAACTGAGATCCACCCAACCCATATCTGCTGCACTGTATCCCATGGCATGGCTCTTTTCATTTCCTTAGCCACTCCTGTACAGATGGACAGCTGGACTGTCCGTGTTTTGCTGTTTGCTGGATTTTCTGGGCAGTGTTGAGTGAACTGCCTTGTGCACACGTCCCTGGGTGTGTGAGCGAGTACTTCCCGGGGCAGACCCTGAGAGCTGGAGTTCTGGGTGGTGGAGAAGCACATGTTTGAATTTTTATAGAGATGACCAAATTGAGCAATGCGGGAAAGCACCTATTTCCCCCACACTTGCAAATAGTTCATGTATTGTCCATCCTTCCTTTTTTTTTGCATCCTTGATAGGTAAAAATGGCATTTTGTGTTGTTCTAATTTACATGTTCATGATTTCTTTCTGGTGAGCCTGAATATTTTCACAGACCTACTGGTTATATATATTTCCTTTTCTGAAAATGTTCTGTTCACATGCTTTGCCCATTTTTTAATTTGCTGATTTTTCTTTTCTTTTTCTCTTTTTTTTTTGTACTTCTTTTGATTCTGAATGCTAATACTCCTTTGTTTTAGATACTGCCAATATTTTCTCCCAAACTCTTTTTGTTTTGAAGTTTAATAAGGTTTCTTCTAACTTTCATGTGATCAAATTAACCTTTTTGTGTTGTTCTATTTCATACATTTGCTTCTTAGGTAATTTTTAAACATTTGGCTCTTTATTTTTTTAAGACTGGTTTTTCTATGAGTTTTCGGTTTACAGCGTTTAATGAAGAGGAAGCTACAGAGAATTCCCACAGAGCTCCTGCCCCACACGTGCACCGTCTATCCCGCTATCAACATCCCACACCAGAATAGTACACTTTTTTTTTTTTTTTTAGTAGAAGGAACCTGAATTGACATATCCTAATCACTCAAGCTTATAGTTTCCCTTGGTTTTCGCTCTTGGTGTTGTACATTCTGTGGGTTTGGACAAATGTCTAATGACATGTATCCATTATGATCATACAGAGAATTTTCACTGCCCTAAAACTCCTCTGTGCCGTGCCTGTTCATCTCTTCCCTCTCCCTTCCCCAGGCAGTCAGTGATCTTTGTATCGTCTCCATAGTTTTTCCTTTTCCAGAATGTCAGATAGTTGGAATCCCACAATATGTAGCCTTTTCAGATTGGCTTCCTTCTCTTAGTGATAAGCACTGAAGAGTCCTCCGTGTCTTCTCATGGCCTGATAGTTCCATTCATTTTCGTGCTAAATAATAAACATTCCACTGTCTGGATGGGCCGGAGTTTATTCACCCATTCACCTGCTGAGGGACATCTTGCTTGTTTCTGAGTTTTAGCAGTTATGAATAAAACTGCCCTAAACATCTGTGTGCGAGAGTTTGCGCGGATGTGGTTGTCAACACTTTCGGATAAATACCAGGGAGCCCAATTTCTGGATCATATGGTAAGAGTATGTTCAGTTTTGTGAGAAACTGCCCAACTGTCTTCCAAAGTAACTACTATTTTGCATTCCTTCCAGCAATGTATAGGAGTTGCTGATACTCCGCGTCCTTGCCAGCATTTAACGTCCATGCTCTGGACTGACGTTAGAATTTTGGTTATTCTAATGGGTGTGTGGTGGTAATCAGAGTGTTGTCTTAATTTACATATTTCCCTGCTGACATATGGGGCATCTTTTCATATGCTTATTTGCCATTTGCCATCTGTGTATCTTCTTTGGTGAGGTCTCTGTTAAGGTCATTGGCCCATTTTTTTAATTGGAATGTTTCTTTTCTTGTTGAGGGTGTTTTTGTTTTTGTTTTTGTGGTTTTAAGAGTACTTTTTATATTTTGAATAACAATTCTTTATGAGATGTGTCTTTAGCAAATATTTTCTCCCAATTTGTGGCTTGTCTTCTAATTCTTTTCATGTTAGCTTTTGCAGAGCAGAAATGTTTAATTTTCATGAAGTCTAGCTTATCCGTTATTTCTTTCATACATTGTGTCTTCAGTGTCATCTCTAAAAAAATAACACCACATTCAAGGTCATCTCGGTTTTCTCCTTAGTTACCTTCTAGTTTTATAGCTTTGTGTTTTAAATGTAGGTCTCGGATCCATTTTCGGTCAGATTTTGTGCAGGATGTTATGTTTATGTCTGCATTCTTTTTTGTTTTTGTTTTTGTTTTTTTAACGTGTGGATATCCAGATGTTCCAGCCCATTTGTTGAAGAGACTATCTTTGCTCCATTGTATCTGTTGACTGTAATCATGGGGGTCCATTTTTAGGCTCTCTATTCTGCCCTACTGGTCTCTTTGTCATTCTTTCACCAACACCACACTGTTTGAACTACTGTAGCTTTTTTCTTTTTTAAGATTTTATTTATTTATTTGACAGAGAGATCACAAGTAGGCAGAGAGGCAGGTGGAGAAAGAGGAGGAAGCAGGCTCCCTGCTGAGCAGAGATCCAAATGCAGGGCTCGATCCCAGGATCCTGGGATCATGAACTGAGCTGAAGGCAGAGGCTCAACCCACTGAGCCACCCTGGACTACTGTAGCTTTATAGGAAGTCTTGAGGTCAAGTAGTGTCCGCCCTCCAACTTTGTTCTCTTCAAATTGGTATTGGTAATTCTGGGTCTTTGTCTCTCTGTATAAACTTTAGAATCAGTTTGTCAATATCCATAAAATAAATTACTGGGATTGATTGGGATTGCGCCAACTCTGTAGATCAAGTCGGGAAGAACTGACCTCTAGAAAGTATTGAGTCCTCCTATCCATGAACATGAAATACCTGTCCATTTACTTAGTTCTTAGATTTTGTTCATCAGAATCTGTGCTTTTTCTCATAGATCTTATGTGTGTGTATATGTGTGTGTGTGTGTGTCTGTCTGTCTGTCACTTCTCGGCCTTTTGGCTAAGATCAAGTGTAGTATATATTAGGTTTATACCTAAGTATAAATTTCAACTTCTTCCAACTCTTCAGCTCTTTTGGATACTGACGTAAATGGTATTATGTTCTCAATTTGAAATTCCACTTACTCATTATTGTATATGGGAAAGCAATTGACTTTTGTATATTAACCTGCATCCTTCAGCCTCGTTCTAATTGCTGTTAGTTCCAGGAGTTTTCATTTTTTGGGTTTGTTTTCTGTTTTCTTTTGTTTTGATTCTTTTGGATTTTCTGCAGAGATGAACATGTTACCTATAAACGAACTTTTATGTCCTCCTTCACAATCTGTATACCTTTTACTTCCATTCTTGCCTTATTGCATTAGCAAGGACTTCCAGTATAATGTTGAAAAGGAGTGGTGAGAGGGGCCACTTGCCTTTTCTCCTCCCTCGTACCTCATCTTAGTGGGAAAGCTTCAAGTTTCTTACCATTAAGTGTGCTGATAGCTTTACTCTTTCTTTGCTAGAAATTTCTTTTTGTAAATGATGTGAGGTTGGTGTCTATTATTTTCCTTGAATGGATAACCACTTAATCCACCTCTAGTTTCTGAACAATTCATCCCTTTCTTAGACTTTGAAATATAGTATTCTCTTACAGGTATTAAATTCTTCTATATACTTGGGTCTGTTTCTGAACTCTATTCTCTGCTATTGATCTATCAATTCCCATGTCAACATCACACTATATAAATTATTTTTGTTTTATAAAGTCTTGAGGGCTGGTAAAGCATGTTTTTACCTCTTCATCTTTTGTTTCTGCATTTTCCTAGCCTTTCCTGCCCTTTCATTCTCCAAGAATTATAGAATCAGTTTCAACGTATTTATTATTTTGACCTTTCCAATTATATATAAGGCATAGAGTTCATTTATCCAAATTTTTGTTTGTATTTTCATTAAGAAAAGTTTTAGCTTTGGTCTTTCCATTTTTTTGCTAATAGTTATTCCCAGGTACTTGTATTATTGTAAATTTCTTTTTCCGATGCATTTTCTAATAGGTAATGTCAGGTATACAGAAAAGCTATTGCTTTTTAAAATGTATTATTATAAAGAAAACATGTATACAAGGAGTGATGAAACATAAATAGATTGCTTAGTAAATCATTGTAAAGCAGATTGAATATTGCCAGCTCCCCAGAAGTCCTCCATATTTCCTTTCCTTATCAAAAACCCATTCCTCAATCATAAAATTTAAGTAATAACCTGTCTTTTATGATAATCATCTCTTGGTTTTGTCTTACAGTTCTTAACACAAATATGTATCCCTAATGAATAGTTTTGCCAGGTTTTTAAAACTTCATGGAAATAAATTCACTTGGTGTGTGTTTCTTTTTTGTCTGGCTTCTTTTTTTCAACACTTTCTTCATGTTGTTACGCGTTGTTGCATGTAGTAGGAATAGTAGTAGTTCTTTCTTTTTTAAAGACGTATAGTATTCCATTAAATTAATATGCCATAATATATCCTTTCTACTGTTTTTTTAAATATTTTATTTATTTGACGGAGAGAAATCACAACTAGGCAGAGAGGCAGGCAGAGAGAGAGAGGAGGAAGCAGGCTCCCTGTGGAGCAGAGAGCCCGATGCGGGGCTTGATCCCAGACCCTGAGATCATGACCCAAGCCGAAGGCAGAGGCTTTAACCCACTGAGCCACCCAGGCGCCCCTATCCTTTCTACTGTTGATGGGCACTTGGATTGTTTCTAGTTTCATTACAAACAGCTACTCTGAACATTCTTGGACAAGAATCCTAATGTACCTGGCATACGTTTCCTGTAGGGTTTTCTTTATCTGGGTTCCCCCAGAAGCAGACTCTGAAACAAGGATTCTAAGACAGGTCATTTATTTGAAAGGTGATCCCAGAAAGCACTGGTAGAGGAGAGAAGTAAGACCAGGAAGGAGGAAACACAGTAAGTGTTGTTTTATCAAGCACATTCCCACAGCTGGCAGCGGGAGCTTAAACCTACTGAGTAACTCTCTGTGTGTTCATAGAAAACATGCCTCAGAGTTCTTGCACCTGGAAAACAAGGGTGTTGAGGTCTCTATCTGGCAGCACTCACCATTCACTGATTGGGAGAAGCTCCTGGGAGGGGGGCATTGACTCCCCAGCCTTCTGGCATGACCTGCATATGGACAGAGCGGGGTCTAGTAACCAGAGAAAGCCATCAGACGAAGAGATAAATGTCCTGGCAATTGGGAGTTGGGCTGGCATGCTCTGCCGTGGTGACAGCCAGGAGAGTGTGCCAGTATGTGATAGCATCTACATCAAGACAGTCTGCGTAGGAGGAAGAACTTCTGGGTCATAGGACATGTGTACGTTCAACCTTATGAGATGCTGTCAAATAGTTTCCTAAAACTGTATCAATTTACAGTCCCACCAGCAGCACAGGAGCGTTCTCTAGCCTTACCGGCGCTTAGTTTCCATTTAAGCCGTCTTGATGGGTGTGCAATGTTGTTTTTAATTTGTAATTTTTGGATGACTAATAATTGTGCCTTTTTGCATAATTACTGGAAATTTGGATTTCTTCTTCTGGGAGTGCCTGTTCAAGTCTTTGCCTGCTCTCCTATTGAGATGTCTGACATTTTCTGATTGCTTTCCAAGAGATTTTGTGTATTCTGAATTCAGGCCCTTTGTCTGTCTTACATGCTGCAAATATCCATGGCTCTCTTTTAGTCTCCCTTGCCCTCTTGTCTTCCTTTTGTTCTTTTATTCGTGTCTTTTGATATGCAGAGTTCTTAATTTTAATATGCTTTAATTTGTATATCTTTTCCCTTTTGGTTAGTACTTTTTGAGTCTTAAGAAGTCTGTCCCATGATTATGAGGATAGGACCTTATATATTACCTACTATAAGCCTTATTGTTTTGCCATTAACATGAAGGTCTGTGATCTGTGCAGAACCGATCCTTAAGGTAAAGGTTAAGAATTAAGCACAGCCCCAATGCCTATCCAGTTACCCCAGCTCCATTATTGGAAAGAACACATGCTCTTTATATTCTGCAGTGGTATTGTCATTAAATAGCACTTGTCATTAAATCGAGTGTCATTAAATCTTGTTGTTAAATCAAGTGTCTATATGTGCGTGGATCTGTTTGTGGGCTTTGTCTTCTGTTCCACTGGTCTAGTTATTTGTCCTTATCCCAGTACCACACCATGATAGACTTATTAAAGGTCATGATGGTTGATACAGCAAGTCTTCCTATCTTTCTCTTTTTAGCAAGACTAGCTTGATCATCCTTTGATTTTTTGCGTTCTCATAAAAGATTTCAAAATCAGCTTGTCAAATCCCAAAAACTGAAAGGCATGAAAGGAGAAAAGGAGGAATGGAGAGCCAACTGCTGGGACTTTCGTTAAAGATTTGATTGGATCTTGGGGCGCCTGGGTGGCTCAGTGGGTTAAAGCCTCTGCCTTCGGCTCAGGTCATGGTCCCAGGATCCTGGGATCGAGCCCCGCATCGGGCTCTCTGCTCAGCGGGGAGCCTGCTTCCCTTCCTCTCTCTCTGCCTGCTTCTCTGCCTACTTGTGATCTCTGTCTGTCAAATGAATAAATAAAATCTTAAAAAAAAAAAAAAGATTTGATTGGATCTATAGATCATCATGGAGAGAATTAAACTCTATAATATTGAGTAATGGGATATTGAGTATAATATTATTTAGATATTCTTTAATTTCTCCAACAAAGCTTATAGTTTTCTGTCAAAATATTGCATACCTATTGTTAGACTTAGTGCTACATACCTGGTGTTTTGTTCCTATTATAAGTGGTATCTTTTTCATTTCCTATTTGTTGTGTTATAGAGGATTTTTGTCTACTGATACTGAGGCCATGAACCTTGCTAAATTATCATATTAATTTTAATAGTTTATCTGTTTACTAGTAATTTCAGTATTGAGGCTCTCGGGTTCTCTGGGTTTAAAAAAATCGTATTAACTTATAACTAGTGTTCTGTTTCTGCCTGGAGAAGCAGTGTAGGTAGCTGTTAGGTACAAGGAGTCTGGAATCTGACCACCTGACTTTGTATCCAGCTCCTTTGCTCACTCTGGAACCTTCAGTAATTTGCGTAATCTTCTGTGACTCAGTATCATTCACTGCAAACTACCTCATAGGTTGATTGTAAAAATTAAATGAGTTATTACCTTCCAAATAATGCCTATCAAATAATGAGCGCTCAAATTATGTACACTTCTGTCATTAATTAGTTTCATTCCTGTCTAAATTTTCCCTTATCTGTTTTTTTTTTTCTTATTCTCATTGCATTGATCACGTTCTCAGCACAATACTGGATAGTAGTGGTGCTTTCAGGTCTCACCTGAACACTCGGAGGCATTTCCTTCTAGTTTTTTTCTTGTTGTTGTAGGCATAGTTGTTTTCTTTTTTGTCTATTTGACATATACGAAACATTTTTTTAAGATTTTATTTATTTATTTGACAGACAGAGATCACAAGTAGGCAGAGAGGCAGGCAGAGAGAGAGAGAGAGAGGAGGAAGCAGGCTCCCCGCTGAGCAGAGAGTCCGATGCGGGGCTCGATCCCAGGACCCTGGGACCATGACCCGAGCCGAATTGAGGCTTTAACCCACTGTGCCACCCAGGCACCCTCCTGAAATCATTTTTAACTGGACTTATGAATCTGGTGTTTCACTCTGAAAGAGGGAACTACTTCTCCAGAGGATTTTTTTTATTCAAACTATATATTCAAGTAATGAAAACCATTAATAATGAAATTATTTGTTTGTAAACATTACTGAGATCCTGTTGGAAAAGGAGACAGATTCATTGCTGTAGGCTTTCCCGAGGCAATGTTTGTTCATGTAAGGATACTCCTTTGGATGTTTGGGTTGAGTTCAGGGGTGTTCATAGCCACATGGGGCTGTTAGCCAGTCCTTTTTTGAGGACAATAGAACATTCTTGAGCTTTTAATTCTGATCATATACCAAGTAAGCTAGAGTATGTCTTCAGTTATTTTTCTTTTCATCAAGTCTGTAGACACACTTTTCTGAGTCAGTATGTACCTGAGAATGTCTCCCTATAGGCAAGACCACGGACTGACAGAAATTCTAGCGTTGTGACTGCCCCGTCAGTGTTGCTCTGGGCTTCCTCCTGTGCTGTGTGTTTCTCATTCTCCTGCAAGTTTTTATCTTTCTCACTTCATCAATCTGTTTTTTTTTTTTTTAAATTACATACTGTTACTTAGAGAGTTCTGTTTTCTTAACCGTTTTCTGTTTCTGTTTCATAGAAACCATCTCCTTTCACATCATATTGAGATACCACATGAAACTCTAAAATACTCTTTAAGTTTCTATAAGATATTCTCAGAAGAATTTCCTCTGATTCATTCTCAAATGAGAAAAACCCCGTCAGGCCTGATGTGGTTAACAGAAACGGTGTGTGTTTTCCTGACGACGTCCTTTCTGGAGGTCCGTGGACCAACGGACACACCTACCCAACTCCTAATATCTGCTCAGCTTTCTTCTCCTTTGGCTCTGCTGGAGCACCTTGGATTCAGCTCTGCTTGCTGAAGACCCTCCGTGCGTCCGTCCCCATGCCTTGCACCCCAGTCCCCGTGTCCCCATGTCCTGCTCCGCTCCTCTTGTCCTCCCCCGCCTAGAGCGCCTTTGGAAACTCAGCCTTCCACGCTGTGACCCACCACTGCTGGTGCTTCCGTTCTGCCCCCTGCCCCCGGGGTTGTCTCTCCTGATTATTTCCTGAGAGTTCCAGTTCTCAATGGGTAGGGGAGGGGAGTGGAAAGCACTCCACCTGTTTCAGGAGGGACCTACCAAGACAAGTGCTGGCTGCTTAATTTGAATTTCTGAACAACTCGGGGGAAACAGGTTTGGGGTTTTTGTTTGTTTGTTTGTTTTTCCAACTCAGATCTTATTTTTCAACCTAGTTCCACTGGCCTCGTGGTGAGTTGAACATTCCTCAGAGATGGCCTCATACAGGTCGACTGCAGGCCTGGCTTTCAGTTGGGCGAGTTTTACCTCCTGCTCTCGGTTTTTTGAGATGATTTTAGTGGGAAGTTGGGAGCCGCTTCACTGGCTCCCTTAGCCATTTTCTGCCAGACGTTTCTACGCAGAATGAAGTGTTCATTTGAGCAACTCACGACTTCCTAGATAGCCGGCAGGAACGCAGCCGTGCTGCAGAAGGAAAGCTGTTTCTTTGTCATCAGCAGAATTAATAACCAGAAATTATCATTTCAAAGGCCAAGTGCCCCCCAAAGACTTATCCTAATAGCCAGCGGGGAAAGGAAAGTCCTACTGGAGTAGAAGTGAGAGAATCTGGCTCCTCGGGGCTCCGCACAGACCAGCTGTGCTCAGTCTTGGGCTATGCGTGGCCAGTCTGAGGGCCTCACGCTGCCCCATCCAGGATAAAGGATGGGGCCGCGTGGTCTCTACAGCCTTGACGTTGGCACTCGGTGGTTTTCCCAGCTGTCCTGAAACATCCGCTATTAGAAATGTGGTCCCTTCTGCACTCAGAGCTTCTGCTGAAAGGGAAGCAGAAGCTGAAGGCACGTCGGGTACGCACACCCGAGCTCTGGGGGCGCAGAACCTGCTGTTAGGAGCAGCCGGGGGAGCGCTGGGCTGTGGGATGGGCCGAGGGCTGGCGCCCTCCTTCCAAGATTCACCTTCTGGGGCCACTTGGGCCTTTTTCTGGCTCTCCCGCTACCTACAAAAGTCGTCAGGCATCCGAGGACCCCCATTTCATGAGTCCCCCCCAGTGCCTTTGTATTGAAGGTAAAAGTAAAGACACGAAACAAAACCTGTTTCCTTCAGAGAATGTCTTTGAGGCGCAGGAAACAAGAACGGCGGCTGGCTGACTGCCTTTCATTTGACAATAAATGGACATCAGGGAGTTGCTCTAACACTTGTCGTGATAACCCTCCCAACACCCAAGCCAAGGCAGGGGCACGGGATAGAGGAGAAGCAGAGACTTTTCTTTCTTTCTTTCTTTCTTTTTTTTTTAAAGATTTGATTTATTTGACAGAGAGAGAGATCACAAGTAGGCAGAGAGACAGGCTGAGAGAGAGGAGGAAGCAGGCTCCCGGCCGAGCAGAGAGCCTGATGCCGGGCTCGATCCCAGGACTCTGGGATCATGACCTGAGCCGAAGACAGAGGCTTAACCCACTGAGCCACCCAGGCGCCCCAGAGATTTATCGTGTATCGTCCACATTTCCAGATGGGAAGAGGGTACTGCAGGGATACCCAGGTGGACAGAAATTTGCCCCACGTGTGGAGTGAAGCCTCAGGGGTGGCTCAGGCACTCAGAGGTGACCCCAAACTTCCTGGGACTGTTGGCATTTCTGCATTTTGGACATAACCCCTTCCAGGGTCTCCTGAATGAGGGGTGCCTGTGTGTGCTCACGTGGGCACGGCCCCCATGCTCTGCCGATGCTTCTCACCCTTCTCCCTCTCTCTCTACCCTTCCCCCCACCCCCACTACCCCATCCCCAGCTCATATTTGCTCTAAGAAGCCAGGGAACAGCTTTCTCCCTGCTGTGTAGTCCTTCAACCTGGACTGCCAGGCCTGTCCAGGAAAATCTGCCAAATGGTTTAGAGGGTTTTCTCGCCAGGGTTTTGTCTGCACTCCCAGTTCGAAGGGAATGAAGGAAAGCTGGAACCCAACAGCCAAGAGTGACTCCAAGTCCATTTGTGCGGCGGGTCCTCCCTGTCTCTGCTCTTGGCCTCTCAGACGGATGGGAGTCTGGATGTCACTGGCTCCATGGTCTGAGTGGACTGGCATCTGACCCGTGAAGAACCTGGAGATAAAGCCATTAAGCTTTTTGTCTGATTCAGGCCAGGGACATTTGCAGAAACCAGAGTGAAGTTAGAGTTTAGCTCTCAGGGGCCAAGTTCACTTTACTGGCTCTGTAGTGATCAGGACCAAAGTCAGGAATCAGAGGGAGGCAGGGAAAACTGCAAAGCATTTAAGTGCAAACTGTTCATAGTTTCCAAATTTTAGACAGCGCCCGATAATTCAGTGATTTGAGAAGCTCGTGTCCCTTGCAGCCCCTCCCCCGCCATCAAGCCCTCCCACCTCACAGGTCTGTGCCACCCTGGCCCTCAGGGGCCAAGGCGTAGAGCTGGAGCCCTCAGTCTTGTGCGTCAGACCCCTCTTTTCCCTGTCCCTGCAGCAATGTGCCAGCTCATCGTCTTTGCGGTCTGAGAAGTCTGCATTGCTAAGACTTATCAGCATTGATGGCTTTTGGAACATTAAATATGTACCATCAGGGTATGTAGCGTCTCTATTCTTGCTTCCCTATTTGAATGTAGGGGATCCTGTTATTGTTTTCAAAGCTCTTGGATATCTGCATATCCTTAGTTCCAAAGGCAGGGGACCCTCCTGGACCTCCTCAGAGCAAGAGGTAAAGGGAGTTTACCTCCTTCTTCTTACCTGCACCCCATAGGTTTCTATGACTTATTTCACTTAGGATAATACTCTCTAGCGCCATCCATGTCACTGCAAATGGCAAAATTTCATTCTTTTTTATGGCAGAGTAATATTCCATTGTGCATATCCACCACATCTTCTTTATCCATTCATCGGTCGGTGGACACTTGGGCTGTTTCCATTTGTCTGTTGTGGATAACGCTGCTGTAAACACTGGGGTGTGAGCATCCCTTCGAAGGAGTATTTTTGTATCCTTTGGTTAAATACCTAGGAGTGCAGTTGGTAGCTCGTATGGTAGTTTTATTTTCAACTTTTTGAGGAACCTCCATACTGTTTCCCTGCATGGTTGCACCCGTTTGCCTTCTGGCCAACAGTGCAGGAGGGTCTGCCTTTCTCCGCATCCTCGCCAACACTCGTTGTTCCTTGTGTTGTCGATCTTAGCCCTCCTGACAGGTGTGAGGTGGTATCTCATCGTGGTTTCGATTTGCATTTCCATGAGGATCAGTGATGTTGAGCATCTTTTCATGCATCTGATTTCACTCATATGTGCAATTTAAGAAACAAAACAAAGGAGCAAAGGGAAAAAAGAGAGAGAGGGGCAAACCAAGAAATAGACTCTTAACTATAGAGTAGGTGGGTAGGAGGATGGGCTATAGAGGGGATGGGGATGCAGGGGTGCTCTGGTCGTGATGAGCATGGGGTCTTACGTGGAAGTGTCGAATCACTATATTGTACACCTGAAACTACTATCACACTGTATGTGAACTCACTGGAGTTCAAATAAAAACTTAAAAAGGAAAACCCGTAGGTTTCTTGGAACAAGGTTGGAGCTACAAATATGAACTTATGTTTGTCATTGGTTTTTCCAGTACAAACCAGGTGATCTTTCCAGCACAGCTCCAGCCCTGGTGTGTGTGTTCCCTTCTTGCTAGAGAGTCGCTCTCCCACTTTGCACAAGTCCTCCTAAGCGGGCAGCTTCAGGCTCTCCATCTGAAAGAGGACATTGATTCTCCTTAGCAGATTTTCCAGACCCGTATACTTGGAGGTCAAGTGACCATTGACAAGTGCACACCCCCATGACTTCCTCCCACACCCCCTCCCCGCGCCCTGGCAAGATCACATTGAACTATTCAGGGAAAGTTTTTACTGAATGCAAGGAGAATATGACCCTTCTGCACTATTTATTAGGGGCTAACAATACCCATCATATGTAGAATGTATTTGGAAATAAATTCGTGATGTTAGGAAACAGCAGTTGTCCCAAGCCTATTAGGATCTCTGACACATACATGGAAACACATCATGGTCTTTTTTTTTTTTTTAAGAGTTTATTTATTTATTTGACAGAGATCACAAGTAGGCAGAGAGGCAGGCGGAGAGAGAGTGGGAAGCAGGCCCCTGCTGAGCAGAGAGCCCGATGCGGGGCTTGACCTCAGAACCCCGAGATCATGACCTGAGCTGAAGGCAGAGGCTTAACCCACTGAGCCACCCAGGTGCCCCACACATCATGGTCTTACCTTTCCCGTGCGGCTGGGAATTGACCATGAGACAACTTCACAAAGAAAACAAATATCTTTAACCTTTTATTTGCCATTAGCTCTCTGGGCAGTACATCTACCATTGAGTAAGTCTTAGAAAACCATTTGAAATTATGAATTCCTAAACTTAACTTCTAATTTTTTAAAGATTTATTTATTTTTGAGAGAGAGCTAGCGTGGGTGGGGAGAGGCAGAGGGAGAGAGAATCTTAAGCAGATTCTGCCCTGAGCTCAGAGCCCGGCTTGGGCTCAATCTCATGACCCTGAGATCCTGACCGGAGCCAAAATCAAGAGTCAGACATTTAACTGACTGTGCTGCCCAGATGCCCCTAACCTTACCTTCTTATGCACCTTTTTTCTTCCTTTTCTATGAAGGGAGAATGAATATTTGCATTTACTAAGGACCTACTGTGTTCCAAGTGCTACAGCTGGCCTCTTGATGTCTGGAGTGGTGGGCATTCCTACCCCCATTTTAGACATGAGGTAGATGAGGAAACGGAGACTCAAGGTCATGCGGCCGAGAACCAGGTCTCCATTTCAAGCGGAGACTTCTTATCCGACATTTGACTTTCCCCGGGCAGGAATGCAAAGGTTTTCTTCCTTGGCTTCTGTATCTATCACCACAACAATGCTACATAATGTGAAACCACAAAACCAGTAGCCTAAAGCCATCAATGTTTATTTTTGCTGCGGTCTGTGGGTCAGCTGGGCGGTTCGGCGGCTCCAGGGCCCCCGCTGGGGTGGTCTCAGCCACACTCCTGCTGCACCTGCAGTCCGCTGGCCCGGGTGGGTCTGGGCTTGTCGCGTGGCCACCAGGCAGAGTTCCAACAGCATGAACAAAGCACATGGCTTCTTGAGGCCTCGGCTCAGAACTGCCACCCTGTCCCTTCGGCCACATTCTTTCGGCCACATTCTTTCGGCTAAAGCAAACCATCTGGCCGGTCCAGATCCCCAGCAAAGACAAGCAAACGCCATCTCATGCTGGGACGGGGGGTGGGGGGCATTTGAGTCACATTGCAGGGGGTGTAAATATTGGGAAGGGAAGAATTGGGGCCAATTTTGCAAGTAGTCTGCCTCAGTTCCCATTGTGGGGCAGCTCTGCCCCCTTGGGGGCACCTGCTTACTGTAAGCCTCTGCTCCCCCCACCCTGCAAAGTCTGCTCTAGGAGCCTCTCCTTATTTACACTAAGGGGCAGGACGGCCGCTGTGGAGAATTTATTTATTTATTTATTAAAAGATTTTATTTATTTGACAGAGATCACGAGTAGGCAGAGAAGCAAAGAGAGGGGGGAAGCAGGCTCCCTGCTGAGCAGAGAGCCCAGTGCGGGGCTCGATCCCAGGACCCTGGGATCATGACCTGAGCTGAAGGCAGAGGCTTTAACCCACTGAGCCACCCAGGTGCCCCTGCTCTGCTGTGGAGAATTTAAAATGACTCCTTTCCCAAGAGGAAGGAGGGCAGTCAGTCTGGCAGAGGTTCCACCCACTCTGATTAAAGCTAAAGCAGGCGTCCTCAGCATGAGCCAGCATGCAGAGGGGAGTCTGGGGAGCTAGGGGCAGCAGGCCTTCCAGGGGCAGATAGATCCTTCTCTGCCTTCACCGGAGACTGGTGCTCCTTGCAGAGGCCCCTCTGGAGTAGGCTCCCCCTTGCCCAGCCCCAAACATCCTGTTTGCTGTCAGAGCCAGGACTCCCCTCCTCTCCAGGAGCTCAGCAGCTCACCTTCCCACCGGCCTCTGCAAAGACCTCTCTGTCCTGTGTGCTTGTGGTTTCCAGGAAGGAGGGTTGCAAGGCCAAGGCCATTTCCGCAGGACTCCAGGGCCAAGCTGGCCCACACAGGAAGCTGGAGGGGCAGGGAGGTGCTGAGTGGGGTGGAGCGGAGGAGGGAAAGCCAGGGCTAGGGCGGAGGTGGGAAGAGCGGTTGGGTTCCTGGAGGACAGGGACAGGACCTGAAAGCTCATGAAAAGAGAAACAACACGCTGGGAAGAAACTTGAGAGACAGGGGTTTACACATCCAATTTGAAAGATCGGAGATCAAAGGACAAGCCGGGGGAGGCGGACGTTTGCATCCCCTGGAGACCAAATCAGGTCCTGCCTGCCCCGTGCCACCTTCCGCCAGCGCGTAACTCAGGAGCGCCCCCTAGGATCCTTGCGAGGTGGTGGTCCCAGAGCTCCAACCCCAAAGCGTCTCATCTGGGAGGGAAAAGAAACTCCTGATTCCACTCTCCACTAGGTAGGTGGGATAGGTGTCCTCAAAAGAGGCACCTGCCCAGTGTGGGACTTTGCAGGCAGAACGGGTTGTGTATATTAACACAGGTGTGTATGTTAAGGTTTGTAAAAGCACAGATTCCAAAACCCTGCCCCACATGGGTGAAAACCAGAATGTCTGGGAGCGGAGCCCCAGAGGCTGCCCTGCGAACGGATCCCCTCTATTGTGACAGCGGCGTGGGTGCTATTTCTGTATATGAGAAAGACAGAGAGAGGGGTGCCTGGGTGCCTCAGTCAGCTAAGTGTCTGCCTTCGGCTCAGGTCATGATCCCAGGGTCCTAGGATCAAGTCCCGCATCGGGCTCCCTGCCCAGCGGGGAGCGTGCTTCTCCCTCTCCCTGCCCCCCTGCTTATTCTCTCTCTCTCTCTCTCAAATAAACAAATCTTAGAAAGAGAACAGAAGGAAGGAAGGAAAGAAAGTTGGAGAGAGGGAAGGACTGGATTCTTACCCTGGGTCTGCATCAGACTTGGAATGGGACCTCAGGTCAATGACTTACCCAATCTAGGTCTGGACTGATTCATTTTAAAATGAAAACAAATCGGGACTCCTGGGTGGCTCAGTCAGTGAAGCGGGTGCCTTCAGCTCAGGTCATGATCCCAGAGTCTCGGGATCGAGCCCCACATCTGGCTCCTTGCTCTGCAGGGACTCTGCTTCTCCCTCTGCCTCTGCCTGCCTCTCTGCCTGCCTGTGCTCTCTTTCTCTGGCAAATAAATAAATAAAATCTTTTAAAAAATAAAAAATTAAAAAAAATTGGGGCGCCTGGGTGGCTCAGTGGGTTAAGCCTCTGCCTTCAGCTCAGGTCATGATCCCAGGGTCCTGGGATCGAGCCCTGCATTGGGTTCTCTTCTCAGCGGGGAGCCTGCTTCCCCCTCTCTCTCTGCCTGCCTCTCTGTCTACTTGTGATCTCTCTCAATCTGTCAAATAAATAAATAAAATCTTTTCTAAAAAAAGTCGTGTTCACGTTCTTGACAGGCAGGCCCCATGTTATTTCGCCCGTATGAGGCTCTTTTCTGAGACCCAGATCGGTCGGTGAAGTACACAGACCCCCTGAAAGAGTCCAGGCATCACGTGACGGCACCCCAGGCATTCCATTAGGTTGATGGCTCCCAAACAGGCCAGTTGGGAACATTCCGCAGACCGGCTCCCTGCCTTCCAGGCACTCGTAGGCTAAGGCAGAGATAGCGACACATCGGTTAATTAATGTCCCCTTTAGTCGGGCTGCTTCCGCCGCCCCCAGCCCTGTCCTCTTGTACCGGCTTCACCTCAAACTACCCAGCGTGGAGCGGGCTCAACCAATTTCTTTGGGTCTTTCTCTCCTTGTTTTGTTTTTGTTTCGTTTTTCCGTGATTTTTCAGAACTCTGGAAGAAGGGGATTTGGGTTGGGATGATACCATCGTTCCGTCGCTTCTACCTTCGTTCTGTTAACAATTTCTGGAATCACATGCGTAGAAGCTTTGATTTTTGAAAAAAGAAGGCACTTTGAAGTTTTGACTCCAGAAAGTCCTTTCAGCTCAGCCGTGCACACTTCTAGAAGCTGAATATGAAGGAGGAACGGCCTGCCCGGGCTCCCGCTGGGGACCTGGGGTCCTCACTCTCTTCACAGTGCCGGATTTCAGAGATGAAGAATTATAAGGGTGTGCTGGGAGGCAGGGGGCTGCCCCTGGTTTAAAAGCAGACCGCCGAGAGCCGCCCCGCTGTTCTCCCCTTCCTCCCTTCTCCGTTCGTTCCCTGGTGCCTTCCATCACCCGGAGGCGAACGGGGAAGGCTGGTTATTGACAGCTGGGCAGAGCGCACAATAAAGTTTAACAGTTTACATCCCCCTCGTATGACTCTGTCAATGTTCTCAATGGCTCCCCTTCTCGGGGGCTGGTTCTCACACTTGTACTGACTCCCTCCTTCTTCTCTTTTCCCTCCAAGCGTGCAAACGCAAAGAGCAAGAACCAAACAAAGACAGGAACAATTCCCAGAAGAAATCCCGCCTGGTGTTCACCGACCTCCAACGCCGAACACTCTTTGCCATCTTCAAGGAGAACAAACGCCCGTCCAAAGAGATGCAGATCACCATTTCCCAGCAGCTGGGCCTGGAGCTCACGACCGTCAGCAACTTCTTCATGAACGCCCGCCGCCGCAGCCTGGAGAAGTGGCAGGATGATCTGAGCACAGGGGGCTCCTCGTCCACCTCCGGCACTTGTACCAAAGCGTGATGGAGGGACTCTCGGGTGGGCACAGGTCCCCTCCAGGTGAGGACAACCGACACAAAAGAAAACACAAAGGAAAAAGACACCGGATTCTTAGCTGGGGCCCTTCACTGGTGATTTGAAAGCACAATTCTCTTGAAAAGAAACTTCTATTCTAGCTGTAATCATAGGCCAGGTGTTCTTTTCTTGTTTTGTTTTTCATGGCTATGGAGTCCAAGTGCAAGCTGAAAATGAATCTCTTTGAACCAGACATTGTCCTCTGAGCATGCTAAGCATCCCAGAAATCCAAATGGGGGGAGGCCTTCCTGGAGCAGGTTGATTTCAGCGTGGTGTTAGCCAAGCTCAGGATCTCTTCAGGTGTCAACAGTCCCACTTGGGGCCCTGTTGCAGTCCGAGTTCCCATGTGTCACGGTGGGATTTTGGCCTGTGTAAGGATTCTGAGTTTGGGCTCCCAAGATGCTACCATGAGAGATTCTTCTAGCAACAAGAATGACCTCATTTGCTTTCCCAGTGCTTAGACTCATCATACCACAGTACACCAAAGTTCACAGCCATAACATAAAAAACATCAGAATGATAATTACTGAGCACAACTTTTAAATACGGAAATTAAAAAAAAAAATCCGAGGACCTGTTTTTCCAACTCAGGCATCATTCCATTGGATGGTTTAGAAAGCTTTAAGTTGATCCAGTTTACAATTTTCTTTTCCTTACCTCCTGGAAATCTCACGTGGTCTTGGATCCATCAAAAAAAAAAAAAAATCAGTTCTCTTGAGCTCAACATATCAAGCACAACGTAGATAAACAGAGAAGTAAGGAAGGTTCTGGATTCACCGCATCTGGATTTTCAAGACGCTGATTGTGAAGTCATTAGGGAATCGTTGGGAATATGGCTTCAAGCACATTTTGCAGTTTGCTACAAATTCTGTTTGTACACAATGCAGACGCACACTCAGGAGGCCAATTTAACTGTTACGGTACATGGAGCAAATGCAGCATTTTCAAAGATGTAGATTTTTTTAGATCATCGATGTGTCCTTCTGGGTTAGTAGTCACCTGGTTCCTCCCCTGTGCATTAACATGATTCATTCTCACTCTTTCGCATTTCGGTTGTTTCCTCATCCATCCCATTGGTAGGGCCGTTTTTCAGTGTTTTCTAGCTAGAAAATTAAAAAAAAAAAAAGGAATTCAAACCACCATACGTGTTACTCATGAGGGTCATCTAGTCCCAAATCTCTTCCATTGTCGAATCACCCTTGCAAAACCGCAGAGTAAATCTGGAGAAAACACAGCACACCAAAGAAGCAGAATACTGCAAACCAAAGACATTTCTTACTTGCCATTTTCTAGCCTAAAAATACTGTGATTACTTTTAGAAATCAGAAAACCTCTGCAACTCCAAATGGCATTCAGCTCTTGCATTTGGCTCACCATCGGGCTGAGCAGACCAGCTAGCCCAGCCACCCAGGGAGTGGCTTTGCCACGCCAGCTCTGGTCCCTGGCTGCCACCTTCCCACGGCACGTGGAAGAGCGCCCGCAAAACTCTGGGAGATGCGAAGGTCACGATGTGCATATTTACCAGTGAATGGCCCCAGGTGGGCCCCATGGGGGTGTTCGAAGCAAGCCAAACGCTGCAATGATTCTTTACAGACACTTGAGACTGACTTTTTTATGAATTACTTAATCGAAACCAAAGAAACTTTTTCTGCACCTACTTCTGCAACAAACAAAACTGTTCCATTAAAAATGAATAAATAAATAAATACGTAAATCAGTGAACGTCACCATCACCAAGAAGGAAGCACGCCAGAAAGAAAAAAAAAAAAAAAAAACCAAAAAACAGCGAGACACACTGTGTGTAAACAGACCTCTTGGGACATTTTTTGGAAGCAGATTTTAAAGAAAGGGTTGAGACAGGAATAGATATAAGGAAAAGCCTCGGCGGCTCCTGCTTCATTTTGACAACTCATCGGTAATCGTAAAGTTGAAGATTGTCTTTAATTTGTGCCTATGCAGTTTTTCAAAAGAACACGGAACCGAACAACAGAAACCTCAACAGCTACAATACCAAAGACGAGGATTTCTCACATCTTTTGTTTCAGTTCAGTATCTCCTCTTGTCTGGCTAAAATACTAATAGCGCCATTGATCTGTGTAAAGGTAATCAATTTTGTTTCTGAGCAACAAAAGGCAAGGGTCATCGATATTGTTTCCCTTTAATTTTGTTTTATGGCTTTCTGCCCCAACCTGGAATCTCCCAGAAGGTTCCATGGACTCCAAGTTTAAGATGTTGGGATACTGATCTGTTCCCTCTACTCCTCGGAGCACGGGGAATAATGTCACGTGAATGTTCTTTGCTTATCCCTTAGACTTGGTTCCTTCTATGTTCAGAGCCTCAGCATCAGGGGAGGGAAGGGGAGTGAGGGTCAGGGTTAGGGGTCTTGGTGACATGTACTCTCCTGAACCACAGAACCAAAGAGTTTATAGAGGAATCAACAGCCTCATTTTCATGTGATTGCTACATCCTAACGGCTTCATTTGGGGGTGGGGGGGGAACGGAAAAATAATTGCCAGTTTCTACTTTTCTATTAGCTTTTTAAAATTCAGCTGTAAAGTTGCATTTCTAAAGAAAGAGATATATATATATAATATATGAATACATATATAGATTCAACTTGACAAATTGAATCTAATTTGTCAAACCAAATTCTTGCTGTCCAAGTCCATGTCTGGTTTTGGTCAACTGCTTCATTTATTAGGCCTTAGTTCCGAATTTTGCTCGTTTCTCATGCCATCCCAGAGTCCGTTTTCCACTGTGGATGATTTGGAGTACTCAGATTTCTGTGAAAATTCCCAGGAAAGTTGAAAGTCAAGCATTTCAGCGTTTAACCTGTTGATAAATGGACTTGTGGCGCAAATGAGTTTTATTCGTATTTGGAGTCAGCTCTAGGCGGACGCCTCAGCCACCACCAAGGTGGCCAGTGAGGTCTGTCCATGAGACCTGGCCCACCCGTGGGCCAGTGGGGAGCTTGTCTTCTGTAACTGATGGGAAGCCTCGGGGGGTCCGGTCCCACTAGCTGTGGAGATGAGGCCAGCCCAGAAATCTCTCCAGTAGCCATCCTGTCCCATCAGGGTGTTGCTGATCTCCTCAGGGAGCAGATCCACAAAAGGGACTTCTCGTAGGGGAAGTCCAGCTCTTGTTGGAATAGCTGATCGGGTTTCCTTAGGGCGGCCGTTCCCTGGTGTTTTGGCCAGCCTGTGTGCAACCACAGCTGGCGTGGAGTGAGGCAGTGGTACTGACCAGGGGCTTGTCTCCGTCCTGGAGGGAAAATGCGAAGCAGGATTGGGGGAGAAGCCCAGCGTCCTGCTCCCCGGAGCCCCGTCATCCGTGGTGCCACCTCCTCGCTCCCCACCGGTGAGGGAGAAGGGGTCTCCCTTTGCGGGGACAGCAGCCGCAGAGCTGGGAAAGCATGCGACTCTCCACGGCTCTTGTATTCCATCCGACTTTGGGATGTCCCAGGACTTTGCCCTGTATCCTTTTGTCTCTTCTCCTATCCCATGTTTCCTTTGTCAAACGACGGAGAAAAGAGCATGCTTCTGCCGGGGAATGCTCCCTGTGGGTTGAAACAAAGGAACTTCCAGTCGGTGATTTCTGCGTAAAATCCTTGTGACTTGTGGCCAATGTTCTGGAGATTGGATTGAGGGAACAGACCTGCTGGGTTTGGTTAGTGATCCTTTGGCACACTAATCTCACCACTTGGGTTTGGGCACCCCTGAAGATGTCAAAACCCAAAGAGCCTGCCTTTGTGGCCTGAGATTTCAATACCGATAAAAGCTCTTGTAGCCACGTCCGCCCCCTCAGTGGTCCCGGTGACCCGAGGAGGACGTCCTAATGTACAAAAGACAAGAACTTCCCTCCAGATGTAAATGTCTCTAACTGGATAATGTCATACCAGAGAGAGGTGCTTGCTTTTAGACAATTATTTACAGACACATGAATGCATGCATGTGCGTTCATATTTGTACATATCAAAATGGTCAGCCCTACATAATTCCAATTTGTGAAAAATCTGAAAAAGAAAAAAACCCTACCAATTAAAAGGTGATGAAATTTGACCCAGTGGGTTTCCTCCAGCATTTCTAAAATTTACTTAAGTTAATAATTTCAGAGAAAATAACCATTTGGACTTAGTTATAGGTGAGGATCTGTTTCTTCAATCCAAGAAAAATTCCAGGCGTGCCTCAGCCATTAGGAACGAAGGGGACAGCATGAAGTTCGGGACCGTTCTGAACCAAAACTCACACTCTCGAGGCAGCAGAAATCTAAAGGCTATTGAGTGGGAAAATAACGTTTCTCTATTCCTGGAGGGAAATAGGCTCGCTTTACTTTTGTTTTCAACGTGATTTTGGTACTGGGGACATAATCCTTTCATTCCGGGAACATTTTTAAAAGAGCCAGTCTATTTCATTTTTAAAGGAAAACAGCGACAACCATAAAAACTCCACTCTGATATGTAAAGGCTTTTCCAAAATGTAAAATGACAGGTTGTACCACTTAAAGGTACAGGAGAGAGAAAGGAATGAAGGACTCAGCAGGACGCTTTCTCTGGAGAGATCAGAGCGTCTCCTCCGCAGCTTTGCCTACAGGCTCCTGGCAACTGTGGGCATAAGAAATTTAAGCTAATTTTCATCTCTAAAGTGAAATCAAAATTCAGAAGGTAAATCTCTCTCTCTCACACACACACACACATACATATATATACACACATATATATGCATTTTTATAATTCAGTGTATTTGAAAGCTAAATATAAATGCTTTTTAGATGATCCATCATTTCATCTTACCTGTGCTGGACACTTACCTATTAATGCCAGTAAATTAAAGTTGAACAAATTAAAAAAAAAATCACGACCACTTGGTACAGGTGGGGACACGTTCCCACTTTTGCAAATGCTGGTAGAATTACTAAAGTGTCCTATTACCATTACCGCAAGGTCCTGACAATACAACTTTATGGTGAACTCAGATTTTCCACAGGTTGTATAGGAGGGATTTTTTAAAAATACAAAAAGAACAGCCTGAGTCCCAGTGTTGTTGAAGAAGAATGTACTATATTAAAAAGCCGAGACCCCAAAAGCCCAAAGACAAGTCCTATGGAAATAACTAACATGGTTCTTAACCGATCAGAGAATTTTTGTTGTTCTTGTTGCTGCTGCTGCTGCTGCTGCTGGGTGATTCGGACTCATTAGCCTAACCAGGAGGAGTGAGTAGGACATGTTGGAGAAGGAAGGGATAGGGCTGGTGCGTCCATAACTTTTGCATATTCACGTGCAAGACTGGATATCTTAATAATTTTGTACATTTAGCCAAGACCAAGTCACCTCTAAAACAACAGGAGATTCTGGTTTTCAAATAAGGCCCCAAAATCCTTACTAAAGGAAGAAGGGATGGTTGGTTATATAAGTCTCATAAATTAATGACGTTGGCTTTAGATATGGCTGTCCTAATGCCCATTTTCTGCCCAGGATTTATTTCTTCCCAAGGGGGCGGGGGGGGTTGTTTTAGAAAGTTTCAGAATGTGTTATTAAATACCAAAATAATTATTAAAATAATATAAGGCCTTACGTATATAGGTTAACACAAAGCCTATCATTGAGGCCGATGGGCTATTTTGCATGAATCCCACAGGGACCAGAAATGCTCATTGTTCTCAGATCCCAAAAGGACTCTGATGGTCTGAGACATGTTAAAGCTAGAGCCCAAGCTGTTCTTATAGGTTTTTGAGTTTGGTTGACTGGAATCAACCAGCTGAGACCTTTTTAGTGGACAAAATGTGTATAGGAAAAAAACACATCGCTACAGGTCTGTTCGTCCCATGGAACCCTTCCACTCTGTTCCATCTCCAGCAGCAGACATTTCACAGAGCGTAAACCTCGGGAGATAAGTTTGTCTGAAGCTTCTCCAGTCTGTCAGCATGGATGAATATGGATTTAGAGGCATCTCTCGACATGTATGCTCACAGCTGTCCCTCTAAGCAACCCACATTTCCTGTGGGTGTCCAGACTGTGAACAGCCATCGCCATACATAGATACTGTCCCCTGTTACAACAAATGAGTTCAAGTGACCCCTCAACACGTATGCGAGACTTCTACAATGTACGTTGCTTTCTTTAGTATATCATTGAAGACTAAAGTGCAGGAAAGAAAAGTATCCCAGCATCTTCATGGTGTACGCTTGAAATTACTTTCATTTGGGCACATCCAAGATAAACTCTACTTTCAAGAAACCTGGGATATTGTTTAATCATCTGTGTAAGAATGACACATCGGCTTGAGGACTTCGGTTGAATAGCTTTATTCTGGATCTCTCATAACTACAGCTAAATCCAAAGACCTGGAAAAGGACAAGAAAGAAAAAAGGAAAAAAAAAAAGTAAAAAAAAAAAAACAAAAAGAAAAAAATATCAAAGTGCAAACTCATAGGAGAAACGTGGGCTCTGGTTTCCAGGGTTGAGACAATGGGATCTGGTGTGGTGAGGGTCGCACCAGCTAGAGGGGAAATGGGGATTTTTTCTTCTGCGTGCTTGTCACATCGAAATGGTCTTTATGAATGTGAGGAAGTTTCAGAGGTTATGATTTCCTGCTTTATTTTCACTTAGACTGTCGAAAGAGGCTATACATGTTGTCCATCAAAAAAAAAAAAAAAAATGAAGACCGTCAAAAGGAACCATTTTTTTCCCCCTTGTCTCTTTGGGTTATGACCCAACAGGCTATGTACCATTAATGTAATTAATTTATTTGAATTAGTTTCTAGCACACAAATGTGTAGGATTTTGGTAATTAGTATGTCATCCTAGGTTGATTTTACTCCTCGTGCTTATTAATCGAAACACAGACCAAGGGCGCATCAGAGATGCAAAATTTCTTTCAGAATTCTCTTGAAAGACGGTTTGCTTTCTAAAGCAGTGAAATTCTGTTACAGGAAAGAAGTACAGGTTACCAAAAAAAAAAAATCAAGGTATTTTTCCTTCTTGAATTAACTTTGAAAATAGTTTAAATAACGATAAATTATTTAATTTAAGTTTGCGGCCCCACCTGGTACCAGGCAAACGCCACCTTTTAATTATTGGGGCCCTCAGAGCCTTCCTATCGTAACTTATTTATTTAACTTATTCAGCATCTACGAAAGGTGCACTGTATAGTTTATAGTTTTTATTTAAAACAGTAGAGAGCACTGCAGTTTGTTTGCTGTGAGAACAACAGAGCAAAGTCTGTGGACGAGCAATGACTATTCAGCCCGAACCTGTGCGTTCAGAAAACACATGTCGAGACCCTGCTTCACCTGCCCGGATGTCGGGGCTTCTCTGCAGAAACTGGAAAAAAAAAATAAATAAGTTTTCAAAGATCATAACAGCAAAAAGAGAGAAACCCTTACACTAGCTGCTTCCAAGAATGAACTCTCTGTGTGTGTAAAACAACCAAACAAAAAAGGGAAGAAAAAAAAAGCAGAAAAAAGAAAAAAAAAAAAGGAAAAACTTTCTATTTCTAGTGAGAACCAAAGAAGGCTACCTCACTGACTTTTTCCATTTGTAATTTTAATCGTGTTGATGACACCAAAGATACCAAAGATTTCTTTCTCTGTGCGGTCTGCATTTTGCTTGTGCTCTTTTATAATTTTAACTATTCTCTCTGACGTATGGTATGTACAGCCACAGCTCAGATACCCCAAAGAAATAATTGTCAATGTGGCGGCGGCTGCTAATTTGGGAAGGGATATTTTCTGTGTTTCTCTCCTGTGTTCGCTGTCCCCTGCACACGTTCAGGATTCAAGTTCAGATGCTGCTGTAATTGGACTCCTTAAATTCCAATTCCAAATTGGTGAAGAAGACTGGTTGGAAGTGACCTTCATTCTTAGCCATGACCTCTGTCCTCACCTTGGAGCTATCCCAGTACAGATTTCCAATGTCCTGAACCATAGAGATTCTAATCATTGAGTGAAGGAGCTGGAAGGGACCTTAGAAATCCTTTAGTTCAAGCCCCAGAGGCCCGGAGGAGTGAAATAGTTGTCCAAGTCAACCATCTAGAGGCCAAGCCCAGGCAAGCTCCAGGGCTATACCCATTGCTCACAGTGCCCTTGGCACGAGATGGGCCACATGCTGGCAGAGGGGAAAGGGGCCGTCCTTTAGCAGTGAGTGGGGCCTGGGGCTTCTCCCTTAACCTTTCACTCTGTAGAAGTAGCCACAGGCATTTCCATGTCTGTCTGGTTAGAACCTCAACGTAAAGTCACATAGGATCAGTTGCCGGGAAAGGTGACCAGTCCAGAGCTATTGAAGCCCACTGAGGGGTTTTGAGCCTGGAAGTTATGCAACGATCCGCGTGAGCCCCGTCGAGTCCCGGCATCACAAAGTGTTGCTAATGTAAACATTTAATTCAGTGAGAAGAGAAAGTTCCTTCTTGGTCTGTTGAGTTTCATAATTACAGATATTTTCAGGTCATATTTATCGGAGAAAGGGAGTTTGATCACTGCACGTGTGACAGTGACGCTGTTCAGCTTCTGTCCATTCCCCTGGGCGTGTGGGTGTTGATACTTTGTTTCTAGGCCAGCTCTGCATTTATGAGAAGTTTAAGCCTTACACCCTTAGGTCCTTAAGGATTATTCATTGTAAATGAAAGATGACACCAGAATTTCAGAGAAATGGATGGTCCCCTTTAAGAAATGATTACTTAAAGTTACTTCTCTCTGCCCTTCTTACTCATAAAATTAATGGGTCTTCTCTAAGTTTCTTTTGATTCCATTAAAAGATTAAATCACTATTAAGACCCATTCATCAGAGTGATTTGTATGTTAGGCAATGAATCATTCTCAGCTTTTGACCAGATGGGTTTCAGACATGTGCAAAGATCCACCGTTAGTCTGTGTTTACTGAGGACCAGTAGTTTTCACTTCGAATACTGTAGTTATCTTTGAGCTTTTGAAAAGACCATTAGACAAGCCAAGAAGGGAAAAGACCAATCAACCCACCAGTCCATGCATCCAAAGACTAGCTAGTGGAGGAACTGAGACGACAGATTGACAGCCTAGGAGACCCCTAACCCCTTTCCGCAGTTTCCAGTACAGTCAGAGGTGCAAGTTCTCTCTGGTCCAGACAAGCTCCAAGCTCCATCCTCCCCCGCCCAGACTAGGCAAACTGGTAAGGCCTTCCTTCCAGACAGCGAATGACTTGGGTTTCCTTCCCAAATTCCTCTTAAAAATAGAATCCTCAGAATACCTGAGAGACATAAATTAAGAAGATCTGCTGGGAGGGCAACAGAGTGCTCCCCTAGGAGCAAAACACACCCCACCTTCCTCCCAACACGCACACACACCGAGCCTCCTCCCCCCCACACCAAACCCAAGAGGGAACTTAGCGAGAGCAATTACAGCCTGAACACAGAAAACATCCCAGGTTGGCAGACCCCTCCTCAGCAACCCCCCGCCCCCAGCCTCATGCTTCACTTGCCAAGTGTGACATAACCACGGGACGAGTGCCTTGCTTGAACCAAAGCAATGATTTAGCCAGTCTGGACCTCTCTGTGCTTTTTTTAATCCTTTCTGTGAATACCTCAGCTTCATCTGGGCCTCCATACGGTAAATGGGTGCGCTCATTGTACTGTGGTGCTTTGCAATGCAGCCCTGCAAAGAACAAGATTTGTACTAATACCAAAGGTTCTTTCTCTCTGTCTCCTCCTTCTGCCTCCCCCGCCCCGTTCTTGTCCCTTTTCTAGTTTTTCACGGTTCCAAAGCTTTAATATGAATCTGGGCATGATGGCAATGCAGACCGCGCAAATCCTTACTGAATTTTCTCAGATATACCTCATAGATACTAGTGTTTAGAGTAATGTTATTATAGCGTATGTAATAAATTATTCACTGTTTCTTTTGGTAACTGTGATTTAAAAAAAGAAAAAAGAAAAAAAAGCTTTATACGTTTTAGGTTGTGCTTTTGTAATAGACAAAAAGGTGCGCTTAAAAAAAAAAATGTATGTTCTTTCCCCCCCCCCCCGCCCTTTGGATTTTATTTATTCTGGATTGGGGAAAGTTGCAGAATGAGCCCAAAGTTTACAGTTTCATATTTTGCTGAAGAAACAATCTGTGTTCATTTGCTCTGTTGAAAAAAAAATTATTTTCTACATTTGTGCTACTTGGTCTGAACAATTAATTGTTCTGTGTTAACAGTGTAGTATTATAATTAGCAACTGCCAATCAGTGCTATAATTTTATGCATGAGGCTAAAAATTTAGCAGTGTGATGCATTGTGGTCTTAATAGCAACATTTTTCATTTTGAACTAGATCTTCCCCTTTGGTTCAATGGACTTTATTTATGCATGGGTGCCGAGCGTTTGTTAGCCGTTGTGGAACAGTTGTGTATACATTAAACTGTGAAAATGTACACAGTTCAGCCTCAGACATTGGTAATATTGGTTTTATTGGGAGATGTCTCACCTCAAAAAAATACCTTGACGTCTGTTGGGATTTCAAAATGAGTCCAATTGAATCGAGTTCAAATTTTAGGAGAAAGGTCATTCCAAGTTTCAGTTACCAACGTGCATTCCCACAAATTGGGATCCTCAGAGCCCAGCAGTATCGCTATATTCGAGAAGGGGTTGGAAACAAGCATGGAAGAAACAACTCAACTCTGCATTTTTAATTTCCTCGAAAAGGAGTCCGTTTGGTTTTGTGTTCGTGACCTCAGACTTAACTGACGGTGTAGATGAAGATGTGAAATCATCCGGCCCTAGCTTCTCCGACATCTCTGCTTGGGAATGGTTACTTTGTGCTTAGTTTCTTCCTGTATTTTGTGGACAAGTCACTTCTCAAAAGCAACTCAAATGGTGTCCATATCAGTAATTATTCTGGGCTTTTTTTCCCTTCTTTTGAACAATCCACCAGCTGGTCCAGTGATTTAGGTAAAAATCGATGGCCATTCCCCCAAAACATCCCCTGTGCTGTCATCTAATGATTCTTCCTCTCGAGGGTCAGAGGTGACCCTGTTTCCTACCCGACAAGGTCCTGCCTATCCTAAAGGGAGTATAAGACGTTTTGAACCCCAGTTTTGGAAAACCAACTGGGCTTAAACTTCCCCGTTATCTGAGGCCTCTCTATCTCAGAAAGTATTTTACGGTTGCAGTGGATTGGGCAAACTTGTTCTTTCTTACATTTGGGGTCTGAAACTCATTCTCAAGTTTTGTACTGATTTCCCAAACCATTGTGCTTGACATAAAGCCAAACCAACTGCCCAGCCCCCTTTCTTCCGCACAGGAGAGTGCAGTTTGGGAGACAGTGGTGGGAAAGCAGAACCAGATCTGCTCTGCAAAACATCAGAAACCACCAAAAATAGAGCATTCAGAATACCAGTCAATGAGAATTTAGGGGAATGTGCTTTCATTAATAAGAGAAACAAACGTTTTTTTATTTGACCTTATAAAGTCGATTGTGATTACAAAAGCTTTGTAATACATATTCTTCTTAATTTTTCCCCCTGATTAATTTGCCAAAGATGGGAATGGATATCAGATTTTAAGGTTGGCTTTTGTAAGACATTTAATGATTGTAATAGTGTTCGATCTTCCAGAAAGCTTTATATGATCTTCCGCAATAAACCAAACAGATCATTTGTTTCGGTGAAATTCTCCTCACACTCACAAACCCACAGACTATTCCTCCTGATGCAGATACTGTAATATCTACGAAGTTCAAATGCATCTTCGATCCAAAGTAAACAGAGGAGTGTCTGAGACATGAGCGTGCCCAGCCCTTCTTATTACAAACGACGCCTGGGTCTGGCTCACTAGGATTTGCCAAGAAGACTTGTCTTATGAAACTCAAGGTATATTTTGTTATGCCATTTTATGTCCTTCTTTTTTTAAACTTCCGTGGAAAGTGAAATGTTGAATCAAGTGTAAGCTGAGTTTTTCAGACAACTGAAGTAGCTACATCGTGAATGTTATTTTGTTATTAAAGGGTTTTTACTCAATGCTTTGTGCCAGTGGATGTCCTTTCCTTGGAGACACAGAACTATGGAATTCCCTTAGCTTGGCCCGGATTTCACATCTGCTGTCATGGGGGAACGTGGGCCCAGACTAGGAAATCAAGGTCACGTGCTAGAAGGTAGATTTGGGCAGTAGGAAGAGATCTGCTGAGTGTTACTTTAAAGAGAGCCGGGCCCAAGATCACTAACCTTACTCTCTCTCTCTCTCTCTCTCGACCCCAGCACTTCTCGGAGATCCCTTGGTCTTGAGCCCATGCCAGCATGAAAACAGACCCCAATTTGTACAGGAAAGGGAAGGAAGAAAAAATAGCAATCCCAAATCTTCGGTGACTCTCCAGGCTCTCATCTGTCCCCAAGCTGGGCTCTACCAGCCAGGACAATGGGTGGGCCATCTGGTTGGCTTTACCATCTTGACTACTGTAAAGCATCCAGGTCTCCACAGTCCAGTGGGGGCTCTTTCAAACCAGAATCCCCCTTACCACTCTTCCTCTGCATCCTGGTAATTTAGCTATTTTATCTATAACTTTGTATGCAGTTATTGAGAAAACAAAAATATTAATAGGTTTTCTGCCATCTTGTTTCCAGTTTGTATTTTAGCTATTTCCAGGTCTTTGATCGGGAAGGATACCAGAAGGAAAAGGAGACCTCCACCTCCTCTTTGATCCTTGCTCTTCTCTGAGGGAGAGGGGCTATGTACATCGCTCATGGTATTGATCTTTTGGGGGGGGATAGGCTGAGTCAACCAAGAACAGGGCCTGTCTCTTCTGGAAAGTCCTACTAAAAAAAAAGAACATGGGGTTTCCCCCATCTTCCTTGCTTTGACTCAACTTGGCATTTAGCCCAAGAGTTAGTTTGCTCTCTAGGAAAGTTTTTTCAGATTATGACTACCTAGAAAGGAGGTGAAGTAACTTTCAGATTATGACTACCTAGGAAGAAAGTGAAGTTTTTTTTTTAGATTATGTCTACCTAGGAATAAATTTTTTTCAGTTATGCTTCCTAGGAAGAATGGTGAAGTATTCAAAGACTAGCTATTGGGTCAGTAGTCATACCTTTAACAGATATTTCCTTGAAGGCAGAATATCATTTCCTTTCTTTGCTAGGTTATTTGGTGTCTAAATGGTGTCAGCAAACTTTTTACCATGTGAGGTTGTAAGATATCTGCCCAGCTGGAATTCCTGAAACAGGAAGACAACTTTCACACTAAAAAAATCATACAGAACGTCCAAGTTTGGCAGGCAGGGACTGGGGTGATGTGGTCATAATATTGGTATTGGTTTTTCTTTTAATCCATATCTCCAACCACCAGGTCTTATCTGCCCCCCCTCAATCCTAGGGCAGTTCAGGCCTTTCTCACCCAGCCTAGGATGTCAAACAATTTTATGGACAGATATCATTAGGAACTGACCAACATTTCAACTAGTTCTCTTCTCTATCCTTTGCTTTTCTCCAAAAAGGTGTTTTCCCGGACTGCAGAGAAAGAGCGTGGCTGATTTTTTCCATCTTTCCTATTCTAATAGCCCTATCCAAATTAATATTTTATTAGTACAGTTACAGTAGATTCTTTCTTGGTCAATGAATCCTTAGTAGAGAAACTATCCTTCCACCAAAGTGAGTGACAAGAAGTTCTAGGATCTTTTCTTTCATGGGTTTTTGTTCTCAGCTATTTTCTCCCTTTAGGCCCTGACCTCAAATATGTTGATTCAGGGGATTAAAATACCTTTTAATTTCACATGCTGGCTTGTGGGGCTCGAATCCTTCCTTATGGTTTAAAAGGTGACTAAGATTAAGAGAAGGGAGGAAGAGGAAAAGAGAGAAGGATCTGCCCCAGCTCTATTTAAAGTTTTAAAATGTAAGGAAGAGACTTATGAAGCCATGGGGGAAATGGCTGAATAGTGGTTAATACCCCCTGTACTTGTTCAGAACCCAAGCTCTGCCATGTGGCTTCTAGCTTAGCTCTTCCAGAAACCCAGCCCTGTAGTAGGAACCCAACTACCTTTCACAGTCTCTGTCCAGCTTCCAAAGGGACAAGAGATCAAAGAGTCACATGCACATCTCTTGTTCTATTTCTTGGTTTTTCAGATATTTTCTCCAAGAAAATCACAGAGGAAAGATTTAAACTTTATTTTTAGTCAGCCCCTTTGACATCACCTCTTATATTGAAAATCAGGAAAACACCCCCCCTAAAATTTGCACTCCCTTCCGTTTTGAAAAAGAAAACCCACACACTAGTTAATCCACATTCTTCTTTTCTTACACCCCAAGCTATAGTTCCAAAGCATATTCTAACACAGATTTCGCCCCATCTCAGACATGTTAAGTCAGACTGTGCTGAAAGATATCCCAGGGTTGGTCAACAGGGTATATGTTCAGTGACCGCCCTGAAATCCTGGTGGGGATGAGGATCACACACCATTATCAAGGGGCTGCTCACCCCTTGATAATCTCCCAGTCCTTTGCAAGATTTCTTTGAATGTTAATTGCATTTTCAATTTTGCTCCTTTCCTACCCTGATGTTTTGTCCACAACATTGCTTACACTGGATTCTTCCTATTTTTATTCTTATCATTAAATGGTAGTGCTGTAAATTCTGCAATTAATGTCAAATAAACTGCTTTCATCCATTGACCATGGCTCAGTTGGCTTCTTTCTCTTTTCATGGAAAGGATTAAGCATCCTTCTCCTATTGCCTCCCATCGTAGTTTCCTAAAGAATGGTAAAGTTGCTCAGCTTCGTCAGATTGCAACTTCATGACGTCTCACAGGATGCGAAGCACATTTTATAATCAACAAATCTGTCAACCATGTTATCAATCACAAAAGGTTAGGGATGCCCTGTAAAGACCGCATTCTTCTTTTTTTATTATTTTTTAAGATATTATTTATTTATTTGACACAGAGAGAGAGATCACAAGTGGGCAGAGAGGCAGGCAGAGAGAGAAGGGGAAGCAGGCTCCCCGATGAGCAGAGAGCCCCATGCAGGGCTCGATCCCAGGACCCTGAGATCATGACCTGAGCTGAAGGCAGAGGCTTGACCTACTGAGCCACCCAGGTGCCCCAAAGACCGCATTATTCTTAACCCATTAAAACATTAGGGATGACCTAGCCTAACTTTGTCCTTGTACAGATTCCATATGAGGTCACATGTGGTGACTCAAAAAGGGTATCACTTTACTGTCACCATATGGAATATGAAACAAATGAAAACAAACACACACATCTGGGGCCAGAGACCTCGTGTGGAATTTAGGCTCTGCTGTAAATTATATAGTTTTCAGCAAGTCCCTTAAACTCTCTGGGCTTCAATTTCACCAACAAGGTTAAGGTTAGGATAGGTTATATCTGAAGTCCTTTACATCTCTTGTTAAAAATTTTTGAAGATATTTATAATTTCCTGTAGGTCGTATCTTGACTTATTTTTTTAAAGGTAATGAGTTAAAGATTTCTTTTATTCATTTTAAATTTAAGTATCCCCAAGCTGCAAAGGAATTCCAGTAGGTAAACCTTTGGCCTAAAGTAGAAGACCCACCTAAAACCCAGCCCACGAAGCACTAAGTGCGTTTATCTAGGCTAGTGGTTTCCAATTCTGGATCTACGTTAGATCACCTAGAGAGCTTTTAAAGTATACTGAACTTAGGTTCATCACAGACCAATCAGATTTGAAAGGACCCCAACCATTTGTGTATCATTAATTTTTGTTATATAATGAACCACTGCAAAACATAGTGACTTAAAGAAACAAACATGTTCACACACACACACACACACACACACACACACACACACACACACTCATGTTATAGGTCACAGTTCTGTTGGTTGTCAATTTGGACTGGTCTCAAGTGGGTGGTTCTTCTGGTCTTGTCTGGCTCATGTATCCACATGTCAGCTCCCCAGGGGGACTGGCTGGTCTAGGATGGTATTTCTTTGGACCTTTTATGGCCTGGGAATGGAATTGGTATAATTGCTTCTGTCCTATCCTACTGACCCAAGAAAACAGTAATAGATCCAGCCCAGATTCACAGGGAAAAGAATGGAAGGAGACTCTAACCTTTGATGGGAAGAGGTGCACAATCACATTGTCAAAGGAGGAGTGAAATAATGCAGCCCTTTTTTGCAATCTGTTATAATCTACATGTTTTAAAGTTCTCCTAGAGAGTCTAATGTCCAGGCAAACTTGTAAAATACTATAGTAAAGCCTACTCTGTCTCTGTTTTTTTTTCCACAACCCCAACCCTAGTCTGTGCCAACTTTTTCAAACACCTTGGACTCATTTTATGAAAAAACTATTGATAATTTCCAAACTCACAGTGTAGGTATCACCTATAGGTGGACTTTATGTAATTGAAAAAATCTGCCACAGACCAAATGATTTCGACACTTTCTGAGCAGATGAGCTCCTAGTCTCAGCTCTTGGTGTCTGCTCACCAAGCCATTCCTTCCATGTGGAGAGCTGGTGGGAAGCACTGGAAAGGCAAGGCCTTCTTCCTGCTAGAACACTCTGGAGGAACTCTGGGCTTCCCCAGCCACATGCAAGGAACAGCCCTGGGCCTAGCCCGACCTTGGGGCTAATCGTGGAGATCTTGAAATAGCATGGCCTTTGACTCTAAGATGGAATCCCTCTTATCTGCTATTGGCATCTTTCGTCCCCATATGGCTTACCCTTATTTATTCAGGCTACTGGACAGAGAAAGCCATCTTAGAGAATAAACATGCTAGGCTAAGTCTAAACTAAATGATCACCAAAGCCTCTTCCACCTCTGGTATCTGCTGCCTCAAATAATCTACCACCATCACTCAGAATGTTAAGCAATAGCTAAAGTTGGGAAATTTCAAGGCTAAGAGTCCTCTGGTCTCACTTTAGCCCTATCAGGATAGTAGAAACAAAAGAAATTCATAGTCTAGGTGGACCTTTTGAATGGCCCTTTGAATTGGGCTCATTGAGGAAAATACTTTCTCATGAGGCCATCTGTTTAGCTTTTGGTTAAAGCCATTTGACGGGATGGGGTATCCTTAAGTCAAAATACCCAAAATTATTAGCCACAGTCCTGACAAGTCCCCTCTCTTACTCTTATCTGCTTCCTGGACTCTTCCTCCTTAAATGGGGCTATTTTTAAGTGGGGGGGGGGGGAGTAGTTGTGAAAGGAAAATAAAAAGCAGGAATAAACAAATCCCTGTAGACCCACCAAACACAAGGAAACAGTGGTAGTCCACAACTTCTCATGGACAACAATTGTTTCTGGAAGGTGCGAATAATGGGGGTAGCCCACGCTGGAAGCACTCATCCTGCTCTCACCTTCACGACCCTCCCTCCTTGCACAGCCCAGCAACCCCGTGCAGCAGGCCGGGGCAGGGCTCCTCATGGCCCACTCACAAATAGGAGAGTGGGGATGTAGCAATATACGTAAGGAGTGAGCAACAGAACCAGCCTTCGGACCTAGACGTCTGAGTTGATCTCCTTGTTCCTACACAGTCATTCGGTGTTGCACCATGAGGACCTGGAGCTGAGTGTGGCATGCTTTCCCTGGCTGGGCTGATAAAACATGGACCATGAAGTCACTACTACTCTCGAGCCATCTCTGCTAGATTCCAAATAAGTGGCATAAACAATTTTTTTAAAATGCCAAGAATTCAGAAGAAGTAGGGACCACTCGAATCTGGGTTGGTCAAAAAAAAAAAAAAAAAAAGGCTTCTCTCACCGCGTGTCGATTTCTAAATATTACATTTTATTAACAAGCTCAACCAAGGACAGCTCAAGCATGGCCAAGAAATCTAGATTTGGGGGAAGAGATGACATGCCTCCCCCTGCGTAACTAACCTCCAAGGCATAGTATTCTCTTCAGATGATTAATATTTAGATCTCTGAATCAGGCTTTTGTTTTTACCTCTAGCTCTGATTTGGGAGGGAAACCAGGGTTTGGAGTCAGAAGATTTGAATTCATGCTCTAGGTCTACCACGTACCAATACGTAAGTCACTTAAATTCTCTGATCTTCAGTTTTCCCGTATACTGGGAATAAGAATATAACAGTGTGTTCCTGCCCTGCCTAGTTCACAAAGTTATTGGGAATATTAGGCAATGTGGTACATACGGATATGCGCTATTAAAGATAGCGATCATTTCACAAACAACAACAAACAAACAAACAAACCGAAGTCTGAGGCTCAGAGTAGGTGATTTGTCCTACAAATCACTAGTGAAGCCAGGACTTGAGCCCAGGATCGTCAGTTTTCAAAGTCCACGTGAAAATCCCTATTGAAACATGGATTCCCCAACGGAAAGGTGAGGCATGTTTTGGTACTTGCAGCAAAGCACACCACATAATAAAGCATTAATTAACAATTAGCCCTGACGATAGAAATGTAACTAGTAGAAGACTAAACTCACTTGTTCTACCATGCAAAGGCTATTCATAAAAATTGTCATGAATTGGGTGCCTGGGTGGCTCAGTTGGTTGGGCGACTGCCTTCAGCTCAGGTCATGATCCTGGAGGCCCGGATCATGTCCCGCATTGGACTCTGTGCTCAGCAGAGAGTCTGCTTCTTCCTCTGACCCTCTCCCCTCTCATGCTCTCTCTCTCTCAAGCAAATAAATAAAATCTTTAAAAAAAATAAATTGTCATGAATTGACTAAGCCAATTTGGTCACGCACAACATTTAGGTTCTTTCTGGTGGCTTTGAGACGGGCAAAAGTTACCTACTTCCCCAAAACTCCCTGTCAGATTTTACAGAAAGTGAGCCTAAGACCAAACACTGCCACACATAGTATTAGAATTAAACAAATTCTATTGAACAAATTAGTCACTACCCTAGGCATACTACCTGCTCTATGACCTCAATGAAGCCCAAGTTCTCTGTAGCAATATAGGTAAGGAGTGAGCAGCAGAACCAGCCTTCAGACCTAGACGTCGGAGTTGATCTCCTTGTTCCTACACAGTCATTCAGTGGGAACTCTAACCATACCCTACACAGACCCAGCAACATTCCAGAGGCAGGCTATTGTTAGCCCTTGGGCAGCATCAGACAAGAAGCAACTTCCAAAACCAAGGTTGAAACACGAGGTCTCTTAGGGATCAGACCTCCTGGATATTCCCCAGCTGTGCAGGCTAAAGGTTTCCCTGGATTCTGACGACTTATGCCTGCAAGAGAGGGTGTGAGGGGTTCTCCAACCCACTGTCCTAAATACCTTCCATCTTACCTAACACCAAAATCCATTTGTCACATTTCTCATGATAATTGATAGTCTACTATTTTCACCATTAAAACTCTGCTTCTGTACATAAAAAGTAATTAATTAGTTAACCAATTAATTAATAAAATAAAATTCCACTTCTGCGTTCAGTATGCTAATTAGCCGAGCTGGGTGTTGACTGGGATGCGGACCGCTGAAGTACTGGTGTGCGTGGTGGCTGCCCCGGAGTGAGACCTTTCAGAAACCATGTTCACTGACCACCCAAGGCTGTACACCCTTGATTAAGACAACTTACTGCCCCCAGATGGAAGCACAAACAAACTGACACAAATTACACCAAACTATCTGTGCTAACATCTGCTAAAATAAGTCCCAGTCATGGGACGCCTGGGGGGCTCAGTTGGCATAGTGTCTGACTCTGATCATAGCTCAGGTTATGACCACAGGGTCATGAGATCGAGCCCAGTGTCAGAGTCATGAGATCGAGCCCAGAGTCAGGCTCTGAGCTCAGCATGGAGTCTGCTTGTCCCTCTCCCTCTGCTCCTCTCCGTGCCCCCGATCTTTCTCTCAAATAAATAAATAAATGCAGTCTTAAAAAAAAAAGTCACGGTCATTACAGTAAAAGTTTGTGTTTTATCCACATCCTATGTTAGAAAAGATTGAATAGCATTTGTTAATTTCAATATAAATAATAACATTTTACACTGCATTTATTTTTATTCATCTCATTTTTCTCTACAGCCTATAAGGCAGGTCTTATTATTCCCAATGAATAATTAAGTACTAAGAGTTTAAATTACCTTCTTCACCCTCATCTAATAACAGCTTAGGAGGATGGATATTTACTATGTGCTGGACATTGTGCTAAACTCCTCACATGGTTTATCTCCTCTTGTTCTCCCAACTACTAGACTTATTTCTGTAGTTTCCTCCAGTTCCTAGTGGAGCTTAGATTAGTTCTCACAGCTGGGGACCCCCTGCTCCTACGTTCTTTCAGTAGGAAATCCTGATTATTAAGGAACAGACGTGGATAGAAGTGAAGGCAAACAATTCAAATGCTCTTCCAACATCCCCACACAATGTGCTCACAGCTTGATGCCATAGTTTATGGCCACTAGGAACTTGCTCCTGTTTCCAAGCCTTCATTTCACCCTTGGGGAACTCCATCCACGACATGTTCTTGGAACTCGGGGGAGCTGATACCTAAGGTTTGGGACTTCTCAACCACAGAGAAGCATACAGAGCGGGTGTAAGAGTTCACTTGGCTGTGTGTACTCAAAGTGTCCACAAAAGTGAATTTTAATTGAATTTTTTAAAGATTTTATTTATTTATTTAATTGACAGAGAGAGACACAGCGAGAGAGGGAACTCAAGCAGGGGGAGTGGGAGAGGGAGAAGCAGGCTTCCTGCAGAGCAGGGAGCCCGATGAGGGGCTCTGTCCCAGGACCCTGGGATCATGACCCAAGCTGAAGGCAGACACATAACGACTGAGCTACTCAGGTGCCCCTAATTTAATTTTTTTTTTAAGATTTTATTTATTTATTTGACAGAGAGAGAGATCACAAGTAGGCAGAGAGGCAGGCAAAGAGAGAGGAGGAAGCAGGCTCCCTGTGGAGCAGAGAGCCCGATGTGGGGCTCGATCCCAGGACCCTGAGATCATGACCTGAGCCGAAGGCAGCAGCTTAATCCACTGAGCCACCCAGGCGCCCCAATTTTTTTTAAAGATTTGTTTATTTATGAGAGAAAGAGAAAGAGTAGGAGTGCACACATGTGAGTGGGGAGAGGGGCAGAGGGAGAGGGAGAATCTCGAGCAGATTCCCCATTGAGCACAGAGACCAACGTGGGGCTCAATCTCATGACCCTGAGATCATGACCTGAGTTGAAATCAAGAGTTAGACGTTCAATCAGCTGAGCCACCAGGCGCCCCAAGTATGAATCTTTAAAGGGTGCTAATAGAGCTGCAAAATTGAAACCACAAAGAAAGCAGCCGGTATTGGTATGAGCAATGGCTCCAAATATCTCTCCTGATGGAACTGTTCTTGGATAACCTCGTCGGAGCTCTAAGTGATCCTCACCGTCTTTGCCATTGTCATCGTTACCTTCCCTTTCCCCACTCTGGCTGGATTTTCAGACCCATAAAAAAATCCTCCTGTCTTCTCCTAAACTCAGAACTAATTGAGAAATGAGACATAGAAAGGAAAGTCTTTTTTTTTTAATCCATTTTTATTGGTAGAGCTGAACTGGAGAACATGCATTATATTTGTGACCAATGGTGTTTCCTAATATAATCCTCCTGCACTGAACATTTCCCCCAAACTGCCAGCCAACCTTCCCCTCTTTTCCATCCTGTTTTCCTCGCCCCTCCCAGTGGTCGCTCCCAAGAGCACTTCCTGGTAAACCTGTGGACCTTGGAGTCTCAGGGTCTTCCTCCCAGAGAACCTAACCCAACACACCTATGGATATGCCTTCCTCCACTCCACTCTCCCCTCCTCTAACAAAAGCAGACACTAACTCAGGGAGGAGGAAGGAAAAGAGAGGAAATCTACAAGACCCAACTAGTTCCTAAAGCAGATTGTTTGAACAGTAAGAGACAGGGATAGTATTAAATGATAAAACTAAGTTCCTGACCTATTCCCCCAAAGCACCTGAATAGAGCTCTTGAAGATCAGAAATTAAAAAAAAAAAATAAGAGGCTCTATCCTCTTTAAATATCTAAGACATAAGCCAAACTAACACTGTGACTCAGTGACACAAGAAATAGGATCAAAATTGGCCGAAGGCTGAAGGTTCTGGGTGTTTGAGCCCACCCGGGAGTATGGGAAGCAGTGCTGGGAGCCAGATGTCCCCCAAGAGGAGAACACAGCCATCCCCAGCCTGTGTCAGGGATGGACACAGGGTATGAACCAACTTGAAGATAGAAAGTCGGGACGTTGTTGCTATTCTTGAGCATATCTTATAAAACTAGTATCTTTCCAAGGATATTTTCATTAGCACAATGTTTATGATGACAACAAGCAGATGTTAAAAATAAGGTGAAAGCAAATCATGGAACAAGAGACAACACCATCAAAGGAGGTAGCCCCTTTTTTCCATGCTCATGCCCCCAATTATAATGGCTCAGGCCACCCCAGCCTGCTTAGCCTAGTTCCCTCCCCACCCTGCTGTTGGAATATGGCTGGTCATCTGGGACTGAAGATTTGGGGCTTGAATTAGTACTCTATGGCTGCATAATAAATTAGGACAAATTTAGCGGCTTAAAACAACAATCACTTATTATCTCAGCAGTCCAGAGGTATTGGCAGGACCATGCTCCCCGGGAAGGTGCTTGGAAAGGACCTGTTCCCGGCTCATCTCTTAACTTCTGGTGGTTTGCTGGCAATCTTTCACCTTCCTTGGTTTGTAGACATACATGGCTCCAATCTCTACCTTCACGTGTTCACAGAATGTTCTCTCTGTGTGTATGGGTCCAAAATTCCCCCCTTTTTAAGGGCACCAGGCATATTGCCTTAGGGGCCTCCCCTATTCCTGTATGACCTGATCTTCATTAATTGCATTTGCAATGACCTTATTTCCCTATATGGTCACAGTCAGAATTACCAACACTTAGGAGTCAACATATAAAAATTTTTGGAGGATACAATTCAATCCATTGACCGTCAGTATGAGAAAGTGTGCCTGGTCACTGGACACTTGAACCTTGATCAAGACCTCTTGGTTCTATAGTTAATTAATTAGTCATTTATATTTTTTCTGCTTCATTTTAGATGTTCTTATAATTTGCTCTTAACATTTTGTGGAAAGAGGATAAAGACAAAAGAGGAGAAACAGGAGGTGGGGACGGAGAAGGAGGAAGGGAAAAAGAGAAGAGAGTGAAGGAGAAAGACAGTGTGTCGCTTATGATAATGCTGTAGGGCCTGGAATTGGCAAGTAAGGGCTTGGGTTCTATAGCCTCTTTTTTCAGAGGTCTATCAAGGGTGGCTGTGTCCCCAAAACTGTCTTCAGCATTACTCCAACCACAACATCCAAGATCAAGATCACCCATATGGATTAAATCTTATGATATATGTTTGCAAGCCTTAAATTTCACAAGATCTAAAATACTCTTCCAATGGATTTGATGGCAAAGGAAAGCTGACAAGGAGCATCAAAGTCCTCTCCCCTCCCTAACACTGGCCTATCTACAATTAGGGACATTCCTTTTCTAGAAAAATTGCCCAAGGTGAAATATCAATGTTCTCTAAGTTCTGCTGTGAGGTCAATCCCAGAGTCATGGGCAACTTCCAAAACCATTTTCTGCCCACAAGTATTCATGACTGCCCACCACCGCTCAGCTGCCTCTCTCCTGGCTGGACCTCAGCTCGCTCAGCATCTTCCAGTAAGTCCAGCAGAGGCAAAAGGGGATCAAGAGTGTAGGTTTTGTGGTGCTTCAAGTCCACAGGGAGAGCAGAGCAGAAGAGAAGAAATGGGGGGACCCAAAGAGAGACTTCCACCCCAGGAGAAGTTCCTTCGCCCATGAATGTGCCGCCATTCATTTTGGCGGGCTGTGCACAATCTCCTTTTATTAAATGTGTTTTCTTAACTTTTAAGGTAATTTCAGTTTGCAGGGGTTTCCTTTTTCCAAAAACAGCTTCAAGTATAAATCAAGAGGAACCATCTAGAGAAACAGAAGCACATCGGAGACCAGACTCTTCTTAAAGGTGCTGGTGCTCCTCTATGATATTACTCATGCTTAAGTCATTCAGCTTGCCCATGGGATGTGGGGATCAATAAAGTGATATAACCACAAATAATAGATGCCTACCAGTGATATATGAGCAATGAGTCTTTAAAGTAGGCAACTTTTAAAGAAGGTTCAAAAACATTCCACCCTGAAGATGGCTATCTCCCAATGTCCTGAAGCTGAAGTCCCTTCCTGCAGAGTTAGTGAGTGGCGGACAATGGGCTCTGGTTGTCAGGCAGATGAGACTAAGCAGCCCAGAAGACCATCTAGGGGTGTCAGAGGGCCTGGCCAGACAGCAGAGAGCCCCCAGAAGGGGATTGTGCTCCCAATAGCTGTGCTTTTGAGGGCCTAATGTTCTCAGAGGTGATAATTTACTTAGAATAATATTATTATTTAGAATAATAGCTCCTTTGGGTCAGAAAAAGGATTTTGCAAAAACTCCAAGTCACTTTCTAGTGAGTTTTGCTCTCTTAAAATAAGGGATAACCACTAGGCTACCCTTTTAATCTACTCCCACGTGTCTTTAGGCAACCGAGCTGATCCCGTTGGACATCCCATAGGAGTCCAGGTTAGAAGCAGAACACCGGCTCTCTGCCAGGTACTGGGCTCCATGTTCAATAAGCAAAAACTCATATCCATAAACCACTACAGTGGTCCTAGCACATGAAAGAAATAGATGATTACCATTATTCAACATCTTCATCGCGATGATTATTAGGTCCTAAAGATCCAGAAGTAAATAAGACAACGTCCTTGCTTCTAGACAGCTGATGGGTAGCATGGAGATATTTAATAAATCATTAAGCCAAGGAGCATGTAGAGTAATGACTGCAAGGGACAGTGAGCGCAGTGGCACAAACAGAGCGCCAGCAGAGATAAGACATTGTGGGCTCCCGAAACTGGGGTTCAGTAGTGGAGAAGAGCTCTTTGAGAGGACGCTAAGGTCCTGTGGTAGATTGGAACTGTGTCTACTTAGGTCCTTATCCCGTAGAATTTCCTTACCTGCCTAATTCTGGGTTAGCCTGAGCCATAAGAGATATTTTGCAGAAGACCTGGAAGGCAGAAGTAAAGCAGTGCCCCCACATCTTTGCTGCTAACACTAAGAAGCTTGGTGCAGGGCTCCAGCACTACTGCAGATCCAACATGGGGTCACCGGCCTGCTGATTCTCCTTGCTTGTAGGGGGCAGATGCCCATCCTATCACTCCTGTCCCACATCTTCCTTCGGCTGCTCTAAATCAGCAGGTGACTAGGCTCCATGGAGAAGGACATCAGCTTTTCCCCCATCTTCATCAGGGAGGTCCTTCATCAGATGAGGATTCCAGCTGACCCCATGGGTTCCAGCTCATTCTTGCTCCCCACTCCTCACACAGCCTCTTCTTGGGTTGTAGTTTTGATGTCATACATAAGAAACCATTCCCTAAACCAAGGTCATGGAGAATTAAACCTATGTTTTCTTCTTCTAAGTTTTTTTTTAATTTTTTAAAGATTATTTATTTGACAGAGAGAGAGAGATCACAAATAGGCAGAGAGGCAGGCAGAGAGAGAGGGGGAAGCAGGCTCCCTGCCGAACAGAGAACCCCATGTGGGGCTCGATCCCAGGACCCTGAGATCATGACCTGAGCCGAAGGCAGAGGCTTTACCCACTGAGCCATCCAGGCATCCCTTCTTCTGTGTTTTATAGTTTTAGCTCTTTTGTGCAGGTCTTTGATCCACTTTGAGTTCATTTTTGCATGTGGAGTGAGGCAGGGGTCTCACTTTACTCCTTTTCATATTCTTCGGCACCATTTGTTGAAAAGAATACCCTTTATGGGGAGAAACTGTCTTGACAGCTGCCTTACCTCACATTCTCACCATCAACGTGTGCATTTTCCAGTTTCTCCACACCCTTATCAACACTTGTTATTGTCTGTCTCTTTGATCATAGCCATCCTACTGGATGTGAAGTCACGTCTCATTCTGGTTTTGATTAGCATTCCTTAATGACTAAGAATGCCAAGCATCTTCTCATGGGGACATTAATTTTTTAAATAAACTTTACTTTTTTTAAAAGATTATTTATTTGATAGAGAGAGACACAGCGAGAGAGGGAACACAAGCAAGGGAAGTGGGAGAGGGAGAAGCAGGTTTCCCGCCGAGCAGGGAGCCCGATATAGGGCTCGATCCCAGGACCCTGGGATCATGACCCAAGCCAAAGGCAGACGCTTAATGACTGAGCCACCCAGGCACCCCTAAACTTTACTTTTTTAGAAGAGTTTCAGATTCACAGAAAAATTGCCAAGATAGTCCTGAGAGTTTCTCTATACCTCGTAACCAGGTTCCCCTCTTATTAACACCTTATATTAGGATGGTACATTTGCTGCAATGAATGGTTCAATAATGGCACATTATTCTTAATTAAAGCCCATATCTTATTCAGATTTTCTTAGTTTTTGCTTAATACGCTTTTTTCTTCCTTCAGGATACCATTACATTTAGGCGTTGTGTCTCTTTAAGCCTCTCTAAACTGAGACAGTTCCTCAGACTTTCCTTATTTTTGATGATGTTGACAGTTTTGAGGAGTACTGGCCACGAATTTCGTAGGCTCTTCTTCCATTGGGATTTGTCTGATGTTTCCTTTATGATTAGACCAGGATTAAGGGTTTGGGGGAGGAAGATTACAGCAGTAAAGTGCCATCTTCCGTCCTCCTCACATTAAATCAAGGGTTTATATGGTCACTGAAACTCCCCCCCTGGCTGGTCACCGCGGACACCCTCCACCCCCCCACCCCCCACTCCCTGCTGCCAGGCAGTGTTATCAGTTTTCCCCTCTGGGAAGCTGCTTTCTTCCCCCCTTCCACGCCATCCTCTTCGGAAGGCAGTCACTCCATGCAGCCACACTGAAGGAACGAGGTGTCTTTCTTTGTATCCACTCCCTACTCCTGGTTTCCCAGATTTTCAGAACTGTCAGCTCAGCTCAAGTCTAGACCGAGGCTAGAAGGCAGCCGCCGCAGAGCCGCAGTGCGCTCCTTTCCCACCCCTGGGCTTTCCGAGCTCCACCGGAGAGGAGCAGCACGGTCTTTGTGAATAGTTCACCTGTCGCTCTTCACCTCCTGGAGGCAGCCATCCCACAGTTCCCAGCAAAGTTCCAGTCCTTAGTTCCGCACAGCATTTTCTAAATATGCTTTAGTCCCCCAATGCAGGAAAAGACAAACAAGCAAACAGAAACCAGTCATCGGATCAATAGCGCACACGCACGCACACACACACACACACACATACACTCACACACACAGTGGGTATGCAGAGCGGGCCTTCCGCAAAATTCTGAAGCAGACGCAATTTAACCTTGATGCCCTTTCACTTCTCTTTCAGGCTCTTCCCAGAGGCCTGCGGGTCCCCGTGCTGACTGCCACACCCAGGCCTGACCCCGCTGGCCCTAGATCTCTTGGCAGCCAGGACTCCATCACAAACTGCTTGCAAAACTGTAGCCAGGGGCCGGAAGGGTGAATGGAAACAGCAAACCTTCTCCAGGGGAGGAAAGAGGCCAGGGAGAATGGTTTGGCGAAAGCAATGATTTTTAGGCCATTTAGCTGTCCTTTTTGGAGACCTTTGCAAGTTACCTACCTCTGTGGCTTTCAGCCTGTAGAAAATGCCGGCAGCACCTGGCGGTGAGAAATTGATTCTGCCACCCGGTGTTTGCACGGCGCAGGGGATCTGGGAGCCGCATTCGATTTGCAGATCCGCACTTCTGTCTCTCCCTCTCCAAGCCTGCTTTCAGTACCTGGGCTTCCCAGTAGCCCCTCCATGGCTGCCAACCAACGTTGGCTTCTCGCGTTCCTAATCAAACTCCACTTCGGAGCTACAAGTCATTTCTCAGAAACCTGGGAAACTTTCCACTTTCTCCCTGTGTGAGGTTTCAGGAAAAGGTTTATCCTCCCCTCTAGGCTTATTTTTACTGAGCTGAAAGTCACCGGAGAAGCCATACAGAGACTTTGCATTTTGATCAGACCTCTTTCAAATGTGGCGGCCCTTAAGTTGAATTTCAGTGATTGTGCTCAGCGATGTGCAAGAGAGAATGAACCAAAACAGAACGCCCACTCCCAGAGATTTCCCGTTGGGAAAAGTGCGGCCAATAGCACTTACTCTCTATTCTCACAACAAGTGCATTGTTTCTTTGTTCCTTCCATGGATAATTATGGGCGTTCTGCACGTGGGCCCCGCACCTGTGTGAGCAGCCACGGCACGTGCGAAGTGTAACGTGGTCCACTGTCCTTCAGAAGTTCAGAATCCCATCAAGAGGCAAGGTATGTACAGAATATGGTTAAATAACCTTAGACAGTAACGGGACTGTGTTTTAAACAAATGCTCTAAGACGTACTAATGGAGTTCTATGCCCAAATTCCAATGCAGGAGGGGCTCCCACACATTCCAGGAGCAAGCACTTCTTGGACACAGCAGGGCATCCTACAATTTAACTCCATTCTGACACTATCTTCCCGGAGACAGCAGCAGATGCCACGGGATAACAGCTCAGTGCTGTATGACTACCCTCCCCGCAGACACCAATTAACCACTGTGCTTCTGACCCACCAGGCACAGACTGGAATTTCCACCAAGTCCTCCTTGGTTCGCACTCATTAGCTAGAGTAATGCACAGAACTCAGAGAACTTTTACTCACTGGACTTAGGAACGGCCTGCTGGAAGAGATGGGTAGGGCAAGGTATGGGGGAAAGGCGTGGAGCTTCCCTGCTCTGTCCAAGCCACCACTCTCCCCGTCTCTCCCCGTGTCCAGCAACAGGGAAACTCTCTGAACTCTCTCCTTTTGGGTTTTTATGAGGCTTCATTACACAGCACGATGGACTAAATCACTATTCCCCGGTTGGCTGAAGTTAATCTCCAGCCCCTCTTACCTCCCAGGAGGTCTACAGGTAGAAATGAAAGTTCCAGCCCTCTGTTTAAGATTGGTTCTCCTGGGTGGCTCAGTTGGTTAAGCAACGGCCTTTGGCTCAGGTCACGATCCCGGAGTCCTGGGATCGAGCCCCACATCAGGCTCCCAGCTCCACAGGGAGTCTGCTTCTCCCTCTGACCTTCTCCCCTCTTATGCTCTCTCTCTCTTTCTCTCTGTCTCTCAAATAAATAAATAAAATCTTTAAGGGAAAAAAAAAAAGAGATTAGTTCTCCTGGCTCGGCAGTAAGGGCTGAATCGTATTCATATTTGTATCACCAGCATCTTATCTTGTATATGGCGGGGCATGAGATCTAGAGGCAAGTGGGAAATGAGAAGACTAGGAAGGATCAGGCCCAGTGGGGAGAGGAGCCAAGAGCCAATCAACCAAGCAAGAGAAGAGAGGTCAAGAATCAAACAAGTGTTAGCGGCACATTAGTCGGCAGAGGACTGACCAAAGTAGAGAGGAGGCGTGAGCGGAGCTCTGTGGAGAAGCAGGGCCCTGGGCCTCAGGTCTGCGCCACGAAGAGCTAGGTTCTGGGGGATCACGCCATCGCACGGCTCGGGCAAGCGCCAGCGCCGGGAGGGCATGAAGGCGGGGCACCACGTCCCATGGGAAGGCTCTGAGAAGTGCCCAGATGCTGTGACCTCTGATGACCATGCTGCTGAGAACACTCAGATCCTACAAGCCCGATGCAAGACACAGACTAAGGCGCATTTATTGGAGACCAGAAGCATGAGCCCTGAGCAGCCAAGAGAGCCCTTGGCCTTACCCCCCCTTCCAGAGGAAATGTATAAGGACCCTGTGAGTTTCTCCAGCAGATTTTCCAGAATCTCCGTGACAATTTGTTTCCTCTCTGTGCCCATCTCTTTGACAAATACACACACAATGGCCATGATGAGAGTCTGTCTCTCGTGAACTCCCATCTCTCCATACCATCCCCTGTGAATGTTGATACAATATTTATTAAGGCTTAAATAGCGCCGTTAAGTGCACGCGTTGATTTAGAATGATGGAGAGTGTCCACGGAGAGAAAAGGAATTCAGCTGCAGAGTAGGGACTCCCCAAAGGACAAGGAGATACATCATTAGCTAAAGACTCAAGCTAGCAAACGTCACCAGCAGGGAAAAGCAATTCTTTAATTAGGGCTTTCTTTACACCGATTGTTAGCACCAGTTTTTTATAAATACATTTTTTTTTTATCTTTACTGAAGCAAATCAACATACAATGTATTATTTGCTTCAGGGGTACGGGTCTGTGATCCATCCGTCTTACACAATTCCCAGCACTCACCACAGCACACACCCTCCCCGGTGCGTATATTTTTAAGATATTCTAAGATAATACACGCATAGAGTTAAAAATTCAAGCCACGGGGCGCCTGGGTGGCTCAGTGGGTTAAGCCGCTGCCTTCGGCTCAGGTCATGATCTCGGGGTCCTGGGATCGAGCCCCGCATCGGGCTCTCTGCTCCGCGGGGAGCCTGCTTCCTCCTCTCTCTCTGCCTGCCTCTCTGCCTACTTGTGATCTCTCTCTGTCAAATAAATAAATAAAATCTTAAAAAAAAAAAAAGAATCATTAAAAAAAAAAAAATTCAAGCCACAAGGACTGGCATCAAATGAAAAGTACAGTCAGTCATCTGTCTCACCCTGCCTACCTCTACCCAAGTTTCACAGGTCGGAGGAAACCCCTGTTAACCTTTGGCTTTTCATTCTTCCAGGTTTCTACCATAATTCTAAACAATACGCCCAGATCGCAATTTCTGGACTTCCCGGGGGTAGAGAACATCAAGTCATTTCTGTTCTCGGGGAGAGAGGAAGAATTGACCCTACAGGTCCCCTCGTCTCTCCCTCCTGTGAGTTCTGTCAGTTACGCTAGCATATTTACTTCCTCTGTCAGTGGCCTTGACGCTTTTAAACACACACGTTTATACGCCATGCTCTATGTTCCACCTTCCCTACGCGGTATCTCTTGCCTCATCCCAAAGTCAAACGGGGAAAGCCGCACCCTTCACTCGCCTTCCCGCACCCGGCTGCCAGCTGGAACTCACCAGAGCACCGCCTTTACCCTATCAACTGTTCGCATGTGCATGCTTTTCTACACCATCAATTAAGGCTTCTGTTTTGATTATAAAAACTGGAACTAGTAACCATTTAATTATGACTGTGTGAATGTGATTAGGTGAATGTGATTCATAGTCATTAGTCACAGCAGAAATCGTGCGATTGGGGGTACCTGGGGAGCTAGATCAGTTGGGCATCCAACTCCTGATTTCAGGTAGGGTCAGGATCTCAGGTTTGTGAGATCAAGCCCTGTGTTGGGTTCCATCCTGGACATGGAGCCTGCTTGGGTTTCTCTCTCTCCCTCTCCCTCTGCTCCTCCTCCCCCGTCCCCTCCCCTTACATACTCTCTCTCACTCTCTAAAAAAAGAAAGAAAAGGATAGAAATTGGGTGGTTAGATCCATTGAAAAATATGTCACTGATCCTCTCAAAGGAGAATGTCCCAAGGGTTAAGGTTAAATGGATTTTCTTCTATTCCATCAAGCACTCAAGATCGAGACACACTTTTGCTACTTTGTGCTGAAGCAAAACTTTCTTCTCCAGGGGTGTCTGGGTGGCTCAGTTGGTTAGGCATCTGCCTTCGCCTCAAATCATGATCCCAGGGTCCTGGGATTGAGTCCTGCATCGGACTGCCTCTTCCTCTCCCTCTACACCTCCCACGCATGCTTACTTGCTCTCAAAAAAATAAATAAAATCTTTTTTTAAAAAGTTTCTTCTCTAGTTTTTCATTAGCTTTCTTGACATTTCTAATTGTGCTTCTTTTTTCTTGCCAAGAGGGGGAGAAAAAATACCTAACTCTTCTTCCTCATTGGGTTAAGAGCTCCCAGCTTCTTAATTGTCCTACCTATTAAATGATCCCCATTCTAGTCTTGGAGCAATGTTTAGGGTTTACTTCCTTTATGTTTTAATTTGGGTTTTTAGGTATGCTGGAGAGGTCACCCTGGGATGCTTTCCATTTGAAATCTAGAAGAGTACCATTTTTCCTGGGCCCATAGCTGCTTCTCTCTCTCTTCTGTACTCGTGGGAGAGAGGACATCCTCAAGTAAGTGTATTAAAGAAAGATATCTTGATACATAAAGATTCTGATTTGCTCTGAACCCAGCATGGTTGGAAAAGTGTTTCTTTTAACTTCATACATACATAATTTAAATATTTTCTAGCAGCCACATTAAGAAAGTTAAAACTTGGGGCACCTGGATGGCTTAGTGGGTTCTCCCTTTGCCTTCGGCTCAGGTCATGATCCCAGGGTCCTGGGATTGAGCCCCGTATCGGGTTCCCTGCTCAACAGGGAGCCTGCTTCCCTTCCTCTCTCTCTCTGCCTGCCTCTCTGCCTACTTGTGATCTCTGTCAAATAAATAAATAAAATCTTAAAAAAAAAAAGTTTAAACTTATTTATTAGATATTTCACATTATTTTTCTCCTACTAAGCCTTTGAAATCTAGTGTGTATTTTGTAGTTGTGGCATATTTCAATCTAGACTTGTAACATTTCAAGTGCTTGATAGCCACACATGGCCTCTGGCCACTGGACAATGCTGTATCTTTGTGTGTATTGCTTCACCTAAAGATATGGATGTTTTTCTCATTTCTTCCCATTTTCTTGCCTAGAAATTAGTATGACTTATAAATTTTAAAACTTGTGTTTTTCTGTCACTGTGAGGTGCTCATACCATAATTTGCGTCATCACTTCTCTCTTGTTCTTTCTGGACCTCTCGTTACTTGAAAGCTGGAGCTCTTGTACTGATATTTTCTGTCTTAATTTTCCTCTTATTTTTTTTTAAGATTTTATTTATTTATTTGACAGAGAGAGAGAAAGATCACACGTAGGCAGAGAGGTGGGGGGAAACAGGCTCCCTGCTGAGCAGAGAGCCCGATGCGGGGCTCAATCCCAGGACTCTGAGATCATGACCTGAGTCGAAGGCAGAGGCTTAATCCACTGAGCCACCCAGGCACACCATCCTCTCGTATTTTTCTTCTCTCTCTGTTTTTTTAAAAATATTTCACTTACTTATTTATTTGAGGGGGAGTGCAGTGAAGAGGGGCAGAGGAAGATGGACAAGTAGATTTTGCGTTGTGTGTAGAGCCCAAGGCAGGCCTTGATCCCACAACCCCAAGCTCATGACCTGAGCCGATACTAAGAGCCGGACACTTAACCCACTGAGCTACCCAGGCACCCCTTCCTCTTGTATTTTTCATCTTTTCGCCATTTTACTCTGCTCTGAGAGAGTTCGTGAAATTCATCTTCAGCCATTGTATTTGATTTTTATGCTGGCAGTCGTATATTTCTTTTCCAATAATTCTTTTTGTTTCTGTAGGCTTCTTTTCGTCGCAGCCTGTTCTTTCTTTGTGGGTACGAGATCTTGGCTCTCTCTGAGGACTCTCATCAGATTGTTAAAACTTCTTTCATCAATTACACTTCAGTTAAAAACACTCTTTTCGTTCCTGAGATATTTTTTACCTTTGGGTGTCATTTTTCACGTCCGTCTTCTCTGCGTGCTGTTTCCTTCGCTGACTTGGATTGCTCTTGGTATTTACGCAGGAAACGCTCAGCTGACCAACTCAGGAAGCCATGATGGGTTCCCTCCAGGAGGGTGTGCGTTTCCACACATGATCTGGCCCCTCACCTGCATCAGGGCAATGATGGTGGTTTATGGTGAACTCAGTTCCTGTGAACTGGCAGTTCCCTATCTCCCTTCCCCAACCGGGCATTAAATGAATGTTTCAAGGCAGGTGTCTTATTCTAAGGGCATGACTGCTTAGGGTCAACAGCGGTGATCAGCCTTCCTGTCAGCATCCAGGCTGGCATGCAGAGTGGACCAGGCTCTGCCAGATCTCCCAGAGAACTTTCCAGAAGGACTTTGATGATCCTCACAAAAGCAAAGCAGGCATAGATAGCTCTGGTCACAGCCTCCACAAGCCAACAGCTTCCCATGTACAAAGTACTCATGTACCACCAGAAAGGCTGGCAAGACGAGACGGGGTCTACAGGAAAATGTTGGGAATTATGAAAGGACCTTCGGTCATTAAGTCTTACACTCTCCTTTTAGAGATAAGGGACCCAGCGGCCCTGAATGGAAATGGGACTTGCCCAGTTAGGGACAGAGCCCAAACTAGAGTGTCCCATACAATTGTCACATATCACCCGGCACCATGCCCTAACCCATGAAAGTCCTACTATTCTGAAACACTTCTTGGAGGCGTCTCTTTTTGATGATGCCAAGCTGGGTTTCGGGAAACTGACCTAAACCACCTCTCAAGTCCAAGAAGACTTTAGACCCAGAGTGCCTGGGTGGCTCAGTGGGTTAAGCCTCTGTCTTCGGCCCAGGTCATGATCTCAGGGTCCAAAGATCAAGCCCTGCATCGGGCTCTTTGCTCAGTGGAGAGCCTGCTTCCCCACTCTCTCTCTCTGCCTGCCTCTCTGCCTACTTATGATCTCTCTCTGTCAAATAAATAAATAAAATCTTTAAAAAAAAAATCCTACCTTTCTCTTAAAAAAAAAAATACTTTGGACCCCAAAGTCATGCAAGTATTGGCTGGGACTCAGAGCTTATGAGATATCCTTGGGGGGACCACTTCCACTTGTCCAGTGCCCAGGACATTCTCCTTCCTGGGGACCTCCAGCATTCATTCGGCTGAGTCCCTGAGGGGCAGGGGCGTGCATGTCCATACTTTGGGCCAAAGCCCCAAACTGCCCAGCATATTCCAGGCCTGTACCCTCTCCAAAGGGCCCTAGGGCCCTGCCAGAGAAGGGTAATGGCAGGAAGCCATAATATATTAAAACAGTAGATTAAAACAAACAAGAGCATTTTGGATCGTATTACACATCACTTTCCCCACGTCTGACAACAGAAAAAAATCAAAGGCGGTAAAAGACAATCGTAGACCATAATGGTCTAATAACTGGGTGATAAAAGTGCTTGTGGGAGCAGCGTGGGAGCCGTCTGCTCCCGGTGCAGGGATCGAAGCTCTCCTCCAAATCCACAGTGGCGTGCTGGCAGGCATTACTGCTTAAGTGCTCGGTTAAGACTTCCTCCAAAATGCAGCGCTCTCACTGGAGAATCGTAATTAGGCCTCAGTCGTGGGCCATATTCACACATTGTGCGTCATCCTTAAAGATGACAGAAAAAAATCACCCAGGGCCACGTGGGGTGGATATCAGCTCTTCCGCCACTGTCCTCCGTGGGAAAAAAAAATAAGAAGAAGAAGAAGAATTCCCCGTCTAGACCCACAGCTTTCTGAATACTGAGCACGATGACTGTTTTTGTACTGAAACGGAAGAGGAAAAGGAGAGGCACCGTGGGTTTGGATGTGCTCACATCCCTAAGGAAGTAAGCATGTCAGTCATTTTCTGTTCCTGGGGCGCTGTCAAACCCAAGGGAGGCATATATTCCAGAAAACTCACAGAGGAAGTTCCTCAGGAGTACTCCGGCTCAGAGCTGATTCCGCCCTGGAGCGTGCAATCTTCTGAAGACCCCTTTGGACTAAGAGTTTGCATGATGAGGGCTCCCAGCTCCCAGGGAGTCTGCTTCTCCCTCTGACCTTCTCCTCTCTCATGCTCTCTCTCTCAAATAAACAAATAAAATCATTACCAAAAAAAAAAAAAAAGTGTGCATGATGAACTAAAATGCCATGAAAAGGTCCAACCATGTGTCTATGACGCCTTCTTTTCTGCCCAAACTTCTCCTGCAAACCCACTTCCTGTTCCTAAGTTTCTGCTCCCGAGGAACAGCATTTTTTTTTAAAGAAATTGACAAACACATCTGCCCATTGCTCAGAGTGTCCACACCAGCCCAGCGTGGGACTACCTCTCCTCTGCAGACCCGTCTGTTCTCAACCCACCCCGGGGGCGGGGGGGCTTGCACCCAAACCTGAGCTCAGGCCATCTTTCTTTGCACTCGGAACCTGCCTACTGCTGTCATTTCCTCATGCCATTCTCTTCATTGGTTGTTTTCTTCCTACTTCCCATCACCAGGAGCACTTACCATTTCCACTGGCTCTTCTGGGACCCCATTTGCACCTTGGCTGTGTATTGCCTTAGTGCCCTTGGCTTTTTCATGGGCTGGACTGCCTTCCTTGAACACGTGACAGTCTGTCCTATGGCACGTGTCTCTCACCAAGCCCTAGCTCAGTGCTCACAGCAGACTCTCAGTCCATCGTTGTGCGGTCAACTGAGTTGCTGAACCCAGCCAGCTGTCATCTGGAGACCGGGGGCACAAGGACAGCGAAATCTCTAGACCGTGCCTGAATTTAATTTCTGCAGTTCATTTCTTCTTGCGCTGTAACCTCCCACCCTTTTCCCCCCAAAACCATTCTCTCCCCATTTTTATAAGACTTGGGGGAAAAAACAGCCCACCTTCTCTTCTCCTGGCTTTGGCGAGACGTGAATATGAGCAAAGAGAGACACAATCATGGAATGGGAAAATACAAAAGGCCTTATAATCCTCATGGTGCTTCCAACCCTAGGGCGTCAATCGTTGCCTGGACATCACCATGTGTGTTTTCTGTACAAAAATGGTGAGCACTTTGGCATCTACTTTGGCTGTCCCCTTCCTTACTTTTGTGAGCCATCAAAGCATTTGTAGTTTCAGAATTTGCGAAACCGCTTCACACAGATCTATCTCATTCGATTTTCGTGATGACTCTAGGTGCCTGGTCACAGATTATTTTCATCTTAGATCTTCTAAAATCTGCCCTTTAATAAGAGCCTCACAGCTAATAAAGGAGGTATCACAAGTCAGTGAAAAAGGGATACATTGTTCAAATGTGATTTTAGGAAAACTGGCTCTCCAGGGGCAGGAAACGTAAACCCTCATTTCACATGACAAAATAAAATAAATGCCAGACACGTCAAAATTACAATACCCAAAAATTACTTTAAAAACTCTAAGAAAATGTAGGTAAATATTTATTTATCCATTCTCTGCATTGAGTCGGGTAAAGCATTTTTCCAAGCACAAAACGACACAGGGAGTCACAAGGGAAAAGACTAACGGATTCTATCACACAAAGATTTTAAATGTCCAGATATAAAAAATAAAATAAGAGCAAACAATGAACTGGAAAAGTGTGAGCCCTACACATAACAGGCAAAAGACTAATATTCTTACTACATAAGATACCTGTATAAATCAATAAGAAAACAAAATTTTAAAATGGGTAAAGGCTATGAATAGACAATTTACAGAAGAGAAAATACAAATGCCTGTCAAATTCACATACGAAAAGCTATTCAGCCATAAAAAAGTAATCAGAGAAATTAAAGGCAGTCGCCAGATACAGCCTCTTGCTTATCAAATTAGCAAAAACAATAGGAAGATTGATAGCACCAGATGCTACAAAGGTGTGGTGGGAGAGGAATATAAATCATATGACCTTTCTGGAACTTGCTTTGGCAATGCACTTCCAGAACCTTGAAAATAATCATACTCTCTGCCCTGGTAACTCCTCTTTAAGGACTCAGTCCTAAAAAGTGATCAGAAATGTGGGCCTCAGTGTCTGTAAAAGGCATTCTTTAGAGAGTAATTTACAACAATAAAATACAGAAACAAAGTCCTCCAAGAAGAGAGTCGTTGAGATTCTGACATATCAACCGAATGGACTATTGTAAAACCATTAACACTTTGGAATAATGTCGGTGGCCCGGAAGACATTCCTCATATAGTCAGAAAAAAATAATTGAGATAAGCCTCAGTGTTTTCCATGAAGAGGTCTGGAAAAGGTAAATGGCATAATGGAACGCAACCTCTATTCACGTGACTCCACCTCCGCTGTTCCCTCCGCCCATCGCGCTCCCTCATTTCACAGAGGAAAAAAGATCCTACGCAGCCACTAAAATCACTTCCAAGTTGATGAATGCACATGGTTGTAGTTACAGTTATTAGAAACTGCCTCTAATTTGTCCTCACGAGTGCTTCTGTGTTCTGCCTCTTCTGTTTACCATTATTTAATATTTAAGTTCCCATGTATCAGTAGAGTCAACAAGAATATCACTTTATTTCTTTAAGCTTTCATTTATTTGAGAGGGAGAGAGAGAGAGAGAGAGCTCAAGTGGGATGAGGAGTAGAGGGAGAAGCAGACTCCCCAGTGAGCAGGGATCCCGACACAGGACTCAATCGTGGGACTCCAGGATCATGACCTGAGCCGAAGGCAGATGCCCAACGGCTGAGCCACCCAGGCACCCCCATGCACGTCCTTCTATTGATGTGGCAGTCATTGTTATGTGTTCGCCAAACCCGATCACCCTTACCCTCTGGGCGTGTAGTGAGACCGCATTCCCCAGCCTCACAGTTAGGTATGAACAGATGACTGCCTTCTGGCCACTAGAGTGTGGGTAGTCATAATGCTGCCCCAGAACTCCGGATCTACCTTATGAAATCTCCCTTGTGGCCCTCTGTCATCCCTTCTCTCCCTCATTCACCTACCAAAGAGAGAGAGGAAATGATGGAGCCCATGAATGTCAGGGGCCCAGGTCCCTGAGTGACTCTGTGCAATAGACTCCTCTGACTGACACAGGACTGTGATGTGGGCAAGAAAACGACCTTTGCTGTGATAAGTCACCCAGGTTTGATGTGTTTTTTTTCAAACAGTTCTCCTGTCCTGACCCTGGCCTTAGCTACTATTCTTAGCTGCTTGGCTATTACTGGAACAGATCAGTCTGCTTAACCACTGCTCTGTCTTGGGCGTGTTCATGGGGACTAAATAATGCCACGATTACATTCGAACAAATTTTGGTTTCTCATTTGCTCCTCTGGCTCAGACTCCTCGAGCATATCCTCCAGAGGGGATTACCGGGGCGCAATACCAACGTGCTGCCAAGAATAACTATCTAGAGCTCCTGTTATGCTAGACTGCTCTCTAGAAATCCCGGAAGGAATGAATGCCATGCAGGCAGTGCACTGTGTTTCCGCGCATCCGCGGTCACACTGGGTTTTATTATTTTTACTTATGTTTGTTCATTCCTCAGCACCCATTAGAAGGTGCGTGTCGAGAGATTTTACTGAGGTCCCTTACACTTGCAATACCTATGGGAGCTCCTCTCCACTCCGTATGAGGCAGAGAGTGTTTTGTCCTACCCACCTCACCCTACACCTTACACTTTGGCCTGCCCACGGACACAGGCCGCCGCGGGGACCTTCTGGGTCCCGCATTAGGAAAGTGATGACGCTGCAAAATGCAGTAAAAGGAATCCAGCTTTCGCTTCCACATTACAAAATAGGCTTTTGGAAACTCACAGCAGAGACTATAGTTTTAAGGGGGGGAGAAAGCTTTCTGTGTTTCAAAGTGTGGCTTTTGAGTGTAAGAAGCCTCAGGCCTGAAGGGCTCCGGGCAAACTGGTGAGACATAAATAATAGATTTGGAAGAATACGTGATCAGTCAGCGCCAGACAGCTCTGCCCCAGGCTAGATAAAGTTTCTCGGGGCTGAGGCAGCGGGGAGGTAGAGAGGAAGAGAGGGCTTAAATGGCGGGTCCCAAAGGCAGAGGTGTGTGACGGGAGCCCTGAGGGGCAGATTGTAGCCAAGTCCCGGGGGCTCCACACGTGCCCGGGCAGTCGGGGGCAGGGGCGGGGGGGGGGGGCAAGGGCAGGGGGGGCAGCGTGCATTCAGGAAGTGTCCGTGCACGCCCACTGTTCTGAACACGGTGGGTACTGAGAGACTGAGCCCTTGCTCTCGTGGAGCTGACATCCTAATGAGGGAAAAAGACAATAAACAAAAACATATGACTCATACACACACATACATATACTGGGTTTATATCCATACGCATTTCCACACACATACCGTCAGTGGTGACAAGTGCTCAGAAGACGAAACAGGACAAAGAGGGATGGATGACGCTGTTATTTTAAATAAAGTGCCAGGGAAAGCGTCTCTGAAAGTGTGACATTTAAACAGGAGAGTGGGAAGGGAATCACGAGCGTATCTGGGCATAGAGCATTCTAGAAAGTGGGAACAGTGAATGCAAAGGCCCTGGGGCAGGAGTATGTCTTGGCATTGATCTGCAAGGAGGCCACTCTGGGGGGGGGGGGGATTTAGAGAGACAGAGAGAGGGAGGGAGAGAGAGATGACTCAGAACTAGCAGAGAAGCAGAATACAGTCAGCTGCTCTGGTCAGAAAGGACAGAGGCAGCCTTACTTAACACAGGGACCTCTCTCCTCCTTTTCTAGAGTAGTGTCTACGTTTCTGGCGAGGAAGGGTCAAGGCAATGCGGGTGGGGTGTCGCAAGAGGGAAGGTCTGGGCTGCAGTCACATCAGATGTGACCTACGGCCCCAAAGTGTGCACCGTATCCTCCGGGCTCCTCACTGCCAGGTCATTGCCCACTGTCCTCTCCCCGCTGCATGGTCTCTCCCCAGCACACGCAAGACAGAGGGCCTCTCCTGTACCTTGTGACGGGTGCTCGCAGGGCGCTAAGCCAAATCTGCAGGAGAGACTGGTCTTTGCGCCCTGCTCCCCTCCTCTCCTGCTCTGCACCCTCGTTAGCTGCCTCTGCCCACGCTGCCGTGCGCACCGGGTTCTGACATCCCCGACCCTTCCCTGGATTCCTGAGGAATTAGACTAAAGCAATCTAAAGATGTGAGGAAACACCATGTACACCAAAATGGAATAACCCTCCATGGAAATGAGTTGCTAACTAACGTAAGTCAGTCTCTTGTTTAAGTGAACGTGGAAGGAGAGGGTTTTGGGGGTTTTTTTGTTTTTGTTTTTTCTCTTTCTTTTTTCTTTCTTTCTTTTTTTTTTTTTTTAGCAGGTTCTTACCTATTTTTCTACCAGGGCAGGTGAGGGCACACACGTGCACACGCACACACACCTGCATCCTCCCAGAAAAACAGGGCTCAGGAGTCCGGCACCAGCTATCGACAGATTGCCGCTCCTGCTCTCAATGAACTGCCGGCCTGGGCCTCCTTTTCATCTCCAAGGCCATTTGGCATCGCCCCATTCATCTGCACAGACTGTCAAATTCTCTCTCGCGGACTTCTCCCGTGACCTTCATTTTATTCTCTGCTCATGCCTGAGTGTAGCAGCTGAACCGGATTGATTCAAATTTTAGCCCTGTCTTGTTTTAATTCAAGAGCTAAGCTGAGCGTTTGAATGAACTCGCAGCCTGGCCCGCTGTCAGGGTTCCGAAGTCTGGTTCACGGTGCTCCCTCGGCTGCACCGCCCCCCCCCCCCCATTATCCCCGCTCTGTCTCCAGGTTGGCTTCTGGGCGATGTTCATGGTTCACGGTTGGTTAAAAATGACATCATCGGAGTGACTGAGAGTAGATTAATGTTCATTTCCATCTATCCATCCATCACTGGGGTTCCTGGGTTCATTAAGTGCGCTCCAGTCACGATGTCCCTCCGTTTCCCATAATTCATCGAGGGGCCTAATGAACTAGAATGGAGCTTGTCAGTTTCCCCGGGTTCTGAGTAGAAGGGACAACGGTTCTTCCGTGCGAGGCGGCTTCTGTCCTAGAGAGAGGATGTGAGGGGAGGTGGGCAGAAAGGTCCGGCACGATGACACAAACACATTCATCATGGCCATTTACAGACACCGCGATGAGCTCCCGCCCGGCCGGGGATGCTGGACTCACACCTTCTTCTTCTGCCCTTGGTCTTCAGTCTGATTGCTCCGTTTCAGAGAGTCACCTCGTCCTTCCGTCCTGTTATCTTAGGGCTGGGTCAGGCATAAAATGCCACACCCGGGCCCCCAATGAATTCTCAAGACTCTGCTCATGCCCCCACCCATTTCTTCAACTCACCGAATATTTATCATTTGCCTTGGATGTGACAGGCCCTGTACCAGGTGCCAAGGTATTCTAAGATGTCCTGGGGATCTTGGTTTTATTCAGGTTTGGTGAGACCAACAGACCAAGGCAATGGCCAGCACCAAAAGAGAGCTCGCTGTGGCCCTCCCAGCAGCCCGACAGGTCCCAGTCTGATGCGGTGGATCGCCACACAGCAACAAAAAAGAACAAGCTGTAAACACACGCAGAAGCTGGGATGAATCTCCGAGAACAAGGACGAGTGTGAGCAGACAGATGGAAAAGAGATCCCTTCCTGCAGAGTTCAAGAACATCTAGGGGCGCCTGGGTGACTCCGTCGTTTAAACGTCTGCCTTCTGCTCAGGTCATGATCCCGGGGTCCTGGGATCGAGTCCCAGGTCGGGCTCCCTGCTCAGCAGGAGGCTGCTTCTCCCTCTATTCCTCCTCCCTTACTCGTGCTCTCTCTTTCTCTCTCTCTCTCTCTCTCAAATAAATAATATATAAAATCTTTAAAAACAAAAGAAAAAAAGAACCTCTAAAACTTAGAGAAGTCAGAGTCGAGGTTACCTCCAGGTGGGTGGTTATTGACTTCGGAGGGAACCCTCCAGCGAGCTAACTAGATTATATAAGGTGCTCTGCGTGGTTGTTACATGAGAGAATGCAAATGTAGAAGGAAAAGATAGTTCATTGTTTACAGTTGCTAAAAGGAGGAGGGGCACCCCGCCACACCACTGCGGGGCCACACAGAGAAGCACCGGGGTCAGTCAGGAGACGAAGGAGCAAGTGGAAAGTCATGGGCAAAAGCCCTTCTTGTGGTTTTTGTGGGAAGAAATGGGTGAGGCAGGGTAAGCAGCTTAGCAAGCTCGAGGTTGGATAGTTTCAAGCATTTCAGCAGGCTCTCAGCTCTAGGGGTGGTTCCCAGTCCTCCAGTAGCTGGCCGCGGGATGGGAGATTTAGGGCAGGAGGATTGGTTGGAGTATATGGATTTGGGATTGGTGGGTTTGCAGGTAAGTTGTTTGCTATCTCTAGGAATTAGCTAAGGCTGGGAGGGGCAGTCCCTCCCCGGCTCTGCAAGGCCCCAAGATGTCAAAGCGTCATAAAATGGAGAAAATTAAAGATCTACTTAATACACAGGCTCTCCAAAAATGACAGTCTCTGCCCTTGAAGAAGTCACAAACCTCAACACAAAAACCATCGTGATGAAGTTTGCTACCGTAATGGCCCAAGGAGAGGTACCAGTCACATTTGGGGATGTCTGCCCAGCTCACAACCTGTCACTCCTAGGAAATACACCCCAAATCTAAAGGAGTATCGATCATCAGGTTTGTTAATTCGTGACTTCACCCTCCCCCGCAACCCCTGCCGTGGCTAACCGGATCCAACTAGCCAGCCAATCCAATGTCCTCTCTCACTAATCTGGAATCGACATCCAGAGACCACAGACCTCGTGTGGGTGGGAATTGCAACCATTCATCCCAAGAACCTGGAGAGAGTCTTACTTCACCATACAGACCAGTGATCCCCAGCCCTGCAGGCCCATCAGAGCCATCTGGGGGGCTTGGAAGAAATACGTACACCTGGGTCTCAACTCGAGCCCCTGACACAATCTCTGCGGCTGGGGCTGGCGCCCTGGCTCCCAGGCTGACTCCCTTCACGGCTGCAGCAAATCCGAACTCTCCGACACCCTTGCCCCCCCCCGGAAGTACCACTGTGTACAAGTGACACGGGACTGGGCTGTCACTTGCGTGGCTAGCTCCCATATTCAGGGACTCACGGGACACGGGCGCGGGGAAGCCAGGGGGAGGCTCCATCACCGTTCTCCCACTAAGGCTTCTAATAAAATGAGCGTTCATCAGAGAAAGAAGTGTGGTGCACCCAAGAAGTCGATAGGTCAATTAACCAAGAGACATTTTTAGAGAGGGGGAGATAGAGGAGAGGAGTTCCGGCCGAGCTGCAGGAGAGGTTGGACGTGGGGGGGGGGGGCGGGGGAGGGGGGCCCGCGCTCATGGAAACACACACGCACGTGTGCAGTCTGTCTGGTTGAGAGGAGGAGACCGAGCGCGATACACACGGAACCAACAGCGCTCCGCACAGTCAGACAAGAAAAGCCACTCTGATGTGGCTGGTCCAGGAGGACTGCCCGGAAGTGGGGGGATTTAACCTGACCTTTTGAGGAAAGGTAGGTTTCAGAAAAATGGAAAAGGCGGGAGGCCCACGGGCCTGGATAACGAGCCGGCGGCTTGAGGGAGTTCTTTTCCCCGCCACGCTATGGGAAGCCAGCCCTGCCACAGGGCCTGTTCTCTGGCCTCTCCCCAGCCAGCTCCCAGAGCTCCGGTCAAAGGAACAGTTCCGATGTTCATCGCTCTCTAGCAGCCTCAGGGTTTGCCCCCCTTTTCCGTCGAGCAAACCAAATCCAGGAAAGCACAAGGAGCCAAGCGGGGCCTCTGACCTCTGGGAGAGCAGCCTGGTGGTCCCAGAAGAAAGGAGACCCGGGGACTCACCCCATCAAACACTTGAAACTCAGCATCCTCACCCGCAAAACAGCTACTCTGAGAGGCAGAAACAGACAAGAGTTTTGTTCCCCTGGCTTAGCGCTTCCCAGAATCCCTCAGTGCCTGGAGGGGGCCTGGAGTAAGGAAAAAACCCGGTCACTCCCAAGAAAATATGCACACGCCATCCTATGCACACGTTTGCAAATCCCTCTCCAGCTTGAGAACCAGCCAACCCAGTGAGAGCCATCTTCCCTCCCGCCTCTTCTCCGACCCATCAGCTGGCCCCCTGTCCGCCCTCCTCCTTCTCGCCACCCCACCTGGACCCCTCACTCCTCAGCGGCAGTCCATTCTCAAGAATTTAGCCCCAAACTCTCAAATCTGTGCCTGGATTTCTAAGGCCTTCAAACCCACAGCCTCCATCTGAGTTACAGAGCAGGGGTGTCCCCTTTCCTTGCCCTTGGGGGGGAGCTCAGATTTCTACACACCCTTTAAAATAAAAACAACCCTCCCCTCCGTTTGGGCAGGGGAATAACATCTGGGGACAGATGTCTCTGGGCCACCTTTGTCCTGGGGCTCCGTCTCCCCCTACGTGCAGTCCAGAGTGGACGCTGACCTCTCTCCAAGGACGACCCCTCCCCCTGCTCCTGATCCTGTTTATGGGCTTTTTTCCATGATGGCAGCTTCTTTGCAGCTGGAGGCTTTCAGCCGCGTTCAGCTCCGCTCCTTTCTGCTGCGGAGGAACATTTCCCATGCCACTGGGGAGCGGAAATGCTCCTCCCATGCATTTTTGAAAGACCTCAGAAACCTCTGCATAAATCAGAAGAAGTTCATTTATGGTTTTAGAATATTCTGGATCATTTATTTGGTGTCCCGGTGCCTGAGCCTGAGCCTTCTCTTTTCAACCCGTGCCCTGCAGGCCTCTTCTGCATTTCCTTTGCATGTTTGTTTTGGTTTGCCCTGAAATGCAAGCCGGCCACAGGGAGACCTTCATCATTATTCCGAATAGATTTTTCCCCTTTTTCTAATGACAAACTCTTTGGAGGTTTGACACGCAGCCAGGGCCTCTTCCCCTTTTAAAAAGCAGCAGCTCCTCTAGAGCTCTTCCTCCCCAGCACGCAGGCTGGGCTCTCAGATTTCAGCCTGTCCTTCCTGAGAGTTGGAACAGCACCCAGGACTCCTCCCGGTGACTTCCTGCTGCCTTCACGGCGCCCAGGGCAGGCAGCCTACAGAAAGGCGCCCCAGACTGTGGGGACACCGTTGGAAAATGGCAGCTTACCCCCACAGCCGGCAGATTTGGCATGCTGACCTCCTTGGGGCTGTCCTACCAGAAATGCCCAGAGAAACGAAACACGCAGCCGACATTTTTAGCAGTTTGCACAATGGCTATCCCCACGCCTCCCTCCAGGCTTTTGTACAATCTTCCTGACTAGGGATTGACGTTCGGATGGTCGGTGGTCCCTGCTTTTTGCTCTCTCAGTATTTCCGCTACCCCAGATCCTGTGACGGAGACCTAAAGTCCTGTCCTCAGAGGACAGTCAGAATGACACCTTTAGCCTTTGTGCTTGATTTTATGGCCTCGTGATCTTGTGCCCTTTGGAGTTCAAAGGTCACATCAGGCAGCAGGCAGGAAGGTTTTTGATGTAACCTCTGAGCCCCAGAAAACAAAAGGCCAGAGGCCCGCAGAGACAATCCATCTAAAAATGGCCATATAGAGAATGCAACTCAATCAGCCCAGACCATGCAAATCACCCAACATGTTTATGGAGCATCCTGATAAATTCAAACTTATCAGAAGAAGGGACACACGCCCCAGGATCCCAGTACATAAATCAAAGCTTGAGAAAAGCAAAGCAATGAGTTTACAACCGGTTCGGAATGGAAGGATTTGCAAGACGTGATTTATAAATTGTCTTTCTCCCCCCTCCATCCACACACAAGCATACGTGCACGCGGGATGAGCGAGCGCCCGCGGGCACACTCACGCACACACACACGCACGCACGCACACACACGCACGCACACACACACAGTGGCCAGTACTATGCCACTGTTTGAAAATCGAGCATTTTCTTTTCTAAAGGCTTGCCCAGCGCTAAGCTGGACAAATCAGCGAGACCCATCAAAGGCCAAGTGTTTCCTCCTTCGCCGCTGGAACCATCCTCAGAAACAGGCAGAAAGTCAGTAGAGCGGGCAGCCGACAAGAGAGATGAGGACTTGTCCCATTCTGTAGAAGAGATGTCACCTCCCATATGACACAGAGTGTCCCTCCACAGCCCTCAACCCCTGACGCACATGCCCCCGGGCAAAGGTCAGACTCATTTTTGAAATGGCGAGAAATTCTATTCATATAGTCAGGCCGGCCCCCTGTGTTTCATGACTATGACAGTTTTGTTTCTCCAAGAAAGAAATACCTACGAGTGTGTATCTAGCCTGGCAGAGAAGATGCTGGCACTGGGACATAGGCCTTTAGAACTTTGCAAAAATGAGTCGAGATGAGTGAGAGTGGTGTTCAGAGAACAGACCACAGGGAGAGAAGATGGGCCTTACCCTTTCAGACGAGGACTGGGTTTGTGGATAAAGCGTGCGTCTTCTTCTACAGTGAAACTGAAGTGGTGTGCAGGAGCTCCCAGATTCCCGCCACCGATCCTCCGTTTGGAAGAAGTTCCTCTCCGCCCTGCCTCACCCAGGCTCGTGCTCCTCTTTCCACTTTGCGTCAGATTGTGATTTCGCTGGGAGGGAATACATCGTTGTCTCGATCTGAGCAGTAGCACAGCTGCGTTTGATAAAAATGTGCCCCCAACACCGGAACCCAAAAGCAATGTCAGATGGAATTAGGAATTCCCAGAAAGAAGTGAGGAAGGATGAAGCCCGGTCCTACAGTTGGAGGGCCTCGAACAGGCCACCCCGCCTGCCCCCAAGCTTCACTTTCTTCATCTGTAAGTTGGAATCATGCTCCTTTCCAGCAGCCCGCTCTGCAGAGACCCTACCCCAAGGGTCCAGACGGTACCGTATTGGCTCACAATTTCTCTGGTTCGGACACTCTTATCTGGGCATAGGAGAACGGACTAAATCACTATTTCTACAACCCTATTCTCCCACTCAGGGCTTCCACAGATTATGTCCTTCTCAGAAATAGAGAAACCATTTTCCAAGTGATAACTGAGCAGCAAATATATTGTTAAGTGGGCCACAACATCCTCGGGGCTCTTCTGGAAGCCCATCCCAAGGTGTGGACAGGAACTAGTTGAGAGCTGGTGCAAACTGAGGTTCCAGAACCTCATAGTTCTGGTTGGGTCTGCCGGACCAAGGGCTCCAGGCCGTTGTGGCTGGAAAGGCCAGGGGTCTCCTCATTAGATCACCGCCTTTCTACCCATTCCATAGACACTCCGACACTTTATCCAATTCCACAGGGGCTCACAGGAGGTCACGTGGCTAGCTGGGAAGCGTCAGGCTGTGAGTCGGGTTTCTCCATCGCCAGGCCATAATAACCCCATGCTAGCGAGTGGTTACTGTGGCCCAGCACGTGGGCTATCTATGAGCCACATCAGCTCATCTCTACGACCATGTTATTCTCCTCGTCTCAGAGATGAGGAACCAGAGTCCTGAGAGGTTTGATGGCTCAGATCTCACCCCTGGTCTCTGGGGAGCGAGGATTGGGTTCCAGGCCCATGCCTGTCACCACCCACCTCAGCCCTGAGACCCCATTTCTATGCTCTGACCATACAGTGCTGCCTCATAAGGGGGAGATGTGAACTCGGCTGATCCTAAGGAGAGTGGGGGGTGTGGAGGGGGCTGAAAGCTGTCCTCTGGAAAGACACGTCTGTGTCCTAACCCCCCAAGAGCCTGCAATGTGACCTACATTGAGAAAAGAGTCTTTGTAGATATAATTAAGGATCTCAAGGTGAGACCATCCTGGATTATCTGGGGCAGGCCCTCAATCCCATGACAAGTGATTCTTATGAAAGACACAAGACCCAGAGAAGGCCATGTGAAGACAAGGCAGAGACTGAAGCGATGCAGGTACAAGCCAAGGAACATGCTGGAGCCACCAGAAGATGCAAAGGTTCTCCCCGGAGCCTCTGGAGGGAGTGTAGCCCTGCCAACACCTCGATTTTGGATTTCTGGCCTTCAGAACTGTGAGAGAATACATTTCTGGAATTTTTTTTTTTTTTAAAGTCATTCAGTTGGTGGTACTTTGTTACAGCAGCCCCAGGGAACTGAGACAGCTTTCTTGTCAGAAGTGTGGCGTCAGAGCTCCTCCTGTGAAGCCAGAGTAGTTCTTCAGGTTTCTGAGGCCACAGCCGTGGGTTCTGTCAATGTGAAATCTCCTTCCTTCCAGGAAGCGTGAGAGCTAGAAGGGCCATGTGGTAACTGAATGCCAACCCCAGCCCAGGCCCCGACCTGTTGTCCTCAGGCACTTGACCATTGCAAAACTGCCAGGAGCGGCTCTGGGGACTGTTATTCCATGTACATCGTGCTTAAGGACACCCAGTTCCTTTCTCTTAGGGAGACTCGTTCCAGCCTGAGTCAAAAATGTAGATTTACAAATTAGCCAGCATGGGCATGTGTTGGAGGAAGGTTCTTTCCTCCATGGAAGCTTTCCTTTAGATTCCAATCCCTCCCGAACAGCCGTGCGAGGTCACTAGATTTACAAAGCTCACTTCCCGTGCAAATGTTTGGGATCACGCCTCTCAGGAAAAGCGTGGTCCATGGTGCGGACTGCCTGCTTGTTCACGCTCAACATTCAGGTTCTGCGGTGAAGGGCGGAGGGCCGCACTGCGGGTGACTCAGCTCTGTGACCCAGCTCAGCACAGGCCGGGGGGACGCAGCTCCTCATTCCCGCTGCTGGAGGGGGTCATCCTTCCCTGTGCCCGTGCTTCTCGCCTGTCAACCGGAAGGGCCACCTGCCCCAAATGAGGACAGGTGAGGAGAGATGGCACAGGCTTGCCCCTTGCACCCTGCGCTGCGGACATTGGTGCTCATTCGATTGTCGCCCCTCGGACTTCCTTCCCGGGATTCCCAACCTTTCTCCGGTAGGACGCGGGCCACATCCTGCTTTGCTGGTGCTGTTCTGAGCGTCCAGACGTGACCAGCCTGGGGGGTCCGGCCGCCTCGAACCACACCTGGCCACGCCAAGGGCTAGGGGACCAGTAAGCAATCAGAGAAACCTGCCCCGGCACAAGAGTCACAAGGCTCTGCCCTATAAAGCTTATTTTCTGCATGTATTTAATATTTAATGAGCCCAATTTTTAAAAAAGTGATACAGTTCCAATCCTCAGAAGCAAATCTTAAGAAATACGAAAATATTTAAAGGTGCCTCCCAAGCAGATAAAAAGAGAGTAAAGTTTTTTTAAAAAAATAGAAGCTTATGCCAAGGGTTTTGATAAAATGAGATCATCGAAATAAAAAATTATCCAGGACTCTGCTCCTACCTGTGAATCACGCTGACAATGAACCACTTTGCCTTGGATGCTGGAAAAATCCTGTGGACGTATAGCTTGGGGAACAAATAAAAGCCCCACTTCCCTTCCCTTTCAGGACGGAGACCCCCTTCCTCCCACCTCCAACTCTCTCAACCTTCAGGTGCACACACGTGTACTCACACGCACACAGACGCAGCCACGTGTGCACGTGCACGTCCTCGTGCACACGTGCACGTGCGCATGCCCCCCCCACACACACACAAGGAACCAAGAAAGGAAGGAAAGGAGATCAGTAATGAGAGAGCCCACTAATGGATTGGCTTAAGTATAGAACAACATCCCATCACTGTTCTAGAAAATAATCAATCAAGCACTTAATTTTAAACATAAAAGTAAGCTGCCAGGAGACTGTTAATAGATAACCAAATAAATTAACAGTTGTAGGTGGGATTTGAAACCAGGTCAGATTTCCCTCTCCCCCACGCTCCCAGCCCATGCATATAAAGGGCTTCCCCAGCTTGGCACCTGATCTCACACTGTTTCAAAGCGAAATCTCCTTTTAGCCAATATCCCCTCTCAGCGGGCTCGTCACTTCAGGGAATTGTCCTTTGTGCGTCTTCCATAAATTTTATAACACCGCTACTTTAAAATATTGATGGGCAACTTGGCCTTGGCCCAGACCCGCAGTGGGTTAGTGTGGACATGAAAACCTTCGGGAGCATAGAAGCAGGAAGGAACACATCCCCTGCTGACCTTTCTTAAAGGGACAATTGTGTAAGTGCGGTGGTTACCGGGAGCTGGAGGCCGGCCTGGCTTTGATGGCGGTTCTGCCCTTTGGGAGCCCATCTCAGAGGCACGTGGGGACAGGAGGGTGTGTGGGACACACACAGGTATTGCTCAGGTACCTGCAGACCCGTAAAGGGTAAGTGAAATGCACGCATAAGCCCCCAAGTAGTTCTAACCCAAAACTCCACTTTCTCTCAACACTCAAACTCTTTGCAAAGTTATTGACGAATAAGGATTGACAGCTTTAGAGTCTGTCTCTTCTCCCTCTACCCGTGACCTTCTCAGGGCAAGTGACCAAAAGTAAATGCAACAAGGAACATCAAAGGCAGGACTGGAGAATTGATCTCGGATTCCTGGAGGCTCCGTGAGTGCTCTGAACTTCAGCAATGACATCCATTCCACCGTCACGCTCTCTTCTAATGTCCCTCGAACAACAACCCAGAAAATTCCACCTCCTAGAATAGTCACCACTGAGACCAATATGGCAATAGTCTGCTAATCAAATGAGTAACAGCAACAGCTGTCATTTATGGGGCCTTTCTCTCTCTCTCTCTCTCTCTCTCTCACACACACACACACACACACACACACACACACCGCACCACACTGTAGTAAATACATTATGCATGTGATTTCATTGAATCCTTTATTTTTGATCTGCAAAAATATCCTTTGATTCAGAATATCCACTTCTAGGAGTTCTTCTCATAGAAGTAATTAAGGATACGTCCAAAGATTCTGTTTATAAGGGTGTTTATCCAATTTAAGCAAAAAATGAAAATAAGCAAATGTTCCAACAGTGGAGATGTGGTAGAATTACAATATATCCATTCAATATAATACTGTGTAGCCATTTAACACTATGCTGTGAAAGAATATGTATTGACCAATAAAATATGTCTAGGAGAGAGTGTTCAGTAAGCAGAAGAAGAGTAGAACAATAGGACTATATTTAAGAAATTACAGAATGTAATACATATAATGCGTGAAGTATGTGATGAAATTCATCAAAGTGTCATAGATTATGGGTGATTCTTTTTCTTCATTTTATTTCTCTTAATTTCTAATCTTTTATAATTTCTAATAAGAAAAGTATTTTTTTTTTATTATGACCTAGGTAGTATGTCCAAATAAGGATAGCTCTGCATTAGCTTAAGAAGAGCCCATTGCACAGACAAAGCCCTCTCTGGTCTATAATGTAGTTTTGGCACCCTGTCTCAGCGGACCCTCACAGCAACACTTTCAGTAGACAGAGATGTTTGGGAAGGGCAGAGAATCTCAAACACACACACACAAATAAAAGAATGGTAAGAAGAAGCCAGAGGTTCCCCTCGCCCCACGGGCAGGAGGGCGGCGCAAGTCTGCGCAGAGCAAGGCTGTCCCTGGCCATGACCCACAGGCCGTCCACCCCAAGCCCTCCACGTCCACTGTGGGGAGTGTGGCCCCACCTGCTGCATCTGGGGCTCTCAAAGCAATCTGTCTCATTCTTCCTTTGGCTCCCCAAGCCCTCCCCCTCCAGGGCCCAGGTTCTCCAGGATTCCACTCAGCCTAGAGTGGGAAGGACGGCCAACATTCCAGAATACCTGGGAAGCAGAATCTGTGAACTGGATGAGAGTCCACAGTACCAGGGAGCTGCCTCTGACCCCCCCCGGGGGAAAGTCAGTTATTGGCATCTCTTCCCAAGCCTGCCATCAGTGACATCACAAAAGGTAGCTTGGCCATGGTGGGAGTATTTACACCATGGAAAGTGGCAGACTCAAGAAATCAGAGCTGCTTTCTTCCCGCAGAGAGCCAAGAGTTACACAGTTACCAGCCCCCACTGCAGGGTCACAACTAGAAGTCCATGTACTGCAGAGAAGGTCTCTATCTATGCAGACCTGGCTTTCAACAGGATTCCGCCTGCACAGACTAAGGCAGGATGTGAACGCTCTTAGGACGACATGTTATTCAGAAAACTCCCAATATTTACAAAACCTTGCCAGTCTGCCTCCTCTCCACCCTCCTTGCGGCCACTTGAGTTTGTTTCCTTTTGCTGTGTCCTCTTCAGAGTCCAAGAAAGGCCACCTAGCACCCTTCTTCCATTTCTAAACTCGATGGTGGGGGCGAGTAGAGTGATCCACTCCCCAGTAGGTGCCGGTTCTGGCTGCAAACTCGGTCTTGGCCCTGAGACTTCCCTGGGGGACCCTGGGGCACGGCGGCCTGTCCCCGGGCCACCTCTGCTGGCACTGCGTGAACCGTCTCTGCACTTTCTGCACTTGTGGGCTACGTGGCTGGAAGGGAAACTTGATCAGGAGATAATTCGGTCCAGTTGGTGCTAATGCAGACAGAAATAACAGGCAGAAGCGTTCACTGGGGCAGATCCTTAGTCTGGGGGAATCCATTTAAATTTCTTTAAGAAGCGGCTGTCACCGAGCTGCCACATACCCACAAAACAGTACCCCACACTGCACAGTGGCCATCATGTCTGAGATGCTCCCTGAGAGATGCCCAGCTCCCTGCAAGGGAAGGCCAGGTTAACCTCCTCCACCGGAGATCCCAACCACGGCTCCGCTACGGACTTGGCATTGGGGGATACAGGAAGGATCAGGCGTAAAACCCTCAAGATCGCCCCGGCTCCTGAGGACCAAGGGATTGCGACAAAGGATCACGCAGGGCTGGAAACAAAAGAAGGCCTCTCGGAAGCCCAGGAGGCTGAAGCGCCTGCCGAGAGAGGACCTGTCTCTATCCTGGTCAAGTTCTGAGGCGTACGAGGCACTGGAATTCACGGCTCGATGCAGCTTTCTCTTCCCTGTCACAGACTTGACATAAGAAAGACACAAATGAAAGAAAACGCCTGTCTGCAGAGCCCAGCCCTGAGAAAAGGCCCCTTGGCTTCGGGAAAAATAGGAACTGTGGAAACCAGAGCCACGAGGGTGGGATGAATCTGCGGTGACGGGGGTGGCCCTGGTGGGAGCACGCGGGGCGGCCGGGGACCCAGAGGGCATCATTCTCTCTGGCTGTCACGGACGTCATGAGGTTGGGCCTTCCCGAGGAGCCGACGTGAACCAGGAGCAGGCCCTGACCGAGCCCCTGCGGCTCTCGAGAGAGTGATTCACGCTCCCTGAGCGAGTCCCAATGGCCACGGGTGGCCCTCACGTGTGACAGCTCTCTGGGGCCGCGGGAGAGGAGAGGCGGCCCAAAGCCGTCCTCGGCAGACCCCCGCCAGCCCCCCCCAGCTGCAACCGATGGGGGGAGCCACACATCTCCACTTTCCAGGGATTCTGTTAGTACAACGGGCTCGTGGAATCTTGTTGGAGACCACTGGAATCTTACTAAAAAGATGAAAATTCCTCCTTACCGTGGGGCAGCCTCCTCTCAGAATAGACGGTGATAGAGAGAGTTGCCTCCGTGTGTCCGAGGAACAAGTATGCAGTCCGCATGGACCATTCACATCACCCCAGAAGAGTGCCCTTTGGGGCACTAGTGTTTGGTGAACGCTCACCAACCAGCTCTCTGGAAAAAACCACCTATGCATCTGTGAGTGTGTATTTACTGTAAATTTTAGCAGCATAAAAGCTATGACACACTTTACACAAACAATAGTAAAACACACACTGCTCTTTACTGGAAATCCATATAGTCTGTGGCTCCTCAAAGAAAGCCTTTTGTTGATTCTTACCAAGTTCCTGCGTCTGTAGGCAGCCTCTGGTTGCAGTGGGTCAACAAGCAGAGTTCGGCCATGAATGCTGATTTTTTTTTTTTTAATGAGTAATACAAAAGTCAAACAATTTCTTTGGATGCCGAGACTTCACTTGGATCCTTCGGATAATACTTTTCAAAGAATGGAAGGGTATTTCAAGTTTTTGCACTATTCACAATGTAATGGCTACAGATGACAACTTTTCATCTGCATTACTAATGTTTTTTCTGTCACTTTCTTAAGTCTAGATAATCAATAAAACCGTCAAGTCCTAATTTATAGTATTTGCTGATTCCCACAGTGTACATGGCCCTCATCACAGCCCACTGTAAGCTACCACGATGCCAGTGCGCTGACTTGGAAAGAGGCACGGTAACTCATCATATATATTGTTTCCACCAGATAGCACGATAAATGTAAATGAGCACTACAACAACCGTAATAAAATGGAGTAAAAGGAGCGTCTGGGTGGCTCAGGTGGTTAAGATCTGGCTCTTGATTTCAGCTCAGGCGAAGACCTCAGGGTGGGATCGAGCCTCGAGTGGGGCTCTGTGTTCAGTAGGGAGTCTGCTTAGGATTCTCTCTCCCCCTCTCCTTCTGCTCCCCACCCCTGCTCACAGGCTCATTCTTTCTCTTAAAAAAGTCAGTGTAGGGACGCCTGGGTGGCTCAGTGGGTTAAAGCCTCTGCCTTCCGCTCAGGTCATGATCTCGGGGTCTGGGGATCAAGCCTGCATCAGGCTCTCTGCTCAGTGGGGAGCCTGCTACCCCCTCCCCCCACCTGCCTCTCTGCCTACTTGTGATCTCTGTCAAATAAATAAATAAAATATTTATTTTAATGGAGTAAAAGAATTGAGACATGATGATTTTGAATATTTGCTACTTTTGGTTTTTGTATAATTTAAGATAGAGAATTTTTAACAATTGCTGTTTAATAGACATTTTAACAATCAACCTGCATGCCTTGGCTTATATGTCTGTGCAGTCAATTCTATATATATATTATTTATATAGTTCTCTCTCTATATTATTTATATTTATATGTATTTATAAATAAATATATAATTATATCTATATTAAATATAGATATTATATATATCCCCCCCAAGGAAAAGACTACTTCATGAATTCTTAGGGTAAAATCTATTGCTTCTTAACCTGTCAAGCAAGTAAAGCTTTGACCCACGGGGAGACGGCCGGCAGAAAGGGTGACCCGTGCATTCCCACACCAGGAGCAGTACGCCTGGGACGTGGGAGTGACAGCTCTCAAGCCACCAGAAACAGGACCCGATTGCTGCCCAAAGCCTTCAAACAAAGGCTCAAACCAGGCTTTTTTCCAAAAATGTTTTTAATTCTAACATCCATCTTAATGGCTTACTACAGGCTAATTTGGCCAGTAGTTTGTTTTACTAAAAATGGAAGCTAATGATTTCAGCTAAAAACAAGTAAGCCAGTACTATCAGAGTATATGGTAAGAAACCGATGATCACCGGCTGCACTCGTTTTCCACATCCTTCTTCCTGTAGAGAAGCTTAATAAGATTCCCACAGCAAGAGCAAAAGGCTGTCTTCCTCCCCAGGGACCTAGGTTATGAATGTGTTCTCTAGGGGGCATCTATCCCCCAGAGCTCCTGGAAGACGCGGCTCCTGCACCAGGCGCTCCTGCGGTCATGTGAGGGCCACAGGGCAAATACGGACGACCTCACCTTATTCCTCTCCGGCACCCACCGGTCCCCACAGCTCAGCTGGGTGCTGTCTAATTCGGCACACTTTTTCCTTTCCAAAGTAAGTGGATTTTGAAAAGAGGCACAATATTTAAGGCAAAGATCAGATAGAAGGGGTTTCTCGGGCGAGGTTAAGCGCTTAGAGTCAAGGTACTAAAGGCTCCGTCCTGTGCTGTCTGTCCAGGGAGCCGGGCCTTCCAAGGACCCCGGGAGGCTGCACAGCCTCCTGGCCACAGCGCGGCAAGTCTCCTGTGCGGGTTGATGCATCAGGTAGAGCCAGGGCTGTTCCCAAGAAGGCGCTGCCCGCTAGCTAATGAATTACCAGGGCAAACACGGAGACTTCAAAGTCGACAAAGAGCATCACCATTCTCAAAGACTATCAGCTCTGAGAAGAACAGTTGTGGGGGCGCCTGGGTGTCTCGGTGGGTTGAAGCCTCTGCCTTCAGCTCAGGTCATGATCCCAGGGTCCTGGGATCAAGCCCTGCATCGGGCTCTCTGCTCAGCGGAGAGCCTGCTTCCTCCTCTCTCTCTCAGCCTGCCTCTCTGCCTACTTGTGATCTCTGTCTGTCAAATAAATAAATAAAATCTTAAAAAAAAAATTAAAAAAAAAAAAAAAGAACAGTCGTGGATTTTGTCCTACCACGTGCCCCCTCGAGTGCGACCTTTCTGCATCTTTGGTTAATAACAGTCCCAGGTAACCCTGCTCAAGACAACCCATGCCATGAACACGGATCCCAGTAACACCCTCAGCCTCTCACTTACAAGAGCCGGTCTGGTCCCGCTCGGTCAAGGATATTATTCCAGACAGCCCAGTCACTGTTGATTGAGAGGTTTCCTTAGCAAATGAGGGTTTTCAGATATCCCAGCAAGACTCCTGAATTGCAGGTGCCTGGGTGGCTCAGTCTGGTCAAGTGTCTGTCTTCGGCTCAGGTCATGATTCCCCAGGGTCCCTGGGATCAAGCCCTACATCCGGCTCCCTGCTCTGCAGAAGCCTGCTACGCCTCCTCCCACTCCCCCTGCTTGTGCTCCCTCTCTCATTGTGTCTCTGTCAAATAAATAAATAAAATCTTTAAAAAAAAAAAAGACTCCTGAATTGGAGTTTTCTGTAACACCTGCATAATACAATCAAAGTGAAGCGGGCCCTTAGCAGATGTGCCGGGGAGAAGGGCTCTAAGCATGTCCTGCCTTCCAGGGCCATCCCACAGACCCAGAGCATTCACTCCACCGGGCGACAGTCACCCGGTTTACCTTGAAGTTAATCCCCCAAACCTGATGGAAACAGCCGGCTATCCATGCCTTGCAACTTTCTCTGGAAACACAATCTACTAACAGGAAAACAAATTTGGAAAAAAAAACGCACCTGTTACTCAAACTTCAGAGCTGTTATCAGTGTGGGAAAATTATTAACTAAAATGGACGGCATGTTTCTTTTCTTGTATTCCAAACTAAATTCCTCCTATTTAATAATTTTGATTATTAACTAACTTGCATTAGTTTTGATTTCACAGAGAGCACGGATCAAATTGTTAAAACCTTAATGATGTGATAATATTTATTAATATAGTAAATCCCAAATATAGAAGATCTATGACTCCTCTAACACTTTAGTTTAAGAACTGGCTTTAAAAACATCAAAGACATGCTCTTTTGAAGAACAAAGTTATAGAGCTTGGAGGAAAGAGAAGGTAATCATTACAAATTCATTACGGATCCATCAGAGATTTTTTTAATCCATTTAAATCCAGGTATAGGAGATTAGATTCTGATCTTACATTATTTCCACAATTTTAGAACAACTTTTCACTCATAAATTCAAGGCTACAGTAGCATTAAAAATATCCACAGGAAAGGAATGGCATGAGACATAACATGATTAATGGCTGTTTAATAACATTAGAGTGGTTATTTCTCTTTTCTCTACTTTTCAAAGTTCTAGTGGGAGGGTTATATAATTTTTATAATAAAAATTGTAAGTTAAGAATTCAAGATTACAAAACATAGCTGACTTTGTAAAATAATGCTTCAAACAAATAGGCAGAAAGACATTCAGCCAAAATGCAGGAGATGCTCCACGGAAAGGTTCACTCGGTCCTGGGATGAGCTTTACAGCTGAAGCCCATCGTGAGCACTTCCCGGCCTCCCCAGCCCTGGGGACAGGAAGCAGGGGGAGCCCCCTTTCCTGTCGGTGGCACCACAGAGCACGGATGACAAACGCTGGATTTCTACATGTCTATCAGCCTTGTGTGCCTGGGGAATCTTAAAGCACTTCCGGAATCTGTACTTGATTTGGTTTTAGGGTGAAGAAAGTGAGGTTCACAAGTCCCCAAATGACAAACTAATTGCGACATCACTGGCAGGAACAGCCATTACAGGCAACCACACCACCTCACCGGCACTCTGGGCCCCACGGGCTTAGGGAAAGGCCAGGTAACAGTTTCTTTTCAAATTATATTTCCTTTGCTCAACTATGTTCCCTTCAAAAACAAGGACCACCAACTATTTGCATGAGACTATAAACAGAGCTCGTGCACGCTGACAGCCCACAGCTATCCTTGCAGGGGTTTGGGGCAATAAAACCAAAATCTATATTTTAAAATATGTCTGCATCTATTCAGATAAAATTTTAAAACTCATTTTTTAGCCGGGTGGACATTCCAAACTGGTAACTCTACCCACAGAGGGGGACTATAAATGCTTACTGTACTGGCATACAAAAATAGAAAACCCCAATAAGGATTTCAGAGTCTGTTCTTCAAGAAATCACACAATCTGTGCCCGAGGGCTGTACAGATACCCGTGTAACTTTCTTTCTTGACCTCTAAATACATCTCCTCCACAACAGGGGCATCTGGGGGTTGGGCATTTGCCTAATCCCATGGGGTCCTCTGGCGGGGGTCACAGCTGCTGGCTGGTGAAGAAGGATTTAGTCTCCCTGCAGACAGGATTTACACAGAGCGGACAACTCAGAGTCAACTGCTTGGAGCACAGCTCGTTTGACTGGATGTGCGAGAGCACCAGATCGGCCAGGGCCTGGAAGACGGGCGACAAGAAAGAGAGATTCCTCAGAAGCAAAACGTCTGCTGTCCCCCAGCGCATCTCCCCCTCCCATCTGCCCCAATAATCGCTATGGCTGAGGGTTGCTTTTTTCATGTGAATTATGACTGCTTTGAACTGGATTCTCTAACATCTTTATTTCTTAAGGACCCTCGGCTTAGAGAAAAGTTAAAATAGAGATTTTAGAGGATATCCTCTTACCCTACCTGCTAAACCCTGCCTCTGGAAGGCAGCTCTGAAATCCGTCATAGTTATAGATGGGTAAAAATAAGAAAATTGGGGCTAGATAAAGGAAAAAGGAGCAAGAGTATAAGGAATTCGATTTTATTTTTGTAATTAATTGGAACTCAAAATGTTCTAATATGTGAGAAAACCAATATCTGTAAGAGTTTCTCAGAGGATTTCTCTCCGATATGTTCTACTAAAATGGTTGTAACACTGTAGATACCTTGGAGAACAATGGATTTCCATTAAGAGACTCTGCTCTTCTGATGTTTTCAACTCCACACTGAATCAAATGAGAAAAAGAAGGAAAAACACATACATGTTTTATTTTCCTTTTTTTTTTAAAGAAACCGCTACAAAAAAATAAATAAATAAATGGACTTAGACGCATACACAACTTAAAAACCTGACTTCCAAAGTGTTCCCAGACGGCTCAGAAATGAAAACAGTCTCGGGCTAGACACAGAGGCAGATTTTCACCTCTGTTATCATAAAACTGCTCTCAGTTTCTATCCCTTCCCCCACCCGACTACCTTCCCCATAGGTGTTCAGTTTCTAAACCGTTTTTTGAGGCTATATTTGACAGAATTCTCAAGGAACTCAAATCTGCTTACTATTCTTTTTTTTATTCTACCTTTCTAATACACACTTTGACAGGCTCTACCTAAGCAGAATGTTGCTTTAATTAAATAAATCTTTATGCCTGTTTTGATTCTAACTGCCAAAAGAGGTAGATTAATTCAAGGTATATTGAACCTAGATGGGTTCCAATGCAGATTGGGGTTTTTAAATATATTCTTACATAGAAAAACCCAAAATAAAACCCGAGGACTGTTTTACTATCATCCTTGCTTCCCTCCAAAATACCCAGTTGATTATCCCCCAAATGATTAAGAAACACCTAATTATTGTTCACTCAGGTAGTCAAAATCTTCTCTTTCCCTTTCCGAAATATTGCAATGGTTTTTCAGTTGTTTCACCTTTTAAATTAACTTTAACCAGCATGGGAAAAATGGTGATTCAGCAAACACATAGTTCGCAACCCGAAAAGAAACTGTGCTTGGGTGACTCAGTTGGTTAAGCGACCAACTCTTGATTTTGGCTCCGATCATGATCTCAGGTTCTTGAGATCAAGCCCCATATCAGCAAGGCATTTGCTCAAGAGTCTCCCTCTCTCCTCCCTCCCCCCGCCGCCCCCCTGCACGCATGTGAGCATGCTTGCAAACTCTATCAAGTAAAAAATAAATCTTTTTAAAAAGAAAAAGGAAAAAAGGAGCCTATACACTACAACTCCATGTGGAAGTCAGTGACAGCAAGACAACCAATGCTGGCAGGGTTCTTGAACACTATGGTTGGGAGAGTCAAAGGATACAACTCTGTAGGGCAATCCAGTAAAACATCTATCAACATTTAAATTCCATTTCTAGGAATTTTTCCTAAGAGAATAAATAGAAAAAAAAGAAAATGATGTTTATTACAGAGCAGTTTAGGAAAGTAAAAAGTTGGAAATATCTTAAATATATATTGATCAAGGATTCATTTAAAATAATTATATAGATCTAATTACATTTATTGATTTAGGTCCATATATTTTTAAGGGGAAAAAAAGGTTACAAAACAGTATGAATAAAATACCATGCAAAAATGGTATTTTATTCATAAATATTCAGAGAAAAAGGGGACTTATTTTTATTAAAATATTAACATCTCTTAGGGTAAGATTTTTTTTTTAAGGGGGGGGTCGCCTGGGTGGCTAAGTTGGTTAAGCGGCTGCCTTCAGCTCAGGTCATGATTCCAGGGTCCTGGGATCGAGCCTCGCATCAGACTCCTTGCTCAGCAGGGAGCCTGCTTCTCCCTCTTCCTCTGCCTGACACTCTGTTTACTTGTGCTCTCTCTCTCTCTCTCTCTCTCTGTCAAATAAATAAATTAAATCTTTAAAAGAGGGAGAGAGAGAGACAGTGGATCGGTAGGGGGAGGGAGAGAATCCTAAGCAGTCTCCACACTCAGTGCAGAGCCCGATCTCACAACCCTGAGATCAGGACCTGAGCCAAAATCAAGCGTCAGACACTCAACAGATTGAGCCACCCAGTTAGATTCTGAATGAGCTCTACTCTCTATGCAATACTTCTCCGAATTGTCCGAGCTCTTTATTATTTGTATTACCAAAAAGCAATCATTTCATCTTAAGAAAAACTCCAAACTATTTTTTAAAGGAAGTCTTTTTAAACACAGTCTATTCTCCCAACAAAACAATGAAATAGGGGAGCCTGGGTGGCTCAGTGGTTTAAGCCGCTGCCTTCGGCTCAGGTCATGGTCTCAGGGTCCTGGGATCGAGTCCCACGTCCGGCTCTCTGCTCTGAAGGGAGCCTGCTTCCCTCTCACTCTCTCTGCCTGCCTCTCTGCCTACTTGTGATCTCTCTCTGTCAAATAAATACATAAAAATCTTTAAAAACAAAACAAAAACAATGAAATAAACTGTAGCTAGATGGTTTTCTTTATTCTCTCTATGGTCTAACTTATTGGTCACTAATAATCCATTTGATTACTGAGGAATAACCTCGGTTTAGTGATATTAATGAATGTGAATTATCATTCAGCACAAACAAAACTTACTTTCCAAACACACTGGAATGACCTATATTTGCACGCCTCTTTTTAGCAAGTTCACAGTTAGTCAAGGTCAGGGTGGGATATGGAAGGCACCATTACATGAAATCCGCAGACAACCCTGCAACCTCACTTTAGCCAATTACAACTTCACTATAAATTCTGTATCAGAACTATTGACAAGCAATTTACGCAGCCTCTAACTTCCCCGGCGTTTGATTGATGACCGGCATGCACCGCATAAACACAAACCTGTGGGGCTGGGTGCTGGCTAAAGCTGTCCCCAACCCACTCTCACCCTGCCCTGCACCTGTCACCCAGTCCCGGAGAGAGTGAAGTATCCTTGGAGGCCGGGCCTCCATCCGTCACGCATGGAAAGGACCAGGATCAGTTCTGGCAGAAGATGAGAGGGGGAAGCATTTCCTGGGTCCTAGAGTTACCACCATTCCCCACAGAAACAATGCTATAAACTGGATTCAGGTTTCAGGTCGGCCCTCGAAAGCTGTGCGATGGGAGAACGGTAAGTTTTTCTCTGCTGCGAATGATAACTCACATCCATCTTAGATTACAAGACACTAAGGATGGTATTTGTTATTTCAACAATCAGATTGATCACAACACTGCCACGAACAGCTAATTAAGTGAGTGTACGGAAGAGGTCAAGGGAATTAGAACACACACTGCTTCAGTGTTCGTTCCACGGTCTTCTCCTAAATGACAAGGACTCTTCTATGCCTCAAAACCCACCAAGAACCCGTGTAAAAGCCCCAAGTAAAAGGCGCCATCAAGCCAAGAAAAGGAATGATAGCACAATACAATTCTTTTCCTCCAAACTGGTGAGAAGAACAATTGTTTTTTTCTAAAGAAAATGTAGTTTATCACTTCCAGGTAGTACAGTGACTCACGCTGGACAAAATGATGTTGCTGTCAGTAATGCCTGCGAACCAGGTTTCACACAGGAACAAAAGTGCTTCCCCACCGCTGGGCTGACATGGAATTACCCTGATGTGTGCCGATGAACTCAGGCTGTTACCCAGAATTAGGAGGCCACGGTACACGCAGAAGTTGCAGCAAACAGTGTAATGGAAGTTTCCAGTGCAGTTAACACACTGTGTTCTAGTTTCAGACATACAATACAGTGATTCAACAGCTCTGCGCGTTACTCAGAGTTCATCAAGACAGGCTGTGCTCTGAACCCCTCCTCCTACTTCCCTCATGCCCCTCTGCTAACCACTGAGCAATACTTTTACATGATACAATTATATCACTGCAGAGACAGTTTCCTTTCAAAACAAATCACAGTTCGAGACTGGGATTAATACTCACACTCACCTCTTTAGCTAGAACTTGAGAGTACTCGATGTCCAGTTCATACAGCGTTTCAATGTGATCGCTGGTAAATGCTATTGGAACCAAAAGAATGTTCTTCCGTCCCCTCTCACAAAGCCCTCTGATAGTCTCATCTGTTTGAGGGCCCAGCCAGGGCATCGGACCAACCTGTGAGAAAGGAGAATGGAAGGCACACAGGGACCCACTTCTCCCTGTGTCTGTGGCACACCACAGCCCACTGCCCTGGACACACACACACACCCCCCTCCTGGTAAGTTCGAGGGCCACACTTTATATCTATGTTAGTGGCTTTCAGTATTTCTGTATTAAGCTTGAATCCTTCTCGAAGTTGGCATAATATAAATAGGTCACAATTTCTGTCATCACAACGAAAAATAATACATTAAATCAATGAAATTCAACTAGTCACTTGATTTCTTGTTCATTTCTTGTCCTGCTTGCAGAGTTCCTCTGCTCATGGTGAGCCATCAGGTTATAGAACATTCTGTGTATATGAAAGAGCCAAGCCGAATCATTTTATAACTAAGTCCTAAAACAGATGTCCTTGGAGTTGCTGACTGCCCTCAAGCCTGTGGGAACCACCTACCTTAGACTGCCACACCAGGCGGTAGGGGTTGGAGTGATCCAGCTTATCCATGACGCTCTGCACAGTGGCGCCCACCTCCTGAGGATAGGGGTCCCCTCTGTTGACCACCTGCAGCAGAGACACATGAGTGTTTAGTCACCAACACAATGAAGGGTTCTAAGAGCCTCAGGCTGTGCTGTGCGGTGCTGTGAGCCGGGGACCAGAGTCCTCCCTTTTGTCTTCTGCACTAATGATGATGCGATCTGAGCTCATTTGCCAAACTTTCCTTGGATCTATGTCTTCAGGGGCCAAAGGAGAACAGTGTACTCATGCTTCTCTAAGTCCCTAGGAATATACCAAATTCTACATCTGTGTTATTCATGGGAGGATGAGTCTCTCCATTCCCACATCTGAAGCAGGGAAGGCGGGACTGCGAGTGTTGTATGGATGGTGCATGGACCTACTGAATCCATGGGGCCAGTCAACACAGGGCCAAGTGCTTTTGTAGTAAGACGGAGGGGAGAGGCAGCACGGGGGTTCAGACTCCAGACTCCTCGAGAATACCACCTGCGCCTTCTAATCCCTTTCCTCTCGCCATGTGCCCCACAGCAATAGACAGCGAGTTGAGCGCTCTGTGCACCGTGAATGTCTGACTGGTCCTGACGCAGCAGTGTGTTAATACTCTTAAAAATGTTCAACAGGAATTTTGTTTTTACTGCTTTAACATTCAGCTGTGTACAGGCACACTAACCCCTTGCATGGCTTGATTGCTTCCCATACCACTTACTAACATACCGAACTTACTAACATACCGAACTGTTTTCTTCTGTACTATGTTTATTATCTGTCCCCCACCCCTGCTCTCTGGGGGGAAAGACTTCTACCTATTTTGTTCCTTCCCATATCCTATGACAGTGTGGGGAACAGTGCTTAGAATACAGTGGATAGAATAGTGCTCAATAAATATTGTTGAAATGAAATACTGATAAACTAATTTATGATATTATTAAAAGTTAGTTAAAAAACCATTAGACACCTAAACAGAGAATGAAGGAGGGAAATAGGAAGTCGCCATTAGAACAGCACAGAAATAACCCCTATAGGCAAGATCTACTGGATCGTGCTAAAATTAGTGAGCAAAGGTCAAGGACCAAGAAGACATTCACGTAGTCTCAGAGTATGTTACCTAAGCTATTTGAAATTACAAGGAGAAAAGCAGTAACCTTACAATGTAGAAATCCAGCAGACACCACCTTACACAAATGGCCGAGGATGACATCGCCCGTGGTAGGGCGTGTGCCATCATGTACCCCCACACCACGCACTGAGAAGGACAGAGCACCCTGGGATGTTCTTCCCAGTACTGCAGAGCCTCAGTCGAACCACGGGAAAGAGCAGACAGATGCAAGTGCAGGAGCATGCTACGACATGACTGACGTTCCACTAAATCATTCTTCAAAAGTATCAAGGTCACGATAAGACAGGGAAAGCAGGAGGACTGTCACAGATTGGGGGATACTGAGATGTGCCAAGGAAATGTGACATGGGATGCCGGACTGGATCCCAGCACAGAAAAGGACCGTTGTGGACGAAGTGGTGCAATCTGATGCAGCCTGGCCTTGGCTCATGGCACTGCCCCGCTGTCAGCCTCCCGGTTTGGGCCACCGCGCTATGGTTACGGACCTGTCAGCAGGAGGGGACGTACGGGGAGGGTATATATGCATGCCATACTATGCTCTGTACTGTCTTTGCAACTTTGCCTAAAGTCTAAAATTACTTCCAAATAATGAGTCTTTAAAAAGTCATGAAGGAGGAAAAAGTCATTAGAAGCAAGTGCAGGGGAAGAGAAAAGCGCCCCCGAACAGACTTCTCCCTTGACTATCCCTTGTCTTTCCCCACTCCTCAGTCCCACAGGGGCCCCGGGCGGCAAAGAAGGCCGCAGCAGCACGCTCCGTCCGTCCCTGAGGAAGGAAAGGGAAGTGCGGCGGGCGGTGAGGGAAGGGCAGGCAGCTAGGGAAGGGCAGGCAGCGAGGGAAGGGCAGGCAGCACCTGGAATCGTTCACGTAGAAAAACGCGTTTCCTCCGCTCCTCGCTCCTCGTTCAAGAGCTTCCCCTTCAGACATGGCCTCATCCCACCTAGCACGGTTAGGGAAAGGATGCGGGCGGAGCAGCAGGACACACATTTGAAGAGGATTTGCATGACACCAGAAGAGAGACTATGAACTTGTGAAAATAAAGTAGGCAGGCTTCCAGAGGGCAGAAGTTTCTCTCTTGAGCCACCTATAGCTGAACCGGCCCGGCTGGGTGGAGACGGCGGAGTGGAGAGCTGTAAGGGTTCGACCCCAGTGACCAGCAGGTGGCAGTAAAGACCGATTAGAAGAGGGGCACCAGACACTCGGGTTAACTGCATTAACTCTGGAGTTAAGCCCTAAATGGCACCTCCGAAGACCTCATTCTCCACGTCTCCGGCTTCAAAAGCACTGTTTTGGAGCGTGATGATAGTTGTGAGCTGATGAAACTGGCTGCTCATTCCATGCACATCTCTGTACCACCCAGCGCACTAGCTCCACCATTCTCGTTTGCACATGTGCAACGAGGAGGGCGCGTGGAGGTGGTATTTTAGTGAACACCCAGCGTAACGTGAAAAACTCAGGAGCAACCTGATCATAACGTGATACACTCCGTATTCACTTGCTAAAATGTGGGCTCTAGTCCTAGCAGATTAAAATCTGTAATCACTTCCTGGAATTCAAATAGCCCCTACCCAGTCCTGACAAAAGAACGGGACCTGAGATAGTTCAGTGTGACTGGAGGCCCTCAGGGCTTGACACTGACCCTGACGTCAGGTGAGCTCCCTCAATGGGGCAGGCAAAAGCAGCCTTCCTCTACCCGCCCCATGTACTGAAAATCCCTACTCGTGAATACACCTTCCAGTTATCATTTCAAAGGGGTTTATTAGGACAATACCTATTCACAATATTATAATTTGAATTAATTATAATTGGGTTTCAAGAAAGGAGTCTAGTTAAAATGAGCACCTAGGTAAGTCTGAGATGTTAGAACTCATCCTTGCACTGGGCTCGGGATGTTTGAGAAGCTGGGTCCCGTTTGCACATTCAGAAATCCTCTACCAGTCATCCGACGAAACGCTCTTACTTACAGACATCGGCAGGGAGTGAGCCGAAAACAGAATGACCACCTCACTTCTCTTCTCAAGTGGAAAATGGTCCAGTTCTTTCATTATATGGTCTGCAAAGCACTGTGGGGACAGCAAGAAAGGAGGATGAGAAGGAGGTGGGAAGAAAAAATAGAAGGAAAAGAAAATATGTTTAGAATGAGAGCTATGACAAAAATCTCCTGGCAACCCTCAAAAACTGGAACTCTCTTTTTAAAAAACTGCAAACAGTACAGCCTCTTCTCGCTTTGGTTCATCATGAAAATGGCTCATAACGGTTTCAGGGGCCTAGGGAATTTGATGGGAAACTTCTGAAGCTCGCTAATGGCTCACTGAAAATGAGCGCTCTGGATCTGCTTCCCCTCGGGAGGAACAGGGCACACTTCCAGATGGAAAGAAGACACAGATGGGAAGGAGAAGTTGTTTTAAGACCTCTCATTTGCTCGGTTAGCAGGAAAACAGCTTACAGGCTCTTTCTAAATCTTCCTCAGTTTGGCTTTCAGGCCTATGACATTAAAATACATTAGACACAAATAGTAGAGGAATAAGAAAATACTATTCTATTTTTATGACCTTCTCCTTCTGAGCCCAGTATCCTCCCTCAGCCAGTCTTCGTAACAACCTTCATAACAACAGATGAGAGGTTGTCCAACTCTCATTAAATTCACAAAGGGGGGAAGAGGCGGCGGGCCTGGGGGCCATTCAGTCACATCTGCGGGACCAGGGCTGCCAGGCAGGCCCCGCCTCCGCCTCCAAAACTCTGTCCACCAGACCAGTTTATTCCCTCCGTCTAGTTGGCGCTTTCCGATCTACGTCAATAGGTGCTGAAATACCGGATGTGAAGAGGCTTTCTTTCATCTTCCACTTTAATCATTCTTCGTCACTTAACTCCGAAAGCAAATGCTACGAAGGACATTAATGGGTCAATTGACAGAATCGGAATATGAATGTAGATCAGATGAATTTAAGTATCGACGGTAAATTTACTGGGGTTGAATACTGGATCATGGTTATGGAGGAGAAGGTCCTTGCTATTTCGGTGTCAAGGGTGGTTTTACAGAGACAAGTTACTCTCAAAAGGTTCAGAAGCAAACTGTATGCACACACACATACCGAGTGTACCAATGATGGAGCGGAATAAAGGGTAGTAATCTGTGAAAATAGGCAAAGAGTCCAGTCCCTGCACTGTTCTTAGTCTTGTACTTTTCTGCATGTTTAAACTTACTTCCATAGAAGGTTTTTGAAAAATCGTAAAGGATGATTTACCAGAACCACGTACCTTTGTGCTTGTTGGTATTTTGATAGATCAGTGGTTGATACTATAAGAGGAGCAAATAATTCCCTAATCAGCACTGAGATATTACTAATCTCTCCAACCCCTCCAAATTTGGTGAAGAAATGCACGAAGGCACAAGTTGGTGCCCAGAGAGTTTCCTTTTCAAAATTTATACTTTACAGAGTAAATGTGATTAGATTAGATATAGATTTAAAAAAAGAACCAGTATTTTCTGGTGGTCTTGCAGTGCCGGGAAATGAAGGGTGCGCAGGAAGGACTCTGGACGGACAGCAGCCCGAGGAAGGAGACCCACTGCGAAGCTTACGTAGGAGTCTGAACCTGAAGCTACGTTTACTCCTTTTACCCCGGCAGCTCGCCACACAGCGCTATTAGGGATGACAGTAGAAAAAGGACAATTTCAAGTAATTACTACCTAAAACAAGTAGAAATGTAGAGTAAGGTGTTATTTTCAGTGTTCGTTTTTAACTGTATTTTTAGTTTCTGATTAGGGTTTGACTTGTCTTTTTTTTTTTAAAGATTTTATTTATTTATTTGACAGAGAGAGATCACAAGTAGACAGAGAGGCAGGCAGAGAGAGAGAGAGAGGGAAGCAGGCTCCCTGCTGAGCAGAGAGCCAGATGCGGGACTCGATCCCAGGACCCTGAGATCATGACCTGAGCCGAAGGCAGCGGCTTAACCCACTGAGCCACCCAGGCGCCCCTTGACTTGTCTTTTAAAAAAATCTCTGCTAGATATCAAATCTCCTCATGTCAGCTTCGTGACACGAAGCATAAAACCTATCTGTAAACTTTCGCTTCTAAAAAATGTTAGCATTTTTCGTTTTCTCCTCTAACAAAAGAGTGAGCAGAAACACAATTTGTTCCGGCTTGCAACAGACGCTAAGGCATCGTCTACACCCAGGAGCCAGGGGCCAGGAGGAGGCTGCTTAGATCACCTACAATCCATCTGCGGTGTCCTCGATGCGCAATCTCTCTGCGGAATGAAGGAGGCAGGCGGCTCTCAGAGCCTTCAATCACACCATCTAGAAGGGCAGATAAATGCCTCGAAAATTCCCTTTCATTTTGTGAGCGGAGACTTCCTCAGTTAAGAGACCTTTCCGTCTTTCTGCTTCCCCCTTTTCAAAGGGCTGAATTTTAATGCAAACCTAATTGCTCGGTGGATCAGGGCAGGCAGATGCTGTGCAGACCCCTCCGCTCTCTGCTACCACATGTCAGTGCTGACCCGAAAGCCCTCGCTCCCCGTCCCAGGCCGCCCAGAGCAAACCGGGAGGGGCAGGCTGGGCTTAGCGCCCAGCAGTACAGCGAAGGGGTGGAGCCCTCAAAGCAGAACTATACCCATCCCTGAGGGAAGGCACCTCCTTTTCATTTCTACTTAAACCTGTTTTCCACCAAAGTGTTAACCCTTGACATCACCTCTGTGCCTAAGGATGAGGGCCTGTTCCAGTGGAGAGCGGGCCTGCATTTACCGACGTCTGGCCCCACCTAGTGGTGTGAGATTTTAAGGGACTCCGGGCTGTTTTGCCAGAGAAATGTCCATGGAGTGAAACACAAAGTGGATGAAACCTCAATCACTTCCTATGTCTCCTACCTAGACTAACTCAAAGGCAGAAATCTCCTCTGACAGAAGAAAACTATATTTGTACATTTTAGGGCAATTACCAATACTACTCTCAAGTTACAAATGGCAAAAAAGTAAATAGTAACACCAATTCAAAGCTACTGGCTTTCGAATTGTAGTTTTAACTGATTCTCCAAAAACCAAGCATCTGTTCTTGAAAATATTACAACTGTATGGGAGAAATCTGAAATTTCTTCTAATATGACTTTCTCAACTGAAATGTTAAATCTTTTTTTTTTTAAAGATTTTATTTATTTATTTGACAGAGATCACAAGTAGGCAGAGAGAGGCGGGGGGAAGCAGGCTCCCTGCCAAGCAGAGAGCCCAATGCGGAGCTCGATCCCAGGAACCTAGGATCATGACCTGAGCTGAAGGCAGAGGCTTTAACCCACTGAGCCACCCAGGCGCCCCAGAAATGTTAAATCTATTTTCATGTCAGAACATTTAGATTTAGTACCTTGAAAATTTTTAAGACCTTTTGTCATTTTAAGGATTTAGAAAATATAGGATCTGTCAGTCATTTAACCTATAAATGTAAATTAATGGAAACACTTTGTATAATCTTTCATGTCCTGGTTATTGGGAAACACGAACGTGAAAACATAATTCTGTTCTAGCTTGTAACTAACACTGTTAATCCAAAGAAAGGAGACTCTAACCTTTAATCTTCAAATTTATTTTCTCTTGTCATAACAAGTCAAGTCTCTAATACTTTTTTTGGCCCCCAGCACACAATTTAAGCAAGAGAAAAATACGGCTCGTAAGGACACCACAAACTAGGCAGGGACAAGAACCTGACCCACCCCAGAAGCTGGGCCAAGGGGGCTGCGGGCAGTGGCTGGCTTACCTGAATGAGGAGCGGGTGCGTGGGCCACCTGTCAATGGTGCTCCACTTCATCCCAGGCTTCTTGCCCACCTGGTTATAGTATCTATAAATGGCATTTAAGCTGCTGCCTGAAACATACAGGGGACCACTTAGTAGATGCGTGTTGATGATAGCAAAAATGAAAAACAGACTAGTAAAGGCAGTAGGTTCAACATAGGTAACTGCTTCTGTACGGAATTGGTCTAATTACAATCATTTCAACGCTCTAAAATGCAGATAGATTTAACTACCCTGCAAACGAAGATCACTAAAAAGCAATCAATTGCAATGGCCTTTCAAAGATGAGTGCGGCCCTTTCTAGTGAGAAACAGGATGGTAGAGGATTTATGAAATATAAACCGCCGCTCTTTTGAGGAACGAAGTCTAACAACTGAACACATGTTAATCCCCTCCCCCCATTATGAAAGTATCAGCCCCAGCAGAAAAGGTAAGGGGGGGAGGAGAAAGGAAAAAAGAAAACGGCCATGATCCAGCATGCTAATTCAGCCATGGTTTTATTCTAGCAGAGTTCTTTCCTATTACGTTCCTGTATAGCTGTTCTGTTCCACAAAATTGTAATTTTAGCATGTATGCAGTTTTGTATCCTGAGTGCTTGGCACATTTTTATTTAATATTATGAGATGCATATTTTCTTTTTTTTTTGAGATGCATATTTTCTACTCTACAGTATTTATAGCCATCTTTTTAAATGCTTGTTGATAAGAAGACTAGCTTATTTAGGTTTGTACAAGCATTCTCTATTTTTATCTGGTTCTACAAGATTATCATCATTCCCCGGGGTTAAGATAAATGGGTAGCAAATCCTTACCAGTAATCTAACAAAACTTGTATTTTTAACCAAGAGGTCACAATCACAAAAATTCAAAGGCTGAAGGAAGGCAGATGGTGCCAACTCAATGGAACTTACTCCTGGCCGAGGGGAGTTGCCACGTGGGCCAAAGCTAATCCTATGCAACCAGTCCTAACACGGAGGCTCTTTCTCAGTGTTAACATAGGGCAAATGTTCCACCACATTTCCCTGCTTCCCAACATCAATGCACCGGTTTCTGTAACGATGAAGGCTGTTAATCTGGTATGTCTCCAGATTAAAATAAGAGCCTGGATACAGCCCATAGTTAAATCAAATGTACACTTAGCCTAAACTGAAATTTTCAAAAAGATAAATGAGTTTCATTCCAAAATCCAATGAGTCAGATAAATCCAAATCAAGTCTACTGCACGTTCAAAAACGATCTCTCCAGAAATCACAGAGTCACCAGCATAGTCACACTGCAAGCCACACCGTACAGGCGAATATCATCCTCAGGACTTCTGAAGCCACAGAAGGACTTCTGGAAGCCACATCAGTTCTTCTGGGTCACTCAGAAACATTTGATAAATGACCCGAAGTAGTAATGAAGGGGAAAACAGAACAACTGCATGCAACTGACATACAGGATATCCTGGCTCTACCCCAACAACGTGTGTCTAAATGATACAACAGGTAAACAACACTCTCCTGGCCTCCAAGAATGGATGTGCTTCCCGAGGGCTTTCACATCTCTGAGTGAAGATGTACCTGCCTTTTCATGTGAGATGGACCAGGGAAAGGGCGCAAAGACTCGGACACCTGAGACCCACTGGGAGACTCAGCTGTGAAATGAAACCCAGTCAATCCTCTGACATACAAACTACCATCTTCTTAACTTGTCTAATTTTGAGAGCAGACATCTACAATTGAAGTATACATTTCTTTTAAAGATTTCACTCATTCATTCATTTATGTATTTATTTGAGGGCGCGCAAGAGAGAGAGGGCGCGCAAGCAGGGGAAGAGCAGAGGGAGGGGGAGAAGCAGCTCCACACTAAGCGTGGAGCCTGACTCAGGGCTCGAGATCAGGACCTGAGCTGAAATCAAGAGGTGGATGCTCAACCAACCGACTGAGCCACCCAGGCACACCTACGTTTGAGGTCTATTGTGTAAAGCAAGGCAAAGCTATGCTTAGAAATTTATAAAATCTGACTCCTTCTCCAATAACATATTAGCAGACATTTTGAGCTGCAGAGGTATATTTCCAAAAGAAGTCGCAACTCAAACTCTTGAGGGCGTCTGAGAACTCAGGCATTTTCATAGGGACTCTGAGCAAATATTTAAGGCATACAACAGGTTTTGAACATCTCCTCGGACAGCCTTTTGCTTCTCTGTGTAATTATAGAAACAATATGCACTAACACCCAAAAACAATTTGGCAGTCAAAATGTGCTGAGCCCAATCCTTGAAACAGAATGCAAGCAAATACATTTGTGGGCAACAGTAGAAGCTTTACCTATTACCGATGCTACAGAGAAGGACAAACATGACTATTCTCCTGCTCCATCTAAGTATACAGGAAACAATACACAGTAATATCCTCCAAAATCTAGAACACTGAGAGAAGTTTGCAAAGGGAACCTCAAGTTGGGCTTTGGTTTAACCAGTAAACCAACCCATAAATAAAGTACAACTAAAAAATATACCAATATTTCTTGTGCCACCTGGGTACCTCTGATTTCAAAATGGAAACAGCTATCACCTTTGCTACGTTACTGAGAGTATTAGGGTTGCCATAAAAATAGGGTTAATTATGCAAATATAAGAAGTGGCTTAACGTTCATCTCTGATCCATTACACAACTGCATTAAAGCACCGAGGAGCGGCGACCGCCTTCCAAACCCACTGTTTGTGACTCTCAGACGACTGGCCCATAACTCAAGGACAGACGAACCCTGAGATTTCAAATGGACTGAGCTGCACTCTTGTGTTTCAAGGGGGCAGGCTAGATATGCCATTCAAATGGAAAATGATTTATCCTTTCCTGCTGCACGCAAGTTCCCTGGTGATGGCTGCCAGGGCCCGGCATCCCCGCGCACCCACGGTCAAGGGGAAGGCTCACCGGTCGTGGAGCAACTGTACTGTGGATACTGTGTGAAGGCGATAGCCCTTTCGATCCCGTCTCTCTCCATCTCCTCAATTGCTTCTTCTGTTAGAGGATGAACGTACCGGAATCCAATATAGTATTTGTGAGGGGCTATTAGGAGGCAAGTGTGGAAAGGAGAAAGTATTAATCTTTATATAGATTCCTCGGAGTGCCAAACGTCATGCAAAGCCCAGAACAAAGAACAGTTAACCTAATTTCCTGGGAGGCTGATACTGGGGGTAAGTTTAGAATATTCCTCAGATCTTATCCAGTCTTTGCTAGTGCTGGGACTTTTAGGCACTATTTTCCGGGATCAACCTCTACACCCCCGCCCCCCAACACACCTTTGCTGAGCACAGTGGTTTTCAAAACTCAAACTTCTGTGCTTTGGTCTCTGGTCCTGACTGAGCGAAGAGAGACTCAAAGGCAGGAAGGAAAGAACTAGCACTTATTCTTGAAACATAACCTCCTCTGATGTGCCAGATACCACGGTGGACACTTCGCTTCCGTTTTTTTCTTTCATTGAAGCCCCATTATTCAGATAAAGAAACTGAAACTCTCCAGGGTTAACGAACCTGCCCAAAGTCACACCAGCAGACAGTGGGACTGAACGTGAATGTGGGTCTCGCCCCTCCCAAGCCTGTGCCCCTTCCTGCCCCTACCCCCGCCTGCTTCCACCCGGCCTGTTCCCTCCTGCTCCCTCAGGCTCCAGGTCACCTACGTGAGCTCTGGGATACTCAACAGCTGTTCATGGATAACAAACGATTGAAATGATTCTCCTCATTTAAGAGAGGAAAGAAACCCAACAGCAAAGCTTAAATTCGAGGCACCCATCCGGATTTGAAGTAACAGCCCAAGCCGGTGTATACCCTTGCCTGCCTTCCCTGTACATTCCTTACAAACCCCTCCTCCTAGCCATCCTTTGTCCTTCTCCATCTTTTTGTCCTGGATCTTAAAAACACCCGCCAGCTCACAATTTCTTAGGCATTTAGAAAATCATGCAACTGAAAGTTTCCTGCCATTTCACAGGACAAAGCTTCTCCCACTCAGGGATGACACTGGGAATACGCAACATAAATGTTAAGCCGTAACAGAACCAAGGTGATGCTACTGTCCTAGCGTGAGCAGGGGCTACACTAAGTATGGGACATGAAAATAGCCACAAGAAACATTTCGGCTGCAGTGGAAGAAAAGGTACACGTTCGTGTATCTGTATAAACAGTTCCTCAGTGACGGGACACAGGCAATGGGCAGTCAGGGATACATGTTCCCAAGGACAGGAGTGGACGACAGAAAGGAGAGAGAAGCTGTATGTGCATGGGAAGGACTGGCTGCTCTGATAGCCTCTGGCTAGGGACCGCAAAAAGAGGAAGGAAAGGGTCTAAGGGGAATCCTTTTCAGCAGTCTGTCCCTTCTAGGCTACCAATTTTATGTTCTCTTCTGTAAAATGATGAATGGCAGCTAAAATACACCAGAATGCCTGATGCTGTAAGCGAAGTCCAAATGACTAACTGACTGGCTGAAGATGACAATGTGGTTCATCCGAAAACCGCCAGCTACCACGCTACCAAGCCTCCCTGTCTGAGGAGCTCTGGGGGACCTAAGCTGAGACTGAAGTGGCATTTGCCTTCTAATCTATTCTGAGACAATCCTATGACTAGATTGCTAGGGTAAGAGCCTCCAATACTACCAGCCAACAAGCTTCCGGCATTTTCCTTCCACCTGGGAAAAGCTGCAGCCTAAATGCCTAGGGCCAGGGAGTTCCTCCAATACTACCAGCCAACAAGCTTCCGGCATTTTCCTTCCACCTGGGAAAAGCTGCAGCCTAAATGCCTAGGGCCAGGGTGTTCCTCCAATACTGCAGGCAAGAGAGGCGGAGTGAGCGGCGCGCAGATAAACGCAGGGTGGCGACCTCACCTGGAAGGGAGGGAGGGTAAAATATTCTGCAAGAAACAGATAAGACTTGCTAGACTGTTTCCGTTAAAGATGGCCTGCAGAGTACTACTGGAGAAGAGCAATGTGCTCCCTCTCTCTCTGACTGGACCGAGCCTCAGGAAACATGTTTCCCCGAAGGCCACTCCCCGGTCTCTCCTAGTCTACCCTTGGAGCCACCAACCACCCGGAAGTCTTTGGTGACATGTGACCAGGAAAAGAAAAAAAAAAAAAGAAAGAAAGAAAGAAAGAAAGAACTGATTGAATTTTTGAGCCATGAAACTTCATTCCTTTCCAGCCCACAGATCAAATGTCTGATTTGTACATGACTCTTTGAGAGAAAGGTGTGAAATAGCATGATGCTTTTTGAGTTGTATCATGTCATGAGCCCTAGGCCAACAATGAATCATAATAAAGGCTCACATGTACTGAATTTTTACCACGTACCATGCACCAGGCTGATGCCTTTCATGATTATCTTGTGTAATATTCACAATGATTCTAGGAATTGGGTTCTGTGATCACCCCCACTTTCGAGATGAGGTTTAGTGGGATAAGTCATCTGGCTGAAGTCCTACAAGCAGGCCCAGGGAAGCCAGCTCCATCTGAAGAAAACCCATGCTCCTCCCCACCATTCATCCTGTAAAGAACTACTCACTTATTCTACGGAGCAGCGCATACTTACAGCTGCCTGAGAAGCAGTCACAGTCTACATAACCAAACTATCTACATAACCAAGCTATCATTTATCGTATATATCTGAGATTTAGACTTTCATGAAATGATTACACTTCTCATCTATTTCCTTCTGTATTCCCTCAATTCCTGTAATGCGGTGTAATCACATGAAACCAATTCCAAGTTATATTCCCTCATTAAACTGACCATAGGACTTAACAGTCAATTCTACACAAAGCCAGAGCAAGCTGAGATCTCTACACCAGCTACTAAGCAATAACTACTTCCCTAAGAAAAAAGAGAGTTTGAAACATTTCTACCTGCTCGTAATCATCACACTGTTTTGCCTAAAGAGCACTTTCTCCCAATAGAAATAAACAAATGACATAGTTTAAAAGTATACTTTATGGTTTTGTGTGAAAGTATGAGAAGGGAAGAGGAAGGAGAAAGAGAGGAAAGGCGGGAAGGACAGAGAAAGCAGGAAGGAAAATCCACACGAATGGGGTGAGGGACCTGGGTCTTCAGCGCTGGCTCAGGCCCATTCTGTGAAGCCTTAGACAGCAGGACAAGGAACCTCTTTCTAGGTAATCTGGGTAGGCCCCTGGCAGAGCCACAGAGCCACACCTGATAATCCTGGTCTTCAGCACAAATCTTCCCCAAAGCAGTTTCCAAACCTTGAGACTATTCCATTTTTCCTCCTTCTGCATTCAGTGTGATCACTGGTCCACCTGTTTTGTGTAGCATTTCTCCGGTTAATCTTAAAAGATTTTCTCTCTGCCCCTTAAGCAGACTAGGCTGCAGCTCCAGCTGCAGGGTCTCCCTGGACTGGAAGCTTCTCGTAAGTAGAAACCATGTTTTTTTGACTTTGAAAAGCAGTATCGAACAGTGCAGGGCACTCGGGGCACCACGGATGAATGAACGGATGGCCAGTCTTGGGCCTCATCGAGCATCTCTACCACAGCCCCAGGGTGGGTCTGCCAAAACTGCTAGTGGCCATCTACCGTGCAGGAGAGAGCAATTAATTCAACTGCCCGCTCCGAGGGTCCCAAGTATGGGCCACAGAGAACAGTGGTAGGTCAAAAGGTCATCAGCACCAAAGCCCTCCCAGGACCAGGCCCTGGACAAGGTTCTCAGATCCAGAGAAACTAAAAGCAGCCTGAGACAACTCCCTGCCTTGGTGACAATGACCAGGTCACTGAGCTCCATGAAGGTAAGGGTGTGACGTACTCACTACTTCATCCCTTACCACTTATACCGTACCTGAGTGTGGTCAGTGCTTAACAAACACCTGGCAGCTGGCTGGATTTAAGAATGGATGGAAGTGGGAATTACCGCGTGAAAAAAGCAGCTAATTCCCAGTGAATGGAGCGAGAAAGGAGGAAAGATGACTTCTTGTCACATTAGTAATGACTGAGGGACGGGAGAGGCAAGCCACTGAGTGTACACCCTAAACTTATCTCCAAAGTTACAAGAAAGAATAATAGACTTTACTTTTTCAGATAAGTCTCTGTAAGATGGAATGCTTAATAATCGATCTTTCAAAAATCACAGTTCTGACTATGAAAATATAATGGAGACATTGCTATTCTTTGGCCCCTAGCAAAGCAGGGAATAATCCTAGAATCTAGATGGTGTAACTTCCTTTGTACTAAATGGCCACAGATTAAAATAATCAGATGTTTGATAGTAAGTGATTTACATCTAGTTCATTCCACAGGACTCTTTCCAGGCCAAGCCAGGAGGCTGAGTCCATGGCTGGCCGGTCTGATCTGGACAACCCAGCAGCCCCACCTAGGGAGAAGAGACGCGAAAGGTGCCCTCCACCTGGGTTTTTCCACGGTGGACAGCTCTGCCGGGTCCTTGGTGGTGATGAGTACTACACCACTACACCAACAGACAGAAACGGCATCTCGCCCCCTCTTTTTTCCACTGAAGACAGCACAGCAACTGAAGGTCTGATTCACACTAAACCATTTGTGGTGATAAACTGTTTAGGACCAGGGGGCTTGTTCTCTATCAGGTAGGTGTGAGTAGGGCACAGCCAAGCTCCCCTCATCTAATGTTTTCAAGACACATTGTGGTGCGAGTGGCTGAACTGCGTAGGAAATGCCCTTGAGCCACCAGAGAAAGCAGGAGGCACACCCGATGCTCAGAAGCGTGACTGAACAATTTTCCAAGTGAGATGAGCTGAGCTAGAGCCTTTGTCCCTGTGTGTGACGGGAAATGGTGGCTTCTGAGAGCAGCTTGAGATGACACTCAGTGCTGTTCTCTCAGAGCAAAGTGAAATGCTTTGGGTCCCGCCTGGAGGGGTGGCGGTCCTCGAGGCTCCTCACTGTGCCATACTCCTGTCCTGATTCTGAAGCCCCAAAATGCACCTGTAATTCATGTATTTCATGCACCTTACACGCACATCTCTTGGTTTAACGTTTCTCATTTTGGTCCACGTCTGCAACAGATGCTGTCTTAGTATCAGCAGGCAGAGTTTCTTGTCTCGATATACATAAGAACGATGGTGGGACGCCTGGGTGGCTCAGTTGGTTAAGCGGCTGCCTTCGGCTCAGGTCATGATCCCAGCGTCCTGGGATCGAGTCCCATATCGGGCTCCTTGCTCGGCAGGGAGCCTGCTTCTCCCTCTGCCTCTGCCTACCTCTCTGCCTACTTGTGTTCTTTCTCTCTCTGTCTCTCTCTCTCTGACAAATAAATAAATAAAATCTTTAAAAAAAAAAAAAGAAGAATGATGGTGGGTCCACCAACGTGCAATGGGTCTTGAGTACAGCTAAATGCAGCACTTACAATTCTTTTCGTGCAGTTAAGGCTTCATTCTGCACATTCTTCTTCCACATAAGAGGTTCTCAGAGGACAGTTACTGGCTGCATGCAGTCCTCCAGCGCCTCATGCTAGCCAGTATCGCTGAGTGCCGAGAGCAGCTGCTGAAAGTTGCTTACGGTCTCACGGCTGCTCCGAAAGCTAGAGAATTCTGCTCTGTTTATCTAACTAGCTTTCTGCACAGAAAGGAAAGGAACTAACAGCAGCCCTGTTCCATTTCCCAAAGATTTCTTTCCGGGGCAATGAGATCTGCATCTTTTCTTCGTGGTATGTGGCCTCTTTCTTACGATCTAGCTCAACTTAACCCACACCTCAAACCTCCTTTTGAAACTAATGTTCCAAATCTTTAGCTCTTTCCCCTGCAACCTAAGGAAGTAACAGGCTACATGGCCCACAATGAAGGATAATGCCTGGAGGACAGAGTTAAGGGACCATGCATCACACAGGAACCCCCTAGAACTGCACCCACCACCCAGTCGTGTTCAGGACTTCAGATCTGATTTGCAAGAACAAGCCTAGTGAGACGGAGATTAAGTACCTGTGTGTGGGGACAACTCATCCAGCAGCTTCACCATGCCTTCTCCCTGCGTGGAGGTCCACATCTTGATGGGAGACCCGCCTCCAATCCTGCGGTACTGCTCCTGAATTTTGGGGGTTCGGCGTTTGGCGATGATTGGCGCCAGCTTGCTAAATCATTTAACAGGTAGGTAAGTGGGTCTTATTCCACCTGAGCAACCTCAGAAACTACTCAATAGAAAAGATAAGCAAAATTATAAGAAGAGCCTAAATATATCAAGCCTTTAGAAACAGAAGACTTGAGTGACGGGGCGCCTGGGTGGCTCAGTGGGTTAAAGCCTCTGCCTTCAGCTCAGGTCATGATCTCAAGGTCCTGGGATCGAGTCCCTGCTGAGCAGAGAGCCTGTTTCCTCCTCTCTCTCTGCCTGCCTCTCTGCCGACTTGTGATCTGTCTGTCAAATAAATAAATAAAAGCTTTAAAAAAAAAAAAAAAGAAGAAGACTTGAGTGACAACAGCCAGCTCTACTGGCCCTGAGTAGGCAGCAAACTAAACGCCCTCGGAGGGGCGGCCACCTCTGCCCCACGTGACATTCTAGCGACACAGTCTGAAGAAGCAGGACACTCAACACTGAAGCACAGACCCTAGATGCACGCGAGCCACTGTCTTAGCAATGTCTGATCCTACACCTGTAGGAAGTGGGATATAGAAGACATTAGGAAGCATATATTCCTCTTGCTTTAAGAAAATGCATACTAATCATAGATACATTTACATCTGTGAGCAAAGATGTAGGCAAACCACACGAATGTTCATTTTGACACGTAAACAACATAAATGCCCACCATGAGCCACACGTTAAATAAATTAAGGTATGACTCAACGCAATTCTATATAGTCGTGGAAAAAAAAATAATAAACCAGATCTATGTAATCTGTTCTGGAACAATCTCCAAGATACATTAAATTTAAAGAAAAAAATAACATCAAAGTGTTAAATAACGTACATAAGTACATTCACATTTGTGCTGGACAGAACAGGGAGGATATACAAGTGCATGTAAACCTATATATCTATATAAATAAAGATACGTATATGCTTGCGTATGCACAAACTAGTTCTAAATGTAACCAGAAAGACATCTGTACAGTTACAGATTCCTCTATTTCTGGTTACATCTCTAACCTCCCAGTGGGTAACTGGAAGGCTGGAATCCCAAGGAAAGGGATACTTGCTTTTTACTGTGAACGTTGTTCTGCTATTTGCATTTTTTATCATATGCATGTATACATTTTTTTTTACAAAAACCTATTTTAAAAGAGAAGGGAATAAATAAACAGGGAGGGAAAGATGAAAGGGGAGAGCCACAGTCCATAGTCACAGTATGAACGAGTACTCATCCTTGCTTCCCTGAGTATGAATCAGCCATGGAGTGTCAAGCACAAATATCTCTGTAACAGTCTTTAAAGGGACATCAGCTGTGACAAGACAACTGCAACTTCCAGAGCACTGGGGAAGAAAGGGCTCAAGGGGAATTCCACCCCCCACCCTTGCTTTCTCTCTCCGCTGCAATTCTTGCAGTACCATATCCCTCTTATACCTAATGGAAAACAGTGCTGCTGCTCTAGCCACTACCAGATATGTATTAAAACCATTTATGTTTTTTAAACTAAAGAACCAAGGTACACGTAAGGCAAGAGGCGTTGCACAAGTCAGGAGGAAGCACAGGTGCGTAGACCTATCTTACTCTTGGATAGGAAGCGTCATGAGGTCTCGGTCCAAGAAGAGCCTCAGAAGGAAGTCGTGAACATCCCCCAGCGTTTCAGGGCCTCCCATGTTTAGCATCAATATTCCAGTTTTCGGCTTCCTACAGAAACAGAATGCAACGGTTGATTTGTTTCCCCTAAGGTACAATCTTGGTTCCGTAGCAAATTCACATCCAACCTGTTCAAAGCAAAGGTACAGAGCTACAGAGCTACGCATCCCACGGCTATACCTATCTGGGAACGCACGAGGCCTCCGGTTCCACACGGACCCAGCTTTGACTTTAACCTCGGTCTCCTAGCTCCCTCCACGATGCTGGACTCTCTGGGCTTGAAACGTTGATCCACTAAATGGTCAGCCCTGAACAAAGATCCCATGCCCTAGGGACCGAGAGCCAAGGTATAAATCTAAACTGTCCCGTGGTTGGAGCAACTGTTCATGCGAATAGCTCACGAATACACAAATAACTTGGTCTCCCCGAACATCGGTTTCCTCATCTATAAGATAGAGAGTCCACCAACTATCTCAAATGCTGTCTGGAGAACTAAATAGATAGTGTACTTAATTTGCATGATCTGGAACATAGAAGTTCTATTATACACAGAGAAGCCATGGGTTTCCTAGAAGTTTAAACCTCCACAGTATAATACCAGCCCATCTCTAATTCTTTATCTGCTCCCTTCTTCTTAATTACTAAAGTATTACTGACAAGTTATTTCTTGCTACTCTGCTGCCTTCTCGAGAGCTTGCCTTTACGCCTTCTTCGTGTCTCCTGCTACAATAAAGTACACACACTTCTCACGTTGCACTCACCTCTCCACCCTTCATCTACAGCCACTGCTTAGCGGATTCCTACAAGAAATCGCTCTACCTTATTCAAATAGTTCCCAGTCTAAAGAACCAAGCACCGAATAAGCCAGAAGAAGCAAAAAAAGAAAATCAAACAGTTTGGGGGAAGTTAAATAAACAAAAGGACTATGCAAACTCCAAACCTCTAAATTCCAGAGCCACTCTGGAGCCCGCACAGACTAAACGGAGCCAGGCCAAAATGAGTTCCCCATCCCTAAACCCCTTCAGGGTGCAAGATGGAGCCAGACTGGGACCAAGGGCTTCCTGCATGCTTCCGGTAGCCGCCAGCAGCCCAAGACTGCCTTCGGCTCGGGTCATGGTCTCGGGGTCCTGGGATCGAGTCCTGCATCGGGCTCTCTGCTTGGCGGGGAGCCTGCTTCCCTCTCACTCTCTCTGCCTGCCTCTCTGCCTATTGTGATGTCTCTCTGTCAAATAAATAAATAAAATCTTTAAAAAAAAAAAAAAAAGACTGGAGACTTGGAACTGAGGTCATAGCCAGAGACGAGAGGCCGGAGAACTGGAGGCCTGCGTGGCCCCGTGAGTGTAGCCCCGTGACAGCAGTGAAAGAGCCTGCTGTGGCGACACTAAAGGACAAGTGTTTCTTTCATTCACGTGCTTTTTTTTTTTGCATTTGTAAAAATTTATATATGATTTACATGCCATAACATCTGACACTTTAAACTACAATCCAGTGGTTTCTAATATATGCACCAAGTTATGCAACCATTACAACTATCTAATTCCTAAACATTTTCGTTACCCTGAAAGAATATCTGCGCCCCCCAACCTAGAGACATTCCCCATTCTTCCTCCTGTTCATTCTTGGCAACCACTGATCTGCTTTCTGGGTCTATGGATCTGCTTATTGATAGAAATAGAATCACATAGGGGCACCTGGGTGGCTCGGGGGGTTAAGCCTCTCCCTTCAGCTTGGGTCATGATCTCAGGGTTTTGGGATCGAGTCCCACTTCGGGCTCTCTGCTCAGCGGGGAGCCTGCTTCCCCCTCTCTCTGCCCACTTGTGATCTCCGTCAAATAAATAAATAAAATCTTTTTAAAAAGATTAAAAAAAAAAGAAATAGAATCACATAATATGTGACCCTTTGTGTCTGGTTTCTTTCCCTTAGCATACAATTTTCAAGGTTCAGCCATGTCACAGGATGATTATCAGTACTTCTTTCTTTTTTCTGGCTGAAGTAGTCTCCATTCACTCTTGATAAAGCAGCTGAGAAACCACCAGACTGTAGTTTATGTCAAACACTACTGTTACAAATGCGGACGGGTCCCACTTTCTAACCCTCCTCCATCAAGACCACCTCAAACTACCGCAGTGGCTGAGCTGGCCCTGCCGAGATGGCTCATTTGGAGGACCAGTCCTAATGTGTTCTAAAAAGTCAACAAGATCATGAGCACATTTTTATTGCAATTTTAAAGAAACACTAACGTGGTGATAATGTGAGGCAGGACAGTGTGTCAAATGCATACAGGTGGAAACTGTTGGCTTGAGCAAACAGAAATGAGGCAGGAATCTGAATTTCTCAGCCTAAGTTTCCAAAATAAGAACCAATTCCTGGAGTAAGGGCAGTATTGCATTCCAGCGATGTCAGGGATCTTCCCATTTAGGATGAACTAGGTCCACTTGTCACAGTACTGTCTTGGGCCAGCCTTTCTCTTCCTCGGCACTCCTGGCATTCTGGGCTGGACGATCCCTGGCCGTGGAGGGCTGTGCTGCATGTTGCAGGGTTTCGGTAGCATCCTGGCCTCTCTTCACTGGATGGCAACCACACAAACCCCACCCGAGTTGTGACCACCGAAAATGTCTCCATACATTGCCAAATACGCCTGGGGAGTGGGAGGGAAGAGCTCCCCGCTCCCTCTGCTGAGAACCACTAGAGGTTAGAGGAAGGGGGTTTACTCTCTTTTTTACTAAACCAAGCAACTATTTTGGAAAGTGGTCATTGTCCTACCACTTTTCCACCTCCTCTGTCCAAAAGTCCTATCAATGAATTAACAAGCTGGTATTTAGTTTTCTTTTCCTGATACCTGAAAATTCCAAATTCATTATATTGTGAAGCTGTAATACTCCTTTAATCTTTCTTTTTAGACCACCAGTGTTCTGGGATCCTGTGTCTCACCCTCAAAATCTGTGACTCACAATAAATTAAGCGCTTTTTCCCATGGATTGCTGCCAGTTAACAGATTACTGGTTAAGAAACCCCAAGCTAAGAGACTTACCTAAGCCACAGAGGGTATCAATGTGCAAACGAGATTTGGAACTGTTTTCCATCTATAACACCTGAGCTCAGAACAAGAGTGGCTTTGAATTGGATGTTACTCTGCTCTGCAAACCCGTGTTTTGTAAACCACGATGAGCTTACACATGAAAGAGATGCACACGATTTGAAAATACCTAAATACACACGCACTTAATTCAAAACTGTGTTGTGCATGACGAATGGCGCATTAGCGGTCCTAGTCCAACACCCTCTATGCGAGAATGTGAAGTGCAAAGCTTTAGCCATGGTCTGTCTCTCCTCCCCTCCAGACACAGCCCATCTGACACCAAGCTCTGAATGTCAGGTTCCCTTTGTTTGAATGTAAAAGTATAAATAGCGTAACATATTTAAAACTTCTCCCTCGAAAAGATTTCAACACTTTGCCTATGGCTCTATCCCCACCAAACCTCAGTTTCCTCAGTGTTCAATCAACGTACCCAGAATCACACAATGAAAAATAACACACACAAAATAAGACTATTCATTTTCACGGCTGTATTGCTTTCACGGAACATCCGGTCTAGAAGAAAGGTCAGGAAGTTACTAGCTCACGGCAACTTTCCTTCTTTCACCCTGCTGGGGCTGGAGTGTGTGTTTCTGTGAATTTATCTAAATGATTGCCTTTTAGAGTCTTGGGCTGCCTCTGTACCAAGGAAGACTCGGGCACAGCTGTGGCTGCTGTTATGGAAGAGGACACCCAACAACAACGCCATGCCCGCTGACGTCCACCAGCAAACAGCAGGCCCTTTCTTCCTTTAATAAATCGCAAATCATATTATTTCATTTCTACTTATGTTCACTGTGTTAACAGTGAAAAATAATGGGCAGAGTTTACTATATAAACTCTTGACGGATGAGTTCTTCTTTATCCTATACAGGACAGACATTTCATAGGGGTAATTATGTTAGGTTTGTAAATACACTTCCAGCACACATATAATTTGTGTTACATGATGTATTCCAGAACTAAATTCCTACATGATTTGCAGACTGTACTGAGCTATGTGTCCTTTAACAAAAGCCCATGGGATTTTCATTTGTCAAGCATACCTCAATAAAGCTGGGAAAAAATTTTTAATAAAAAATTTTAAAAATCTGTTAAAAATTTCAAAAAAAATTTAAAACCTTAGGGGTGTGTGAGTGTTTGTGTGTGAGAGAGAGATCTGTAGTTTTCCTGCTATTGAAAGGAAGCCAAGACTCTAACATCCCACTCTTACATACTGGCATGCCCCAGCAGCTTTCTCCTCAGGCAGCTTGCATCCACAAACAGAAATTCTTATTAGTACCGCAAGTTAGAGTCCTACCTCTTCCCCGGTTGCACCTGTGGTTTTGGGCTTCTGGCCCGTTGGGCTGTTTCTGCGGTAGCTGTCGCTGTGGCTCCCACGGACTGGCACCTCCATGGCTGGCAGGTCCTCGAGCCGCCACGCACCACTGTGACAAAGTTAAAGCAGCAGCATGAAATCTAGCGGGGAAGTAACTCCTTTGGAAAAGGTCCTCAGAGCAGCAGTCCTGGACTTAAAACTTAAAGAAAGTTTAAAAAAAAACCTGTGATGTAGCACAAGTTTTCCCGGCGTTTCTCTGCACATAGGTCAAGGCAGTTAAAAATCCCTCTGACGAGGTGGGGTGGCGCCCCCTAGGGCAGCGTATCAAGACTTGCAGGGAGCCTTTTTAGAAACACACCTCCTCACTCAGCCTCGGCAAATTCTGACTCGATTGCTGCACATTTCTGGAAGTTACTGGCAGCAGCATGCTGCTGATACGAAAGTAAGAAGCTTGCAGGACAGGCTAAGAGCCATTGATTGAAGGGAGTGGCCATCAAGCCAGTTTTCCACTGTTAGTTGCACAGACCTCATCGGCCTATAAGCCTTCTCCCTTAAAGCATCAGTGCTAGGGACCCAGGGTGGCTCCGTCAATTAAGTGTCTGCCTTTGGCTCAGGTTGTGGTCCACTGTCCTGGGATCAAGTCCTGCATAGGGCTCCCCTCCCTCTGTCTGCCATTCCCCCAGCTTGTTTCTCTCTCTCCCTGTGTACACACTCTCTCTCTCTGACAAATAAATTTTAAATCTTAAAAAAAGAAAGAAAGAAAAAAAGCATCAGTGCTGAGAACCCTAGCATTGCCCTTGGGCCCTGACAAGGGTACTTTAGTGGGCCCGTTCTGGCCCTCCTCCTGCTGAAGCCCCCCGCAACAGGGTATGCGGTCTGCACAGCCAAGGATTCATGGACCCCAGAGTCCATGGCCCACATTCCTGACCAGGCTCCCAGGACCCAGAACCCCAGAATTCCCTGTCCCCAGAGCCCCACACCCAGCGCCAGGGTCTGCACAGGCCTCCTTCCTAGATCTCGCCTCCTGAGGGCTGGTTGCGCCGTCAGTGCAAGCAATTCTTGACCTGAGGGAAGCTATGGGCAGAGACAAGAACAGAGCTCGAACACACAGACTGGAGTGTCCGCCCGGGCATATGCACAGGACAGAGCCGGCAGTAGAAAGAGAAGCAGGGAAGCCTACAGGCCAGAGGCAGCTCTCCACAAGGCAGCGACATTTCTGTAGGCACTCTGGAGAGTTCAACAGTGCACCCTTCCAGGACGCGACGAAGGCCTAGTTGCCAGTGGTGGAGAAGAGAACATATCTCACAGCTTGTTAGCTGGCTATCCCACATATGATATGTGGGTCTCCATCTCCCCTCTTGTCCCGGCCCCACAAGAGTTAGGTGTGGGCCTGGAGAAGCCACCTGAACTGAGGAGTCCGTGGGCCCTATTTAGCTGTAGCTGGAAGAATCTTCGTCCTTAAACGACCACAGTGAAATTAAACTGAAGCTCTACAGTAGGTCCTCCAGATGGCAATGTGGGACAGTGGTTACTGCGGTGCCCCACCCTGTACACAGGACCTCTCCCTTCTCTGCTCTCAAACCAGCTGGTCTGAAATCAGCTGAGATCAGTCGCCTTCTACCCTCCTCCTACTTATGAGTCAGAAGAGACCGGGTAAGGAACTCCGGCTGTGGGCCAGCAGATCTGACTGCACCCAGCTCTGCTACTTACTACTAATGTACTGGGGCCAGGCTACACTCTTTCTGAGCCTTCGTTTCCCCAGGAAAATGTCAACAGCTTGCTACCAGGATCCTTGTGATGATTACAGCCAAGGACACCCATGGCACACTCCTCACAGCGCCTGCTGTAGATGATCAGTGCTCGCATTAGCTCCATTTGCAAGAGCATAGGGAATACACCTGCTGGTTTTTTTTCACCTACCCTGTCTATAAGATATAGGAGAATGGTATCTCCAGGCCCTTTAGATTTCCAACTATCCATATTGTGCACATTCCCAACAGAGCCAATTACGTGAGCTTGTGCTGAACAGTCCTTATTAACTCAAAGTGAAAGTGCAAGAGATTGACATAAAGAAGTTCAATTCTGCTCAAATGAAGTCTCAAACCAACTCACATCTCCTTATTTTAGACAAGTTTAATTCTGAACTGCATGAGATTTAACCAGGTTCTCAATCATGTCACAATGTCTGTGATTCCTTATATGAATGAGATTATACTGGGTTCCATTGGGTATCGGAATAGAATTTGGGCATTACATGATTTGACTGCTGGTAATAAGATTTCCCCCTGTGAATCTTAAAAAGGGAGTGGCAGAAGGGAATGAGGGTGAGACTAGAATCGTCAACTAGTACATTAGGACTTCCTCGGACAGTCTGGGAGCCGGGACCTTTTCAAGCTGCTGATCTGTTTCCATGCCCTACACTTACAGAATCCGCTATGGTTGAACAAATTCTCAGCACAATGCTGCTAATAATGGGTCCTCTGTGCTCAGGACTTAGGGTTAATATACCCACCTCTCAAGAACTTCTTCTCTAATGATCTGAAGATCTAATGATCTGAAGATTTCAGAGAAACAAAGAGTAGTCTCCGACCATTTAGTATACCTGTAGCTAAAGTTGTTTAATTATTCAAACGAAGGATCAACTGAGACTCCTAAATATATACTCAGCTCACAGCTTAAGAGAAATCCAAAGCAGAGACAGCATGGTGTGGCACAGAGTGTCCGTTTCCAGAGCCAGAGAGATCTTGTAAAAACCCCTGATAGTACCGAACAGGCTGTGTGGCAGTACTTGGGCAACTCAAAGAACTACGCCAAGCCTCACTTTTCTCATCTGTAAAACGGCGATAAAGCTAACCCTGCAGGACTGTTGTGAAGATTAGGAAAAAATTTTTAAATCTACGTCCAGCCCTAACAACAGGACCAGGCACACCACATGTGGTTAAATGAGAAGAATACTCAGTAACAGGGACTTGCCCACTTATGAACTAAGACCAGGTATTCTAACCCTTCTTATGACATGAACTGCCAGTCCACCTGTGGAAGGCCTACAAAACCATGAAAGCTATAAAATTAAGAAAATGCAGAAGAGAACAGAAAGAAAGCAAAACTTTCTAACTCCTGGACAAACCCAAAAGGTAAAGCATTCAAAAGTTTATCTGTGACTTAAGTTCATGGCTATCAACTGGTTCTCCAAAACCAAATTATTTAATATTTTGGATGCTTAGGGTTGGGCAAGGGGAGGGTATAAAGGCACACAAGCACTTAAATACATAACGGAGCCTTTTCCTACCACATAAGGGATGAGGCTTATTTCAAAAGGTACTTACAAAAATAGGTACCATTTTGAAAATCAGCAGAAATAATGTACTATATGGTGACTATTAATAAACACTTGGAGAGGGGAGGCTTTCAAAAAAGAATTATTTTCTGGTATGGCACCAAAATGTTCTAGTGTCCCTAATTTATTTTTTTTTAAAGATTTTATTTATGTATTTGAGAGAGAGAGAGATCACAAGTAGGAAGAGAGAGAGGGGGAAGCAGGCTCCCTGCTGAGCAGAGAGCCCAATGCCGGGCTCTGTCCCAGGACCCTGAGATCATGACCTGAGCCGAAAGCAGAGGCTTTAACCCACTGAGCCACCCAGGTGCAACAAGTGTCCCTAATTTAAACACTAGTGCTCTTTTTTTTATTATTATTCCAGAAAATTTTTTCTAATCATGAAAGACATAGATGCTTAATGTGGAAAATTTGGAAAGAAAAGACAAAAAGAAAAAACGATAACTCATTAACCTACCCACTTTCTAATATAAAAATATATATAGTATGCACAGTATGTGGCCCACCCCAGGGAAGTTCCTACTGATTCTGTAATATGCTAAAAACATAGTATAAGACTTTGCTTTACACTTTCACCTTCAGAATTTGTTTTCAGAAATACTACTCAATTTTTTTTCCAACTCGATAATACTGATTCCCTCATTTCAACAAGATGATTAAGGTATTATAACTACATCTTAAAATCAGAGTCCATAATTCAATTGACTTCAAATCCACTTTTGTTATGGTCTCTGAATCCTTCCACTTAGTTACTTATAATCTGAACAACAAATCATTTAAAGTTTCTCATACTGTTCTATGACCTCAAATGTAGAACCTATCAGATTTTCCACAGAAAGGGCGGAAGAAAGAAAACACTAATTCAGTCCACGTTTCAGACCTATTACTGGCACTGCCCTTCCTCTTCTTAAAAGATAATGCCTTTTGCTCCCAGTACCCTTACGGACCTGACCCTCAGTATAAACTGGGTCCTACCCATCTTTCCACAAAGGCACCTGGAATAAGATGATGGAAATTCAAAGTGGATTCTCTCCATTCCTTCTCAGTGGGCACCAGACTGGTGAACTGGGAAACTGCTTAGAAAAAATAAGGCAGGTCCATGCCCAGTCACCATTCAGCAGCAGTGGGTAGGCTGCGACCTCCATCACCCGGGAGGGAACTCCAGGACCCATGTCCGCGGTGATGACCATGATGCCTTAGTTATCATCCTCCCTGGCAGGTCCTTAACACACCCTCCCTTCCCTAACGTTCCCAACAACCCCCTGAAGCTCACTACTGATTTTACAGGTAAGAACTAAGGCGCTGACAAATTCCCGCACTGCTCGAGGCCACCCAGCAGACCCGCGGTGCTCCCGGACCCCTCCCGGCAGCGCCCCGGGACCCCTCCCGGCAGCGCCCCGCTGATGACCCACGTACCAGCTCTCGCCCTCCCAGAGGGCCACCCCTTTCCGGTCCCACCTCCACAGCGCCCCTCGCCCCGTCGCGCGGAGCTTCCTGCGCCGCTCCCGGAAGCCTCCAGGCCCGGGGTCCCCGGCGCCGGCTGCCCCCGCCGTCTCAGGGACGCTCGCGGCGGCTGCGGCTGCGACAGCCTCACTTACGCCGGTCGCGGAGCAGGGCGCCCGCAGCTCGCACGGCCGCAGCCATGTTTGTGCCTCCTGAAAGCATTCCCGGGGCAGCCTCGCCCGGAACCCGGGTTCCTCCCGCGGTGGCGCGATCGGGTGCCGGGCCCCCAGGCGCCGAGCTGCTGTCACCGCCACCCCCAGGCCTTATCTCGCGTCGTTGCCCCCCTGAGCCCTCACGGCGCGCCTGCTCATTCGCCGCGGGCCGCACCCGGCCGGGGCCTCAGGGGCGGGGCCAAGGAAGACACGCCCCTCGCGGGAGCCGGCCACGGGACGGTCCGGGGGGTAAAACCGGCCCCGAGCTGCCTCAGTGGCTGCGCCCCACCACCGGGCTGTTCCCGGTACTGGAGCCCGGATCACCCTGAACGAATGCCCTGGTGGCCTCTGCCAATTCGGCCAATTCAGGAACCACAGCCACAACTCAGCAAAGGACTTTGCAGACATTTCCAACACTTTTCCCGAGATGCCGAGATTGCTTGTGCCTCAGTTCTCCAGTCGGCTTGCCTTGCCTTGTAACCGCTCATTGTGCAGACCCAGTTCCGTTATGCGTGGTTTGCAGAGTAGGGAAAGGAATTGTTTTACGAGACACTCATGAATGACATATTACTCGATTTCTCTGTAGCGTCTCTATGTAGCAGAGTTTGACAGGTGGGACCAGAAAGCAAACACTATACTGCTAACAGGAGGAAACGGGAACCTAGGAAAGGGAGGGCCAGTCCAGCAAACGCGTTTCTGGGAAGGATGGCGTGCTGGAGTTTGTGGGTATATGTGCGCACCCTTGCAAGGTAGCTCTCGGGCCCCAATCCAGCACTCGCGACAGGCCCCTCTCTCATTTCTAGCCATTCCTGCATTCCCACGCTTCCACCTGCCCACCCTGCCCACTGTTCTGTGCATCTCGGAGTACAAGACCAACCTTGGAGCAGAAAGGTCTCAGACGTTATTCATCCGTTGAACAAGTATTGACCACCTACTGCGTGCACTGGAAGACAGCAGTGAACAGACCAGACAAGTGTCTTATGTGGGGGTTAAGGGAGAGACAAAATAATGAGAATATGTATTATTTGAAGTGATGATTAGTGTTAGAAAGAAGAAGGAAGCAACGTGAGGGAGATGGGGGAAAGGGAGGCTAATGCAATTTGATGTAGATGGGTCAAGGGATGCCTAGGTGGCTCAGTCAGTTGAGTGTCTGCCTTTAGCTCAGGTCATGATCCCAGAGTCCTGGGATCAAGCCCTGTGTAGGGCTCACTACTCAGCAAGGAGCCAGTTTCTCCTTCTGCCTGCCGCTGCCCCTGCTTGCGCTCTCTCTCTCTGACAAATAAATAAATAAAATATTTTTTAAAAATGAAATAGATGGGTCAGAGAAATTCTCACTGACATCTGGACAAAGGCCGGAAGGAAGTAAGGGGGCAAGATTCGTGTAACATTCCAGGAAGATGGAGTCCAGATTGAGTTAAAATCACCTATCTGGGGCTCCTGGGTGGCTCACTGGGTTAAAGCCTCTGCCTTCAGCACAGGCTATGATCTCAGGGTCCTGGGATCGAGCCCCAAATGGGGCTCTCTGCTCAGCAGGGGGCCCGCTTCCCCCGCCTCTCTGCCTGCCTCTCTGCCTACTTGCGATCTCTGTCAAATAAATAAATAAAATATTTTTTTAAAAATCACCTATCTGTAGCATAAAATTAATGTTCCTGATTGAGTTAGTTTGTTATTAAAGTTGGCCCTCCTTCTGGTTATAAGCCAAATGTAAAATATCATATTAAATGGATTGTCCTTCATGTTACCTGCGTGATCTTCAGATCCAAGTAGGAGATGTTCCCTGAGAAATGAAGAGTAAACCTGCTCCAAGTTACAAACTGCTTTCCTATATATTTTGCTAACTCTCTACCCTCATACTTAAAATTATATTCATTTATTTTGCCCTTTAGATGTGATCTTTATAATGTACTTTTCTACCTGAAGCTTAAACCCATTTCTTTTAAGGAAGCTGCACAAAAAAAGCTCTACATTTTGAACTTCTATTCTGGACAAAGTGCAGACAGGTCCAGAGAACTAGGAAAGACTGAGGGTTTTAGATGTTTGAAACGCATGGGCTCTTCTCAGCTACTCTGGAAGGTTCTGGATAAGTCACCCCTCCTTCCCAGGGCTGTGCCCCTTCTGCTAGGTAGAGATAACAGGGGTCTTCTGGCCCCTCCTAGGGAAATGCCGATGATTAGTGACAATGCACAAAGGTGCCAAATCCACATAATCAACAACTGTGACAGGATCTGACCGGAGAGGAGAAAGGAACTAGCAACACATGCTTTATTAAATATATCAGCATAATAACATTATAAAAACTGAATTGGCACCGTTTCATGTATTTTATTTACATCTTTTATTTTCATTTGTACTAACTTGAAAAAGACTCATTCAAAATCCCTCATGTATAAAACCTCCCTGATCCGCATATTAAGACTCATAGATCAAAATATAAAAATAAAGACTCAAAGGTCATAGATGGAAACAGAACTTCATTATTTCTCCAGAACAGACAGTATCATAAAAATTATTATTTCTAGGGCGCCTGGGTGGCTCAGTGGGTTAAGCCGCTGCCTTCGGCTCAGGTCATGATCTCAGGGTCCTGGGATCGAGTCCTGCATCGGGCTCTCTGCTCAGCGGCGAGCCTGCTTCCCTCTCTCTCTGCCTGCCTCTCTGTCTACTTGTGATCTCTCTCTGTCAAATAAATAAATTTAAAAAAAATTTAAAAAAAATATTATTTCTAATCTATGGCTTATTTCTTACAAACATCGAATATAATAGCTTTCCAACAAGTAAATTTTTATGTTTTTATGAAAGCAAATAAAATGCGTTTTATACAGGTCCTTTTCAAAACTGATTCAAAAACACAGCCCTTAACCCAGAAATTGTGAATTCTAAAGATGGATTGATTGATTTGAGAGGGAGAGAGAGAGAGACGCAAGGAGGAGGAGGGAGCAGAGGGAGAAGGAAAGAGAATCTCAAACAGACTCCAAGCTGAGCATGGGGCCTGACTCGGGGGTGGATCTCATGCCCCTGACCGTGACCTGAGGTAAAAACCAAGAGGTAGATGCCTAACTGACTGCGCCACCCTGGTGACCCAGAAATTGTGAATTCTAAATGTGGGTTTGCTAAGAAAACCAGAAAAGACCTTAAAAGGCCAAAGAAATTTATAAAAGTGCATGACATTTACGTGTGTGTGTGTGTGTGTGCATATGTACATAGAAATGCATTTTTTCCTGGCTTACACATTTGTAACAAAGGTATATACCACTTCCCTTAGCAAACAGAAGGCCAAAGACACAGTCTCTGCGCCAACTTGATAAGCCGCACCCCCATCACAGGGGAGAAGGTTTGTCTGAGCCCGGGTGACTTAATTAGTGAAGAAAGCACTCTCCTGTCACAGACAACACTCTGAGTTCAGCCTTTGGTCCTAAATGAAATGAACTTGTTGGTTTCAGCTCAGTGCTTCAGGGAAGGGCAGGGGGATCACCTAATTCATTATTTGTCATGATTGGCACCTCTGAGCTACACACACTAAATTTAGATTACTCAATTCTGTCTCCTTAATCAGAAAAGCAACAGGGCAGGAAGAGGCGGTGTGTGGTACAAGAGAAACAGTGGCAGGGCGAGGCAGGCAAACGGTGAGCTATAACGATCACTCGAGACATCAGATCAATGGTCCCCACAATTGCTTTATAGCAAAGAGGTGAGGACCCAGTCTGGGCCAATGTGCCGTGCATTTTGAATTCCTCTCTCTCTCTCTCTCTCTTTTTTTTTAAGATTTTATTTATTTGACAGGCAGCAAGAGAGGGAACACAAGCAGGGGGAGTGGGAGAGGGAGAAGCTGGCTCCCCACTGAGTAGGGAGCCCAATGTGGGGCTCGATCCCAGGACACTGGGATCATGACCTGAGCCGAAGGCAGACACTTAATGACTGAGCCACCCAGGTGCCCCTGAATTCCTCTCTTCACCACACACTCAGAGCCTTAAGCCCACAAGTGATGATGGGTTTGTTAGTCCGTCTGTATTCATTCCTGAGAGTCCATGATAAGCAGGGAGTACAGATGGACTAACAAACCCACCTGTACTCTCTCACCATGGCGCTGGGGAGGGGAAGGGTTAAGAGTTAAGGTCAGGGGCAAGCTGGAAAGTTCTCAGGCCTTGGACCTTGGTCTGTAATGGATTGGTGATAGTTATGACAGTCGGTGTTCGGGGCCGTGCCCTGAGGAAAACAGTTGAGCAAACACGTTCAGGCTACAGAGTGTGCGACTGGCGCGCGGGGAAAACAGGCAGGAGACGGTGCTGGCGCTGTTTTGTTTGCTTTCAAGCACAGACCTAGAAGGATTGGGGGAGAAGGGAAAGGGAATCATGGCAACAGGATTTTGGAAGCTGGAGGGCAGGTGGATACCTGGTTAGTGATTTAACAGACCCAAGAGAACCGACTCCTTCGCTGGCCGTTATCCTAAGACAAGAACCTCAGAGGTTTACATGACAGAACCCCTAGGCGGTTCAGGGTTGGTAGTACCAGGCACCTCTGGAAGTGGGGGTGACGAGAGAGATTCCAGAACGAGATGGACTGAAAGGGGGACAAAGAAGTCCGGTGGCCCAGGTCCCCCTGCAGCAGCAGCCAACTGACCCCACGCACCCAGCGGCTGGCTGGGGGTCATGTTGCTGGGGAGGCCACACCTGGCTCTGACCTGATGCCAGATGCAGCGCAGAGCAGGTGCACGTCTCCTCCCCACACACCCGAGCATCTGCATCCCTCCTGGGAATTCTCTGCAGGTAACTAAGCACTGCCCGACAACCGAGGAGAGACTCTGACAGAAGAAAGAGAGACCCAGCCAAGTAGAAGAAAACCATATGGAAGAACAGGGAAGACTCACAAAGAAAACCTGGAAGAGAAAGACCATAAAGATGGAACGTTTTGAGGCCAGAATAAGAATTTTTAAAAAATTTTCTTCCCCCTTTATTTTGCTAAGAGATGAAAAACCCAATACAAGAATTGGGGGAAAGTAACTCCCAGAAAATAGAAAGAAAAAAAAAAAGACAAAAGAACATTTCAAAGGCCTAATATCTGAAGGCACTGGTTGGGTGGCACAGTCAAGTCAAGCATCCGTCTCTCGGTTTCCGCTCAGGTCCTAATTTCAGGGTCAAGAGATCGAGCCCTGTGTTCGGCTCAGCATGGAGTCTACTTGGGCTTCTCTCCCCCTCTGCTTCTGCCCCTCCCACCCGTGCTCTCTCACTCTCTCCAATAAATAAAATCTTTATAAGTAAATAAATAAATGGCTTAATACCTGACTAGTAACAGGTTTAGAGAGAACGCGAAACAGGAAAAAGACTTCCATGAATGAAACAATTTTAGAAACTTTGGTCACAACTCAAGGGCATGATTTCCTGGATGTGAGGGTCCTGTCAACCACCCCGTGAGATGGATGCAAATTTCCAAGAAATAGCGTCATGAAATTTCAGAAGAGTGGGGACAAGTTTCCGAAATAGGTCATATGTCAAGGACCAGGTATGAGAATGCTTAGGGACTCTCAGTAGCAACACGGGAAGCCAGGACTTCGAAATCCTGGGGGGAAAGTGCTTGCTAGCCCACATTTTCCTATGGAGACGATGATTCAAGCGGGAAGATAGATGAACAACATATTTAGATATGCAAGTGTCTCAGTGAATTTCCTTTCCCCACACCCTTGGCTCAGTGAACTACTGGAGGATATGCACCACCAAACCAAGGAAGTGAACCAAGGGGGGAAACATGGTACATAGGAAATGAGATGTCCGATATAGAAATAGGGTGTCCGATACAGAAAGGCAAGGGGATAGTGAAAGATAACCCCAAGATACCTGTGCCAAGAACAGAGGGTGGCTCGTTCAGACTAAAGCAGACGGAGGCTCCGGAAGCTTCTGTGGAAAGATGTAACTATGGCTACCCGGTGTTCATCACTGATCATCACATTAGTAATGAACCATGAGATAGAAAGAAACTTCTCAGCGTGAGAAACCCAATCATTTAATTCACCAGCAATTGCCAAGTACTAGTACAGTATTTGGACATCATGGCATCCTTTTTTTCCCCCTAGAATGGCTGAATGAAACATACTGATTCTCAGTTTAAAGTAGTTCAAGATTGGAGTTTAAAACTTTATTCTGCCACTTAACTACATGTGCAGTTTTGGGCACTTTCGGCGGGGCCGGGGAGCCAGGGAGGACTTCAGGGAGAATCTTAAGTAGGCTCCACACCAAGCCCAACGCAAGACTCGATCTCACAACCCTGAGATCATGACCTGAGCCGAAATCAAGAGCTGGACGCTTAACTGACTGAGCCACCCGGGTGCCCCATTTGGGCAAGCTTTTAACTTTTTTCAGCCATTATCTCAGGGCTAAACATTATTATGAGGATTACAACGTTATTATGAGGATTAAAGCCCAGGACTGGGCATGGCCTGCACAAGGCTCTCCTGCATTAGCGGCAGCTCTCATACCTTGGAGCACTTCTCAATACGCCTTGAAAGCTAAATGGAAACACATGGAACATTTTTGTACCCATCGGCTGATATTGAATCGGTTTCGCTTGCCCAAAGTGTCCCGTTTCCCCACAGGGACTAATGGGAAATAATTAAATGAGGACCTATAGTGATAACGCGAGGCTTAAGGTTGAGTTTAGAAGTAGCAGGGAGGTACTTAGTGATGGTCAACCTAGTCCTGCAAAAACCTTGCCTGGGGAGCTTCCAAAAACCATCATGGGCCTGTCCCTGAAATTTGGACTCCCGTTGTCTGGGATAAGGCCCAGATACGAGTGTTTTTCAGGTCTACAAGTGACTCCAGTGTGTAAGAAGGTTGCTTCCGATAGAGTTAAACTGCTGTATAAAGAAGAAATTACTGGGAAATGCTAGAGACGTGCAGAGGCAGAGTGGGGAGGGGGACTGAGCCACAAGGGAAAAGCAGGCTGGCTAGATGTGGCTGCAGGAGACCCAGGAAGAGGGAAAGTTAAAACCGAAGCCCTTCAGTTTGCTGGAGTATCAGCCTCCCACATATCTCCAAAACCTCCAGCAGGTCTGCTGCCAAAGTAAAGAGTTTTGACGTAAGAATCAACTTGAAGAGCCACATCAGGAAAGAGCCGTGAGAGGAGAGTCCCATAGCAGCAGGAACTCAGAACTGGGGTGTCTGTGGCTGGACACACAGCGGGTCCATGGGACACCAGATTGCAGCGACAATGACACAGTCAAGGGAAGAAAATCCTCGCGTATGGGGTTTGTTGCTCGCTATGCTGATTCTTGGCATCGTGTCCCCACCTAATTCCACAGCTTTCCCTCTGTATTTAAAACTCTCGATTCATTTGCACAATTAAAATTCAGGTTAACTGGGTCTAACCTCTTCCTTAAATCCTGATCAAGTGAACTGCCTAGATGAATCCAATTAGAGCTCATTCATTCTTGCGAGTATTTTTGATTTTAAAGATACAGGCCAAATATACTATAAATGTCTCATTTCCATCTGTCATTTCACTTAATTGAAAAACAGGATATAATCTAATGTGTCGAAAAATAAAAAAAGATTTTAAAACATGACTAGAACCTACAGCTAATGTGAAAAAATTGTGCCTTTTCATTACCATGTGTTTTTGTAATACCACTGAATTTAATAGCTAATTTCACATATATACATCATGAAAAATAAAAAGATTTTTAAAAATGCAAAACACATGAACCAATGTAAGACCGAGGCGTTCAGCTTTAGGAAAATTAAAGCCAGCAAATAGTTTTTAATGTGTGTCCATTTATTGATTGCTGGGAATACAGCCTACTGAGTATACATGACATGCATTTTGGGAGAGAAATTAACCAAATCTGAAATGAAGCCATTCAATAAGCCTGCTGGGAGTTAATAAGGTAGCAGATTAGATCTAAAGTCACAGTGTGGGAAGAGTCAAACGGCCACATACAGTTGTCATTAAGATTCCAGCTGCAAATTCTTTTGGAACTTACTTATTCTTAATTACTTAGAAACTACCAGGAAAGAGAGAAAATCACTCTGCCTTTAGCTTAAACTAATGCAAAGAACAGCAACAACAACAAAAAAGAATTCGCTGTTATTTCAAATTGTTTAACACAAAATTCCCATTTTTTTAAATCTCTCCATATCAATTTGTATGCTTTAGAATTGTAAGCAGCTCTATAGGATTAGAAAGATTAATAACCAATGCAAACTGTCTTTGATTCCAGTATCTACCAATGAATTTCACTAATACTTGCAGATTTTTACACCACATTGTCAATTTTCCCTCAAGATGTTTGTTATAACTCGCCTGTACAATAAAATGATATAAATTAAAGAATTCCAGTTACACTTAACAGGGCGGAAAGATTAAGTTACTGGAATGTCTTAGATCATAATTAAAATCTGCTTAATGATATATGCAAAAATTACAACCTATAATTGGGTAAAATGCTGAAGTGGACTTCCGACTGTAGTGTTACATGCCACATAGCTCCCCCAAACTTTGTGATGGATGGAGAGTGTTCCTTAAAATGCTAACACTGACGTCACCTGATATTCACATGATTTGGACTGCTTTTTGTGAGAGAAAAAAGAAATGGCCATACACCAATGGAATAAAAAAGGGAAGATTCTGGCTTTTTGTTTTTGATTTTTTTTAAGAGGCAGTCTGTTCCTTTCATAAACTGTATTCTTTCCTTAATGCTTTTGGAGGACCCGGTTACGGCTTGCAGCGCTGGACAAATCGTGGGTACAAGCATACATCTCGGATGTGATACCTATTCAGAATCCAGGTCAGGAATCGTTCCAAGCCCAAGCCATATCCTCCATGAGGACACGTGCCGTATTTTCTCTGTTTAAAAAAAAAAAAGAAGAGAAGAACTGCATTGAGCAAGGCCAGCAGCTGGGTTGTTTTTCAAATTAAGTCAACATATTAGACAAAGACAAAACTAGCAACAGTCACACGCCACATTACAACCATGAAACTGAATATAGCTTGTTCCCACATCAAAGTACCACACTGAATTCTCTTCTTTTAAAAATTCCAATTTATATGGAACTATTAAAATGAAAACAATTTAAAGAGTGTTAAAAACAAAACAAAAACAAAACTTTACCTGATCTGTGTACCAGTAATAGGGAGTGGGGTCAATTCCTTCCCTTTTATAACCTGCCAGTATTTCCTCACTATCCCAGATGCGCATTGAGCCTCCCACAATCTCACCGACGTTGGGCATCAACACATCAACCTTTAAAAACAAGTAAATAAAATGCAGTTACTACCAGGCTACAGTTTCAAGGAAAATCACAATTAAACTCATAGCTAAAGGAGCACTATGTCATGTAATACTCAAATACTCAAAGCCTATAATTTAACGAGATATGTTAAGCCCCATCAGAGGACAAAAGCCACTTCTTTAAATACTGCCATGCTAGATGTATAATGAAGTATTTGCCATGAGCTCTATCTCCTTCCAGTGGCAGTCCCCACCCCCTTAGAAAGCAAAATTACTAATACTATTTGAACCACAGACTGACAGATTCTGTAAGGCGGGAGTCCTCAGGACATCGCTGCATATAGAAGGACTTGATCTCTACAGGAAATCGACACAGCAAGATGGGCTCATTAATGGTGTCCGTCATCAGTCTCTCAGGAGCTTCTGGGATATCCTGAGGTTAAACAAGACTTCATTAACATCTACAACTCAGAAGGCAACAAGACAGAAGCAGGTCTCACCCACAGCAGCCCTTCATGTTATTCATGTAATGTAGCAGAGACTACACACCCGTCCACAACCCATCCACGGGGGGGGGAAGCAACACTTTCTTCCAAAAACAATAAAAATACTTTAACAACTCGCACGCATTTATTAAACCAACTGTAAGAAGACCTGCTTCCCTTTATAGTAGATCTCCAGCGCCATGCTGCTTGAGGAATGAAAACCCACCCAACAAACCCCAAAATATTAAGAAAAAAAAAACAACACTCGAAGCCATTATCACTGAGACTAGATACTGTGTAGTTATTTTTTTTCAGTGGCCAGTTTTATCCAGCTCTGAAGAAAACATGGTCCACTTAGTCCCAAGAGGTATAAGACAATCAGTGAATGCTCCAAAACATCGTTGGTCTATGCACAGCCTGTGTTATTAATAACACCAATCTCTAAACCTTCCTGTTATCTGGACTTCTTGCCTGTTACAGTACATCTGTATGGCTTCAATGGTAGTAAGACAGAGTCCTAAGACAAATAACCAGTGTGACATTTCCAAGCGTAACCACACTTAGCCAAGAAATGTCAAATGATGATGAACCAAGTTAATCTGCCTCTGTCTCAAAACATCCTTCAGTAACCCACATATAAACTGAAGGTAATACCGAAAACTCTTGTCCCAGTACAAAGTGACTGAGAGAACTCGAGAAGACTCATTGATTTGTTTGCTTTAAGAACCAAAATGGAGCTCGGCAATCTCCTGGCACAGCTGTCCTGAGGCCCCAGGCCCCAGAGACCCATGGGAGATGAGTGGGATGGTTCTGGTCTCTCAGCTTTTATCTGCTCTACATACCACAGTAGGATTTAACTGGGGGGAAACAGTCTTACTGCACGTTCCAAAAAGTTGGAAGACCATTCATCTACTCTGGTGACCTCATGTGCATGGGATGACATCAGAATACGATAAATGTGGACAAGCAACAAGGGCTTTCTGAACCGTGAACCCTATTTAGCTTTGAGTCCTCACAACTTTGCAAAGTAGATGTGACCTCTGAGGAAAGAGGGTGGGGTCACTGGCCTTCTGTCACACAGCAGTAAGGACATGGGAGCTAAGCCACCTGGGGGGCATTTCCTCCAAAGATGGGGCTCTTTGCATTCCATCATACTACTTTGCTAAGTTTTAGGTAATAACACTTCTTAAATTTTAATACAAAACTTTATTACTCTGTACCACCAACGAATTCATGAAATGGTGACAATAATTTATATAGGTCGAGAGTCCTGTTTGTTCTCTCCGTAAATTCCTTCTAAAAATTAAAACTCTAAGCAGTAGCTGCTCCTCTTTTATCTATAAAGTGGACCTGCAAATACTATGTGAGAAACGGTCAAATGCACTGGGAAGAGGGCTTCACGGTCTACACCTCTGGTACGTCCGCTCAGTGTATCTGGGACGCCAGACCACCTTCCCCGGCCAGGCCTTCTGTCTTGGGTTTTGCATTTTAACCAACAGCTATTTTCTTCTTTGACTCTTCTCCACATGGAGGAACTTCAACAAGCTCCTTTGCGGGAGGCTTCCTATTTGAAAAAGCCGGATACTTTCTCCAAACGAATAAAACGAATATACGCATATCAACATTTTGCATGAAATTTTAAAGCCTGAAATTTTGCATGCAATGTCTGAGGCATCGTGCCAGCCTAGAGACTACCACTAGAGTAAAGTCAGGAGCATGGACTGAGCATGGACTGACCACGGAAGAAGAGGAAAAAAGCAAAAGATGAGCTGTGAAGGCTACCACGGCGCTAATATTTACTGACCGCTACAGAAGCGGACTGAAGTCAACTCCACATCTGGGGACTCAGTGAATCCTCAGACAACTCCCAGGAGGGTCTGTTGTCACCATTTTTTTGACAAGCGGCTGCCCCCTGCATTACTGGTTCGTTCACCTCAGCAGCAACACACTTCGGCGACACATACCTCTCCAAATTCATAGAAAGTTCCATCTTCTTTCTTTATGTTGTGTTCCTTCAGCCACACAATAGCATCTGAATAGTTCATCCGCTTAAAAGGCCGTTTGGGAGGCTTGAAGTTCTACAATAGGAAGAAAAAAACAGAGTGTATATAAAGAAACTGAACATTAAAATTTCCATTTTAAGGAAAACTATCTGTTGTTAGTGTAAAATGTTATTTCAGGCAAGGAAACAACGAGGACATTCCTAAAAATGGAAAATATACGTGACCTCCCCCTATGCAAAATATTATAAAATTATTGGCAATGACTAGTATCAAGTTTTACTCTTAAAAATACAGGTATAAAAATGAGTGAAGGTAGTCAAAAGGTACAAACTTCCAGTTATAAAATAGTCAGTTCTGAGGATATAATGTGCAGCAAGGGGACTACAGCTGACAATACTCTATTTATAAATGTAAAATTTGCTAAGAGAGTAGATCTTAGGAGGCTGCAGCAGAAAAAAGAACAAATTGTACCAATGTCTGCTAAGAGATGTTATCTAGACTTATGATAATCATTTCATAATACACACAACTATCAAATCATCATGCTGTACACCTGAAACTAACATAATGCTATCAATTTTACCTCAAAAAATAATAAAAATATAGTATGTGTATATATATATGCACTTATAGCAAAGCCCGCCACGCCATTAAATCTATAAAAACCAAAGGTGAAGACATCAATACCTCCCCCCTTCCCCCACCAAATCATGACTTTGCATTTCCATAAACAGCACACCTACCGGGTTGAGGTCACGCACTATGCTCGCTGCCGGTGATTTTAAGACTCTATCTACCACGTCACAAACCAAGTCCTCCAATCGGTTCAGGAGCTCATCAAAGGTCAGGAAAGGACACTCTGCTTCCACGTGAGTGTATCTAAAGAACAAGACACGAGCTGGCAGCCACTCTCTTTTCTGCCAAGTTCCTCTGAAGTAAGGATTTTAACATCACAAAACTGCAGAGAAATGTAAAATTCCGGCACCGCTAACCAACTCCCCACTCAGCACATTAGCTTTATTTCAGTTTATTTTTTTTAAAGATTTTATTTATTTGTCAGACAGAGACAGCAAGAGAGGGAACACAAGCAGAGGGAGTGGGAGAGGGAGAAGCAGGCCTCCCACTGAGCCCGATGCAGGGCTTGATCCCCGGACCCTGGAATCATGACCTGAGCCAAAGGCAGACGCCCAACCACCGAGCCACCCAGGCGGCCCACACATTAGTTTTAGAGGACCTACCCTTCCTCCCTTAGAGAGTGATTTCTTGTTTATTCCTTAACATATAAAGGATCAAAGAAAAGTGAAAGAAGAGAACATAGCTAGCTACAGCCCAGGAGGCAAAACTTCGTACATGGCTTCCATTAATTTGTGGAATTGCCCTCCACACACTCTTAAAATTTCCCATTTTTTCACATTGCCTACATAAAGACTGCTACACTAAACATATACTCTTAAAAGTAATTTTTTAAACAAAAATAAAAAGACAATTTCATACTCAGCCAGGTGCCTTCGTGTTCTAGACTGTTCTGCCCTGTATGACTGTGCGATACAAAACACATCTCCCAGAGCTGGAATGCAGGTCTCCAGGTACAACTGAGAGGACTGAGTCAAAAATGCCTCTTCCCCAAAATAGTCAAGCTTGAAGAGCGTGGCGCCTCCTTCCACCTGGGTCTGCACTAACGTTGGAGGAGTAACCTGTAAGTAAAGGCCGACTGTGAGTGCCACCATTCAAGTTTAAAAATGGCCAAAGGGAAAAAAAATGGCCAAAGGTATTGTTTGTTTGCAAAAGATGATGAACACACACTTACTTCATAGTACCCCCTATCAAAGAAGTGATCTCGAAAGCACCGGGTGACCACAGAACGTGCTTTCAGGATCTTGGACATGTTCTCTCCCCGGATCATCATGTGTCGGTTGTTGAGCTGAACGTCCACGTCAGACTCCTCGTTGATCAAGTTATCAGCTCCTCCAGCGGGGGCCAGCCCAATCAGTTCCCAGAAGTCGCAGCTCAGCTCATGGCCACCGGGAGCCTCCATTTTAGAAAGGGGGGGGCAGGGAAAAAGGAGAGAGAAGTAAACAAAAAACTAACATTACTGGAGATTTTAATTTACGTCAAAATTGTTGGTAAGCTAATTTTAGACATCATCATGATCAGCCTACCCTTCTAGACAAAGACCTAATAATCTGATTTTACTTTGATATTTTGATATTTAATATTCCTTTCAGAGTAAATCCACACATGATTTTTAAACAACAGAAAAGCAAAAACTAGAAAATAAATTATAATCTTGCAACTTGGAGTAATTACTAACTGCTGTTATCATTTGATGTATCTTCCTAACCCTTCCCCGATAAGTTAAAATATCATTTTATCGACACTGAAACACTCCTTAAATGCAAAGGTTTTACTGAAAGCTGTTTCTCTTTGGAATGGATATATGATAGAAATTTAATTTCTCCCTAGTAATTCCACTAAAAGCAATTTATTTTAGAAGCCACACATCATGGAATATACAATTACCTTGGTGCCAAACCCTGGAGAGCAAGTAACACGTCATAACAATTCCGTTCTGCAAATCACATTACTTCAGTGAACTTGAATCAAATATTCATGCTTAATGTAGGTTCTTTTACATGAACTCTGGGAGACCCTCTGATATCGATATTTCTAGTCTATTAAGAAGGACTCTAGGGGCTCCCTCTGGTGGTTAATAGGTCACATTTGTTTGTTTTCTTTCCCAGCCAACAAATATAACCACAGTAATTATTTGAAAAGTAATTACCAACAAGTAACCATTACATGCCTGTTGGCTGGAGAAGAAACAACTCTCTGAGTATCAGAATTATATTTAACTTTCTCTAAAAGAAACTTTCAAATTCTATTCAGGAAGTTTCAGGTTTAGATTACTGCTCTTTCCTGAAGTTTTTGGGTAGATTTTTTTTTTTTTAAAGATTTTATTTATTTATTTCACAGACAGAGATCACAAGTAGGCAGAGAGGCAGGCAGAGAGAGAGGAGGAAGCAGGCTCCCTGCTGAGCAGAGAGCCCGATGCGGGGCTCGATCCCAGGACCCTGGGACCATGACCTGAGCCAAAGGCAGAGGCTTTAACCCACTGAGGCGCCCCATGGGTAGATTATTTTTATTTCCACCTGGCTGAAAAGTTATTCATGCATCCACAGCAAAGTGACTGTACTATGGCCCATGAGGGTTATTTATGAATTCTATAAAGTTGGAAATCCCTGAGTGTGTTATATCGTATGAGTTGTGTGGTAGACATATTTCCCTGGAAGAGGAAAAGGCATCCTAAATTTATCAAGTACATTGCATCTGTGTTTTTATTTGCCAAATCCCTAAAGTACCAATAAGAACACTGGAGAACAAAGACACACTTACTCACCCACTGAGAAAATCAACCTACTCACCTGCTTGCCCTCTGGGGTCAGATTTAGTGTCCCGTACACGGCAACACTACTCTCCGTGGCCAAGACGACGCCATTGTAACACTGACACTATAAGAAAGACAAAAGTCCGTATTTACCTACTCACATTTACATTAAGATACAGAAAGCTAAGCAGATTACTCAAATAAAAGTTACCTGGTCTAAAACTAGTAAAAGAAGATGGCCATAGATTTTTTTTTAGTATTAACCAAGAATAGCTATTTTTGTGGGAGGATTCATCACAGAGAAATATGTATGTAAACAGATATTTTACATATATACATATGCATAAATGCCAGTAACCCACATCCCTTAAAAATATCTGAACAGCTCATTTTATTTTCTTTAAAATTCAGACTGCTGGGATAATAAACTGTCCACCTGGGCTATGATCAATGCTTGCTAACACCGCTAGGACAGAAATGACAGGTAGCTTTGCAACAGAGGGATCAGGCTACCAACACTTCAACCCACTATCATAAAATCATAAAAAAAGGCAAGAGGACATTATGTGTCTTTGACGCGACACAATGAGAAGCGCACAGCCTTGCCCATGAAGTAGTTGTGCCAAAAAAGACATCCAACTAAGTCAAACAAAATGAAAAGCCCCCAAACCTGAATATGATAAGCTTGTAAGAACTACAGAGGAGAGGAACACGTTAAATGACCCCTAAGGGGGCAACCCACCAGACTCGGAGTGGAAGAGAGCCACTGGACAACCAAACAGGTTGTTTTAAACAAATTTGGTAGAAAAGACAATAGAAAGGACAAATGGTTACAGATTGAAAGAGTTTCAGAGCCACATCCGCTCAGGGGAGTACGGAGATCTCGTCTGGGTTCTCATTCAAACCAAACAACTGTAGAAAGACATTATGAATCAACTGAGAGAATCTGACTGATGTTCAGGAGTTGCCTGTTTGGGGAGGGTGTAATTAATATTAGCACAAATACTTTTTCTTGGAGATGCGTTTGCAAGTGTATTTATATAAAATGATACGATGTCTAGGGGGGTCAGAGGGGAGAGCAGTAAACCAGAATTGGCCATTTATTAGTCATTACTTGTTAGGGACTTAATGTTTTTGCCCCTCTAAAATTCCTGTGTTGAAATTCTAGGCCCCCGTGTGCCGGTGTGAGGAAGTGGGCCCTTGGACAGGTGAATAGGGTGAGATGAGAGTTTGCTCCCCCTTCTGCTCTCCACCACGCAAGGATGCGCCAGCAACCTGGCAGTGTGCAGCCTGGAAGAGGGCCCTCCCCGGAACATGACCATACTGACACCCTGAGCTCGACTTCCAGACTGCAGGACTGTGAGACAAATTCCTTTGTTTATATGCCACCCAGTCTATGACTAAGACCTTACCAAAGCTGGGTGATGAGCACACGAGGTCTCCTTATACAGGTGACTTCGAACAATTTGGGGATTAGGGGTGCTGACCCCCTGCACAGTCTAAAATCCACATACAACTTGATTCTCCCACAACTTAACTAATGGCCTACGGTTGACCAGAAGCCTTACTGACAACACAAAGTCAACTAACATATATTTTATGTATTAGGTGTATCATACTGCATTCTTATAATACTGCACTATGATACTTCTTTTCTTGAGAAAAGGTGGTCATAAAGAAGAAAGTCATAAAGAAGAGAAAATTCACTCATAGTACTGTAAAAAAAAAAAAAAAAAAATCCAGGCCCCAGCAGACCCGTGCAGTTCAGACCCATGTTGTTCAATGGTCAACTGTACTGTTCTATTTTTTATGTGCTAGAAATTTTCTCTAACAGTTTAAAATATATATGCAGATCCTAAAATTCCCAAAACTAACAATAAAGGAACTTCCTGGAAAAAAAAAAACAGATTTTCAGTGAGAAGTAAGAAAAAATATTTACCAGATCATCTGACAAGACACACTGAAGATAGCCTGTACCGTCCCGTAACACCAGAAACATTAAATTCTTTCCTAAAAAAGAGAAAGAAAAATGTAGCCTGACCGCTCTCAAGGCACTTAAAAGTACCTTTAAAGTTCTCATAATTTAATCTTATAATAGGTAACTCCACAGTTAAATTGTTATGAGTTCAAACCTCCCACGTGGCCCCTTTCCTCTCAAGTGGCCGCTGGAAACATCACTACTCAGTATCTGTACAGCATTTCACCTTCTTCCCCGTATTTCCACATCCTACGTGAGCCTCATGATCCACGTGATCACGGGAAATCAAGGCTGTCAGAAACTTGACACGAGGGATTGTGTCTCCCTCACCACTGAATCCCCTGCAAGGCCTAGCATAGTGCTGTGCACTCAATGGGAGGTAGATAAATATTGCTGCCCAGGGACGCCTGGGTGGCTCAGTCAGTTAAGCAGCTGCCTTCAGTTCAGGTCATGATCCTAGGGTCCTGGAATCGAGTCCCGCATCAGGCTCCTTGCTTGGCAGGGAGCCTGCTTCTCCCTCTGCCTCTGCCTGCTGTTCCCCCTGCTTGTGGCGCACGCTCTCTCTCTGTTAAATAAATAAATAAAATCTTGGGGGGGGGAAATATATATATATATATATGTTGCTGCCCAGAATCCCTTTTCATTTATGCCCCATCTCTTTTTATAAAGGATGTGTAACTACTTATAATAAAATACATGTAATAAAATAATAGTAAGAGCAAGCAAAAGTGAGGACTGAGAGACGCAGAATGCAAACACACTAATTATAACAGCCAACACTACTGCCAGGAATGAATTTCAGAGTTGGCTCTGTCCTTCCTGTAACACACCCCATGCCTTTCATTAAGTAATTCAATCCGGCTAGACAAATATTTACTGGGTACTCCTGATCTCTGTGATTGCTTCCAGTAAAATAGCATTTAAATAATTTTTAAACCCGTAATAACAAATTTAGGATGTAATTCACTATCTTCTTTTATAAACTAGCACCTCAAACTAGACATATCCCCCACCTAAGTGAATGTTTTTATGTTCCTCTTCATCTAGAGCAGGGATGTTTAAAGTTAAAGAGAGACGAAAGAAAAGCTATACCATTTACCTTGCCTACGCAGCCTGTGGACCCAGCCAAACACCTTTACTCTTTGGCCTTTGTATCCTCCTAGGGCATGAATCTTCACCTGTGAAATTGAAGTCAATAACGTTCGACCGATCATGTTATTTATTACGTATCAGCTTCTCCACTAATACTAGATGGACGGCGGTAAAGTGTTACAAATTCACAAATGATGCAAAACGACAGTCATTCTACAATAAACGTTCACCATGTTGGAGTGGTTAAAAAAAAAAATCCAAGTCTTTATCTTAGTGCAAAACTGACACTGAGAACCATTTGGAATTTCAGATACTTCTATATAAAATCAATGAATAAATGAATTCATAAGAGCAACAAGTCTGCATGAAGCCCTTCCTGCCCTCACAGTTCCTCCCGACACACGAGGCAGAAGCTAGCCAAGGCTAGCTATCGGTTTGGAGGAGGAAGAACAGAGGAGTACAGGAAGGGGAGGGCGAAGGTAGCCAAGACACCTTCATCACTAAGGACACAGGAAAAAGATGACCATCTATGAGCAGTAAGAACTATTTGAAATCTAAGCACGACCACTCACAGCCCAACATCTGTTCCAGAAAAAATGCAGAAGAATCCAATTCACAAAAAAATCACAGAACATTTTATCTATTTAAAAAAACCGTGAAAATCATGGATTTTGACCTCCTCGTTTTACGGCGAGGAAATGGACACGAAGGGAGGGCAGACACTTAGCTGGCTTTTAGGTGGGGCGGGAATCGTTCAACACGTAATTATTAAATTTTATAATAAAGTGATCCCCCAAAGAACCAGCCTCGTGACTTTAAAATGTTATTCTCTCTCTATCCCTTCTAAAAGGAGGAAAGAAGGAAGAAAGAAAGGAAGGAGCACAGGCGGCCCGGCCCTCGGACACAGAACCGACAGTCTGACGGTGTGACGGCAGTATTTGGGACAGTATGTGTCACACTCACACATTTTGGCTCTGGAAGATTTGGGTCGTTTTTAATGGTAATCTTCTTTGCTTCTTCCAGGTTCTTTTCTCTCCGCAAATTGTCTTCTGCCTAATTTTTAACAATAAAGCAGTCTGTTAACACAAGGTTTCCAGTATTCTAACTTAAAAAACATTCACAGCGGCAAAATCATTGCTCACCTCTTTCTTTTCCCGGGATTCACTCTTCATTTGTTCCCTGTGCCACATTTTTTTAATGTTTTTCATCTGTGATTTAGAAATAACATCCCACCTCTGGAGAGAAAAAGAGATATTTAGTTTTTTCCAGAATCTCGATGTTATGATGAAAACTTATTCACAAAATATAATTTGGTAGAGTCTTTGGCTCATCCTACCTCATTTTCTTTTTGTGAATCTATGTAAATGGTCGGAAACGGTTCTTTTCCTACTGTCATCAGAGCCTTGAGTGGGAAGGGAGAAAAAGAAAATTTAGTACTGTACCATATCTGACATCAAAATAACATCCTAATTATGAGGTAACTTCAACCATCTAGAACACTATCAAGAGCCAAGAAGAGGGATGCCTGGGTGGCTCAGTGGGTTAAGCATCTGCCTTCAGCTCAGGTCATGATCCCGGGTCCTGGGATCGAGCCCCACATCAGGCTCCTTGCTCAGCGGGAAGTCTGCTTCTCCCTCTTCCTGCCACTGCCCCTGCTCATGCTCTGTTTCTCTCTCTCTCTCTCTGACAAATAAATAAATAAAACCTTAAAAAAAAAAGAGCCAAGAAAAAAAGCAGCATACAAACCCCAATGGCCGAAAGTGAACATTGAATGACTGGTTGGACATACCAAGAAAACTTTGCTTAAAGCAGAAGCCATATGGTCCTCTGACAAACAATTCCAGCACGCGTGGCTACACAGTACAGTTGATCCCCGAACACGGGTTTAAACTGCGTGGATCCACTTATATGCAGATGTTTTCCCATAGATACATTACAGTGCTGTAGATACATTTTGTTCTCCTGATGATTTTCAGCATTTGCTGTTTCCTAGTTTACTTCTTTGTGAAAATACAGTATAGAATACACATAACATTTAGAATATGTGTTGACTGTTTCTGCTATTGGTTTATGGGACTGCTATGTTACTGGCTTCTGGTCAATTGTCGGCTATTGGTATTTCAGTTGTAAGGAAGTCGAAAGCTGTAGCAGACTTTTGACTCTGCAGGGGTCAGAGCCCCTAACCCTGCGTTGTTCAAGGGTCGAGTGTATACAGTTTCCCAGTACAAGCAGACTAGAAGCAGCGGGTTTCCAGAGGCTGCAGGGACCGGCAGGAAGTATACTGACAACAAGAGAGGAGAGACAATGGACAGTAAAAGTCGACGGCAGATCACACCTAAATGGCTCATCTTCACCAAGAAATCAGGGAAGTTATTTCTGAAACTCTTTCAGAAATAAAAGTAATGGTTAAGAACATAAAAGGCTAAGCTTCATTTAATTTGAAAAATTCCTGTATGTAGAATACCTCTTTTCATAAATATGAGGACATGTCAGGGGTTGCTGTGCCATTTATATTTCATAGGTTGTATAACTTGATTAAGTCGGCCAAGAAATGTTAACAAATTAATCTCTCTGGTTGTATGATCTGAAGCTTGTGGAAACTAAAGATCTAATTCCAGACCTGGAAAATACTTTTCATTTTCTTTTAACACTTAACCCCAACTCAATGATCACTGCAGAGGAGGGAACCTGGATCTTTTAAAAACATCTAAGAGAGGGGTGCCTGGGTGGCTCAGTGGGTTAAGCCTCTGCCTTTGGCTTAGGTCATGATTTCAGGGTCCTGGGATGGAGCCCGACATCGGGCTCTCTGCTCACCAGGGAGCCTGCTTCCCCTCCACCTCTCTGCCTGATTCTCTGCCTACTTGTGATCTCTGTCAAATAAATAAATAAAATCTCCAAAAAAACCCCAACAACATAGAGTTCTTCTTTTTAATAACTACACTTGAGGGGTGCCTGGGTGGCTCAGTTGGTTAAACGACTGACCGCTTTGGGCTCAGGTCATGATCCTGGAATCCCAGCATTGAGTCCCCGCATGCTTCTCCCTCTGACCCTCCCCTCCTCATGCTCTCTCTCACTCATTCTCTCTCTCAAATAAATAAATAAAAATCTTTTTTAAAAAAATTACACTTGGTAGAGATTTGTAAATCACTATTTGCTATCTGACAGTCTCTATTGATTCCTCCTTTTTTAAATCACAGAAACTGAAAGTTAGACGCCAACCTGTAATTCCCCAAATGAGAACAGCACACTTTGCTAATAGTGACATTTTGCAAACATTCACCTAGATGTCAGTTTTGGGGAGCCACAGGAATCACCTCAACAACTGGAAATGAGAGCCAAAAATTAAAAGGCAAGACTCAGCTTCCCCAAGTCCCACTAAGTTCATGCCCAGATTTCTTCTTTTTTTAAAAAAGATTTTGTTTATTTATTTGACACAGAGAGAGAGAGAGAGAGAGAGAGAGAGAGAGAAAGCACAAGCAGGGAAGTGGCAGGCAGAGGGAGAGGGAGAAGCAGGCTCTCCACTGGGTAGAGAGCCTGAAACACAGGGGAGGGGACGGGACTGGATCCCAGGACCCTGGGATCATGACCTGAGCTGAAGGTAGACACTCAACCAAGTGAGTCAGCCAGGTGCTCCTACCCAGATTTCTTCTAAATGAACTCCTAAGAGGCCTCTTGCTGAATTTACCAGTAGAATCCAGATGTGATCCTAAGCCTTGAGACTCAAAGACTTAACTGATATCAGTACACTAAGAATGGACTCATTTCTCAGAGCAGACACTCAGTAACTCATGAATCTGGAATGCTAATTTACTAATGTACTATTATTTCTCAGGATCTAAAATCCTCAAGTGAATTTAGCATATTCTCTCAGCAGGATACGGAAAAAAAGACACATGTTAAAAATGTTCAAATACACCAGGTGGTGGGTAATAGGGAGGGCGCGTATTGCATGGAGTACTGGATGTTGTGCAAAAACAATGAATACTGTTACGCTGAAAAAATAAATTAATTAATTTAAAAAAAAAGTCTCATGGACTCTGAAAAACAACCTAAGGGTTTTGAAGGGGCGGGGGTGGGAGGTTGGGGGAACCAGGTGGTGGGTAATAGGGAGGGCACGTACTGCATGGAGCACTGGGTGTGATGCCAAAACAATGAACACTGTTGTGCTGTAAATAAACAAATAAACGAATAAAAAAATAAAATAAAACATAAAAATAAAAATGTTCAAATATAAGTTTGGACTTATTCATCCAATACTCTTAAAGCTACACAGCTGTATACATTCCTCATTTTCTCTTTTCTGAAAATTCTCTCCAAAACCTAGCGCCTGAAATACAGTTATTGACAAGTCAGATATTAACAGACACTAGTCATTAATAAATGTAGTCATTTTCTGAATTAGAAGAAATACTACCTTTAAGCCCGTCTTAAAAGGTTTCTCTTTGGTTCCATCACCTGTAGCATCATTTCCCTCTCGATCGGAGACATAGAGCTCTGCTGTTTTACAAAAGGAGAATGAGTTATTCATTTGGCCAGGAATTATTAGTCATTTCATACTGTAACTACTTCATCCATTCTCTATCTTTGTGAACAGAACAAGCGTCTGATTAGTAAAAATTACCACAGCCCAAAAGAAATTATAATCATGATTCTTCCCACGCCTCTAATTCAGTGACATCTATCACATAAAAACATACTAGCTACAAATCTGGCTTTTCAAAATGGACTTTGATGATTTTAATCTGCGATACTGCTTCTAGCTCCTTGATGAAGGCTTTGAAGTTGGCCAGACCAGACTGGAATCTTGGATGTTGTACCTTAAAAGCCAGGGTGACTGGGGAATTCACTTAACCTATCTGAGCTTATTTGTGTAGGAAATGCGGGGAAAAAACAATACCCATCTTGAAGGGCTGTACTGAGGACGTAATGAAGAAACACGTACCAATCAGCTATCCCAGCGAGAGTGCACCGATGTCAAATAAATACCACTTCCTTCTGATCTTTAAAGGAAATGAAGCTCTGAGCTTAACGAATTGCACAAGACCTTACAACTAATTAAGTGTGAACACCAACATCAATCTTGGTCCCTTTTCCCCTTTTTCTATTGCACCATACGGTCTCCCTGGAAATTTCAATATAAATGAGGATGTGTGAAAGCGAATTAGAATTCAAGAGTCCCTTCACGGACGATCATTTCGAAGAGCTTACATATTTGGGGGTACTCTGACGTCTTATACTGCCTCGCGGCGGCTAAGTCTCAGCTGAATCACCGGACTGTTTGCAGGGGGGCAGGGCGAGCAGTGGCCGCCATCCCAGTGGCCGGACAGGGTGGGGGTGCCCGAGGGGGCCTCGAGGGGGGACCGGCCCCGCCCAGCGAGTCGCGGCCCAGCAGGGGTCCAGGCTCCTCCCTCCCCCCCCCACCCCCGGCTCCAATCTTTCCTGTACAAATACCGGTGGACCGCCCACTCGAAGCCGGGCCATCCGCCGCAACTCGGTTCCTGGCCCACATAGGGTTCCCGCTCCACTTACACAGCCCGGGATTCCCGGGCTTCACTCACCTAGTACCATCCCGGCGGTCGGCCCGGTCACCTCCAAGGACATCGTCTCCAACACTCAGCCGCCTTGTCACCCCAACGTGCACCGGCGGCTTCCTCGACTAGGACGTTGCATCAGAACGTCATGCATAGGTCGCCCCAGTGAGTCACCCGAGCGTCGCGGCGCCATTGGTTACAGAAGGATATGATAAGTGGGCGGATGTCGCTGCTGCGGCCATCTTTGAGCCGGGCAGAGGCAACTTCCGGGCCCGCCGCTCCGCCCCGGCGCGCTCTGGCTTTCCGGGTCCCGCCGACCCCGGACTCCCTGGAAACCTAGACCCACTAGGGGCAGCAGTCTTCTCTGCCTTCGGTCCCCACCTTCCTACTTTTCCTACTGAATTGTGCAGTTTCTCCCCCCGCTGTAGGTGCGCTGGGGCCCTTCTGGAAACTAGACCAATTTCGTTCCTTAACCACAAATGCTGGAATGCTTGTGGAATTAATGTCATCATCAAGTGTATTGAGCACCGGCCACGAGGAGGGTTGGGAGCAGGTGTTAGGGGCGTGAGAGTAGCCCTATCTCACGTGCATTGCCTGTTGTGAAATATCAAGGCCATTTAATTTTGCAACCTAAATGGATGAACGTGTAGTACTTCTGTATTTATGATTCGGATTATTGATACTTTTATTTAAAGTTATAAGGATCGCTATTAGGGAGGTTATAATAACGTTGTGGGGGAAAACTAGGGCTTCAAACGCTCTTGGAATTCTGGTTCCGCCTTTTACTAACTGTGCTTTGGGAAGAAGTACCCAGCCTAAGCTTCAATTTCCCTGTTTGTGAAGGATGGTGTAAATTCACTGCCCAGCACATAATAGATGCTAAATAAAAGATAGCTAAAATTATCATTCTTTGTTGAGTGAAATACCAGAGTTTATCTTTGAGAGGAAGGAAAACTTATTTGCATTACCAGAGAAACTAAAAATAACTCCAAACATAAGTTCAGACTCTGGAGAATATGAACCAAATACTTTTCTTCAAGAGTATGTCATCCAGTTTCACGGAATTCCCCTTTTCCCTCTTTGCTAACTTTTTGTGTTTGCCCACACATATAATCGTTACCTGTTGCTGCAAAGCAAACCCCAAAGCAAATTAGAGCTTTGGAGCTTAAGACAATGAACAGTCATTACTTCACACAGTTTCTGAAAAGTGACGAATCCAGGGGTGGCTTCACTGGGGATTGGGTCTCAGGGTCTCCTGAATCAAGCTTGCCGGGGCTGCAGTCTTCTGAAGCTTGGCTAGGTGAGGATCCGCTACCAGGCTCACTCATAGGGCTGCTAGCAGAAGGCCTGGGTTCTTTGCGGGTTGGGCTCCCCATAGCGCTTCTAATGACGGGACAGCTGACATTTCCAAAAGCAAGTGATCAGAGAGAAGGAAAGCTGTATTAGTTACCTATTGCTGTGTAATAAATTACCCCCAAACTTCAAACAACATTTGGCTTCTCGCGTTGTCTGTGGACCAGGAATTTGGGTCTCTCACAAGGCAACAATCCAGGTGTCAGCTGGGACTGCAGGCATCATATTTTCAGACTCTGAAGTCTCACCTGGGATGGATCCTCTATCACGCTTACTCAGCTGAGTGTTGGGCTCAATTCTTTGCCACGTGGGCCTCGCCATCAAGCAGCAGGCTTCAGCAGAGCAAGCAAACAAGACGGAAGCCACAGTCATTTGTAACCTACCCTCCGAAGTGACATCCCTAACCTGCACCATATGCTGCTTTACTGGAATCCTGTCACCTGGTCCAGCCTACTCTCAAAGGGTTTTTACACCAGCGCATGCCTATTAGGAGGCGAGGTCGATGTGGCCATCTTAGAAAGCTGCCTCCCCAAACTACGGTGCCTCTTGTCACCTGATTAGTGACGTAACATTTCATCGTTTCTACTTACTGTTTTGGTCACACGGACCAACCCTCGTACAACACGGGAGAGGACTACACAGGGGTGAAGACCAGGAGGTGAGGCTCAGTGGAAACCATCTTAGGGGCTGCCTGCCCCCAGCCAGACGAATTTCTCCTCTTCGCCCTGCCCTGGGCCCCCAGAGGCTGACTGATGGGGACTGCATCAACGTGCTGTCTTCTGGTCAGATACAGCTAGAGGGGAGCACAGGCAGGAGAGCAAGAGGGAGGACAGTAAGCTCGGGGTATTTGTTCGCCCAGCTGCCTTGCCGCAAGTTGGCTGCATCTGGCTCCGGTCCGGTCCGGCGGCACTAAGAAACCGTCATCTGGTCTGCCCTTCCTGCACTGTTTGGCTGACAGTCTCACGCAAGCAGAACTTCCCTTGCAGTGTCACTTAAAGGGTCACTTCCAAGAACAAACTGAATGAATGAATGAAATGAAATGAAAATGAATGGCATTGCTCTTCTGTCTCCTCATCCGACTGGCCAGTTGGGGCCGCCCCCTTCTCTCGGTCCTCGACTGTCGGTCTCCGCGCCCCCTCAGGGTTGTCCCAGTCTGGGCTGACTCCCACTTCTCTCCAGTCTCCATATGCGAGTCGCAGTCCTAACATTGTGATGGCCCTCATGGGCCACCGTAGCCGACTGCCTGTTTGAGCTCAGGGCGCGAGACGCCGGCGCCGCCATGTCGTCTCCGGCCATTTCCGCCTTTCGCTCACCTGGGGTTGCCTCGTGGCTCCACCCACTACCTCCAGGTGTGGGAGGACGCGCTCCGGGAGCGCTGACTTCAGGGCACTATCTCGGAGCAAACCCCCAAGTGTCTATAGTTTACTCTTGTGCATCTAGCGATTTGCTCCTCAAAAGAGTCTCCGGAGAGAGAAGAGGCAAACATCCCTGTAAGCACCTTTGAGGCTCCTCCACCTGTCCTCGAGCTGGGAACGGCGGCAGGGTGGGGGAGGGGAGGCCCAGGGTTTTGGTAATTAGCGAGTGGTCGAGCAATCCAAAAATCTCAGTCCTGTTTAAAACCGGCCCGAAACTGCAAAGAAAAAGTGGGAGTGATTACGATGAAACTTCAGTTTAAGCAATTGTAAACGTAACTTTCCTTTTGTTGTAAAGTTTAAGCGCTTAGGTTTGCTCGTTCGTTTATTTCAGTGATTTCCAGGCTTCTTCATGTTTGTGAACTGCTCATTTATAAGCACCGAATCTATACTCTCTGCCTTAAAAAAGAAAGAAAAAAAAAAAAAAAGGAAAAGTCATTCTAAAGTCCTGCTAAACGCTTTCCTGTAAGGAGGTGAATGATGACCTCTGCGCTGAGGCCCTAAAACCATAGGATACACACACAGGATACCAGACTCTTCTGTTCTGCTTCAGTGACCCTGACCAGGTTCCTTCACATCCCTGAGCCACAGATTTTTCTACCTTGAAATGATAATCTGGAAAGGTTGTTACGAGATCAAGTATACAAAATGCCTAGTATCTGGTGGGCATCCAGTAAGCCTTCTGTGTTAGGTTAGAAATGGTATTAATCATTGTTAATCTCTTGTTTCATGATTCTGTGCGAATCAAATCTTCAAGCCTTGGACCAAACTGCTGAGGCTTTCCGGTGGACCTGCCCCATTTCCGTGTTCACTCACTCCCTCTTCATTTCCTGAAAGTCTCAGGAATTCAGGATTCAGCTTGTCTCCGAATCTGCAAATCCTTCTCACTACCCCACCTCTCAGCAAATGACTTGTTTCTTGCTTCAGGCTGTTGCATAGGAGCTGTCTGCTTGTGCTCCCTTTCTGCCCTCAAACTTCCCTATTCAACACCTAAGCTGTCCTTCTAGGAAAATGAACTATTGTCCTCTAAACTGACAACTCCTCTGCGGGTCTCCCAGGTCTCCACAGCTCCCCAAGCTAATCTCTATTCCAGCCCAGGAGAATAGTTAAAAAAATAAATCCAACCATTTTATTTTCCCGGTGGCAACTTTCCATGATTTCCTTTTGCTCTCAGGATTCCCGCCCTGTGGCCATGCAGACTCACCAGGCTGTGTATGGTCCAGCCTACCGTTTCTTCCTAAAAGTACAGTTAGCATCAGCTTGGGCTAGTTTCTTCACTGATTGTCTTGGGTATGATGGGAACTTGGGATAGCCTTTAAAAAAGGTGAAGACAGGGGTGCATGGGTGACTCAGTGGGTTAAGCCTCTGCCTTCAGCTCAGGTCATGATCTCAGGGTCCTGGGATTGAGCCCCGCATCATTGGGCTCTCTGCTCAGCAGGGACCCTGCCTCCCCCCCACCTCTCTGCCTGTCTCTCTGTCTACTTGTGACCTCTCAGTCAAATACATAAAACCTCTAAAAAAAACTTAAAAAAAAATGGATGTTGAATTTTATCAAATGCTTTTTTTTCATCTACTAGGATGATTGTATGATTTTCATTTATTTTGTTACTGTGCTGTATCACATTGATTGATTTGTGGGTGCCGTATCACCTTTGTATCCCTGGAATAAATCCCGCCTGACCGTTGTGTATAGTTCTTAATGCGTTCTTGAGTTTTGTTTGCCTATATTTTATTGAGGATTTTTGCATCTATGTTCATCAAGTATATTGACCTGTAATTTTCTCTTCTTGTTGTATATTCCTTTGGCTTGCTATCAGGGTAATGCTGGCCTCATAAAATGAATGTGGAAGTATTCTTCCTCTTCTGATTTTGGGAAGAGTTTTAGAAGGATTGGCATTATATTTGGTAGAATTCACCAGTGAAGCTCTCCGGTCCTGGACTTGTTGGTTGGGAGGTTTTTGATTACTGCTCCATTCTCCTTACTAGTAAATTGGTCTGTTTAGCTTTTCTGTTTCTTCAGTCTTGTAGGTTTCTAGGAATTTATCCATTTCTTCTGGGTTGTTCAATTTGTTGGAGTATAAGTTTTGTAGTATTCTGTTATGATCCTTTGTATTTCTGTGGTACCACTTTCTTCTTGGTGTGTCTAAAGATTTGTAAATTTTATGTATCTTTTCAAAAACAGCTTTTTTTTAAAAAAAAAATATTTTATTTATTTGAGAGATAGAGAGTGCGTGTATTCGTAGGGTGAAGGACAGAGAGAGAAGCAGACTCCCTGTTGAGCGGGGAGCCTGATGCAGGGCTGGATCCCAGGACATGGGGATCATGACCTGAGACAAAGGCAGAGGCTAACTGTCTGAGCCACCCAGGCACCCCAAAACCAGCTTAGTTTCATTGATCTTTTTCCTTTTGCTTTTTTAGTCTTTATTTCATTTATCTTTGCTTTGACCTTTGTTTTTGTTTTTGTTTTTTCCTTCTACTGAGTTTGGGCTCTGTTCCTCTTTTCCTGGTTTTTTGGTGTGTAAAGTTAGGTGTTTTTGTTTTGGTTTGGTTTTTGAGATTTTCTTGTTTCTTGTGGTAATCGTTTATTGTTCTGCACTTCCCTCCTAGAACTGCTTTTTTTGCATCCCATAGGTTTTGGTATTTGTATTTTCATTTGTCTCAAGGCATTTTTTATTTCACTTTTGATATTTTTTTGACTCATTGGTTGTTCAGTAGCATATTGTGTAATGTACATATATTTGTGAATTTTCCAGTCTTTTTTTTTTTTTAGATTTTATTTATTTATTTGACAGACAGAGATCACAAGTAGGCAGAGAAGCAGGCAGAGAGGGAGGAGGAAGCAGGCTCCCCATAGAGCAGAGAGCCCGATGCGGGGCTCGATCCCAGGACCCTGGGATCACGACCCAAGTGGAAGGCAGAGGCTTTAACCCACTGAGCCACCCAGGTGCCCCCAGTTTTCTTCTTGTAATAGATTTCTCGTTTCATCCATTGTGGTCAGAAAAGATGCTTGGTATGGGGCGCCTGGGTGGCTCAGTGGGTTAAGGCCTCTGCCTTCGGCTCAGGTCATGATCCCAGGGTCCTGGGATCGAGCCCCACATTGGGCTCTCTGCTCCGCAGGGAGCCTGCTTCCTCCTCTCTCTCTGCCTGCCTCTCTGCCTAGTTGTGATTTCTCTCTGTCAAATAAATAAAATATTAAAAAAAAAAGATGCTTGGTATGATTTAAACCTTCTTAAATTTATTAAGACTTGTTTTGTGGCCTAATATGTAATCTCCTGAATAATGTTATTTGTGCACTTGAGGAAAATGTATATTCTGCTGGTTTTGGATGGAATGTTCTCTATATATTTGTTATAGCTATCTGGTCTAACGGAATTTTTAGAGCCAGTGTTTCCTTATTGATTTTCTGTCTGGATGATCTATCCATCGATGAAACTGGGGTATTAAAATACTGTAATATTATTGTGTTGCTGGTTATTTCTCTCATTATGTCTGTTAACATTTGCTTTACATATTTTGTTGCTACTATTTTTGGGTGCATAAATATTTACAAATGCTATGTGCTCTTGGTGGGTGATTCTTTTATCATTATGTAATGACCTTCTTTGTCTCTTATTATAGCCCTGGTTTTAAAGTCTATATTATCTGATGTAATTATAGCCACCCCGCTTTCTTTCTGTTTCCATTTGCAGGGACTGTTTTTCTATCCCTTCACTTTTAGTCTGCATTTGTCTTATCTTACATGGGTCTTGTCTTTTACCCATTCAGCCACTCTTTGTCTTTTGATTAAAGAATTTAGTTCTTGGGTGCCTGGCTGGCTCTGTTGAGCGACTGCCTTCCACTCAGGTCATGATCCTGGGCTTCCAGGATAGAGTCCCGCATCGGGCTCCCAGCTCCTTGGGGAGTCTGCTTCTCCCTTTGACCTTCTCCTCTCTCATGCTCTCTCTCACTCATTCTCTCTCAAATAAATAAATAAAATCCTTAAAAAAATTTTATAAAAAAAAAGAATTTAGTTCTTTTACATTTGAAGTAGTGTGTGCCTTTTGTGTATCAACTGTAGATTTTTGCTTTGTGGTTACTGTGAAGTTAACACTTAACAACTTAGTAACCGTGTATTTTAAGTTGATAATAACTTAAGTTTGAATACCTTTTAAAGCTCTACATTTTTAACTGCACCCCCCACCAGTTTTATTTTTTTTGTCTTTTTATTTTGTGTATCGCTTATTAAATTATTATAGTTACAGCTATTTTTACTATCTCTGTGTTTCAACTCTATACAAGCTTCTTTTTTTTTTTTAGATTTTATTTGAGGGGCGCCTGGGTGGCTCAGCGGGTTAAGCCTCTGCCTTCCGCTCAGATCGTGACCTCAGGGTCCTCGGATCAAGTCCCTGGACTCTCTGCTCAGCAGGGAGCCTGCCTTCGCCCCCCTCTCTGCCTGCCTCCGCCCCCCTCTCTGCCTGCCTCTCTGCCTACTTGTGATCTCTTTCCGTCAAATAAATAAAATATTTTAAAAAATAGATTTTATTAGAGAGAGAGAGAGATAGTGGCAGAGATAGCACGTGCAAGCAGGGGAGAAAGGAGAGAGAGAGAAAAAAATAGAGGAGACACATATGAGTGGGGAGGAGAAGGAGAAGCGGGCTCCTTGTAGCAGGGAGCCCAATGTAGGACTTGATCCCAGGACCCTCAGATCATGCCCTGAGCGGAAGGCAGAGGCTTAATCGACTGAGCCACCCAGGTGCCCCACTATACAAGCTTTTTAAAATATCAATCCACCGCCTTTATATTAGATTCTGAATTTCACTGTATATTTACCTACACTAGTGAGATTTATACTTTTGCGTTTTACCTGTTACTAATTAGCACCCTCCCATTAAAGCTTATAGAAGTACCTTTAAGCTTTTTTTTTTTTTTTTAATTTTTTTTTTCTTTTTTACAGATAGAGAGAGAGAGAGAGAGAGAGATTACAAGTAGGCAGAGCAGCAGCCAGAGAGGGGAGGAAGCAGGCTCCCTGCCAAGCAGAGAGCCCGATACGGGGCTCGATCCCAGAGACCCTGAGATCATGACCTGAGCTGAAGGCAGAGGCTTAACCCACTGAGCCACCCAGGCGCCCCTAAGCTTTTTTTTTAATATGTTATTTACTTATTTGACAGAGAGAGAGATCACAAGTAGGCAGAGAGGCGACAGAGAGGGGGAAAGCAGGCTCCCCGCCGAGTAGGGAGCCCAATGGGGGGGCTCGAGGTGGGGCTCGATCCCCGAGACCAACCTGAGCTGAAGGCAGAGACTTAACCCACTGAGCCACCCAGGTGCCCCGCTTTAAGCTTTCTTCTAAGACCAGTGTAGTGGTGATGAACTCTTTTTTGCTTTTGCTTGTCTGGAAAACTCTTTATCATACCTGAAATTCTGAATTGAAACACTGTGGGGCACTGTAATTCTTATTTGAAAGTTTGGAAGGTTTTTTTTTTTTTTTTTTCTTTCATAACTTTGAGTATATCCTGATACTCCCTTCTGGTCTGCAAAGCTTCTCCTGAAAAAAATCTGTTGATTGTATAATGGGGGAATCTCTTTTACATAACAAATTGTTTTTCTCTTGATGCTTTTAAAATTCTTTCCTTGTCTTTAACTTTTGAGATTTTAATTATAATGTGCCTTGGTTTGAGTCCTTCAGGTTCTTATTTGGAACTCTCAGGGCTGCCTGGATCTGGAAGTCTGTCTCCTTCCCCAAGTTAGAGAAATTTCAGCTGGCTGTTCTTTCTTCACATGAGCTTTCTGCCCCTTTCTCTTTTCTCCTTCTTCTGGATCCTTGTAATGCATGTGTTGGACTGTTTGATGTTGTTTCATAAGCCCTATAAGTTACCTACTTTTTTACATTAGGGTTGGGTTTTTTTTTTGTTTGTTTGCTTGTTTTTGCTTCTCTGATTGGGTGAATTCTCCTGCCCTGTATTTGAGTTTACTTGCCCTTTCTTCTTCTTCATCTAGTTTACTGTTGAACCTCCCTGGTTATTTTTCAGCTCATTGATTATATCTGTTAGCTGCCTCATAGGAGGATCTACGTCAGCACCGAGATTCAGGCTGACTGTAAGTCAGACCCCTAGGGCAGCAGCTTACAAATATATACAGTCCTGTAGGACTGCAAGCATTAAGTCCCACTGGCTACCTACGGTGGGCACCTTGGGAGTGTCCCGAGTGTCAGTCACAAAAATTGGGGCACCAGACAACTATATGGCTTCCTTTCTGGAGGACACCAGCAGTCTGAAGGAAGGCGGGTGGGGTGCACAGGCTGGCATCTCCCGACTTCTGTCCCAGTACAGCATCTTAGAAGCTCCCTAGGTGTACGTCAAACCAAAAGCCTTCCCCTTGGGCCAGAGCTCCAGAACAAGCAAATAGTCCTTTATCACAGAGAGTGTGTGTGTGTGTGGGGGGGGGGGTGTTAGCCCGTGTGTGTGTGTGTGTGTGCGTGCGCATGCACGCGTGCAAGTTGTGTCCTGGAGTTTGTAGCAGGCCACAGTTGGCCTCCCCACCTGTTACAGTCCAGCGGGCCACGGGAATGCAGATCTTGAGGGCCACCGGAGCTAGGTGGTGAAGGGCCGTCCTTCACCTGTCCATAGCAGTCAAGGCCCCAGACATAGCAACTGGTACCAGACCTGTGTACAAACTGCCCCCTGGGCGACGCTGGCACGCTGGAGCGCGGCAGAAGGAGAACACAAAGCTAGTCCTCTGAGGTCTCTGGAAAGGCTCACAGACGGCCCTCGGGTGTGTGCTGGGTTAGAGGTCTACCCTCTGACGTAGCTGTGGAGATGAGCTCGTGGGCCTCTTTCACAGGGAAACTCGGCTCGTCGGACTTGCCTATGGCTGTGCTCTGGGAATGGTAGCAGTTAAAAACTCTTTTCTCTCTTGGTTACAGTCCTGTGTGACCCATGCTAGGCAATCTGGAGGTGCCACCTCATAGCACCCGCAAAAGGGCACCAGGTGACGGTATAAACTCCTTTCTGGGAGATACGGACTCTAGCTGTGTGCCAAACCAGAGGCCTGCCCCTTGGGCTGACGCTGCCAGGACAGACACATCACAGAGAGCCTGGGCGTCTATTTCAGTCTGCTAGCTGTGCAGGACCCTGGCAGCCAGCCCAGAACTTGTATCTGATTGATACAGTCGTGTGGGTCTCCGGAATGCAGGCCCTGCTGGCCCCCAGAGCCAGGCGATCAAGGGGTGTCCACTGGGTGGGTGCTTGCAAAAACTGGGCGCCAGGTGTAAAAATGGTATGAGAGGCAATGAAAAGCTCTCCTCTGGGAGATACTGGTGCTCTGGAGTGCAGCGGGGGTGCGGCCTGAAGGTGGTGCCGAGATTAACAAGTGTCCGCTGGCCTCCATCCTTGGAGAGTACCCTGCAGTCCCCCAGATGTGTTAAGTGAGATGCCTGCCTCTCACGCCGATGTTTTTTCTTTTTTCCTATTTGACAGATTTTTAAAAATTAATTTTTAAATTCTTTTTATGAACATATAATGTATTTTTATCCCCAGGGGTACAGGTCTGCGAATCGCCAGGTTTACACACTTCACAGCACTCACCACAGCACATACCCTCCCCAATGTCCATAACCCCACCCCCCTCTCCCCACCCCCTCCCCCCAGCAACCCTCAGTCTGTTTTTTGAGATTGGGTCTTTTTATTCTTCTCCTACCCACCAACCCCCCATGTTGCATCTTCACGTCCTCATATCAGGGAGATCGTATGATAGTTGTCTTTCTCCGATTGACTTATTTCACTAAACATGATACCCTCTAGTTCCATCCACGTCGTCGCAAATGGCAAGATTTCATTTCTTTTGATGCACGCCGATGCTTTTAAGAGCGGAAAGCCTCTTTGATGTCAAGTCTGGCTGCTCCTGTGCTGGGCTGTAGTATGTGGGAGAAGCCAGGGGCCTGAGGCCGGTCCGAGCCACTTCTCAGTTTGCACACTAGCCTTTCAGGCCTCATGATGCAATCCTTGTTGGTTTCCAAAGCTCCTAAGACCCATGCCTTATTTCTCAGGCATGGGTCTTTTTTTTTTTTTTTTTTAAGTCCATGTTTATTTTCAAATCTAGAAAAACGTTGTAAACATAGTGTAATACCCTTATACCCTTCACCAAGATTCACCAGTTATTAAAGCTTTGCCACATTTGCTTTCTCTATACAGACAATCCCCAACTTACGGTTTGACAGAATTTTTTGACTTTAGGATGGTATGAAAGTGATAAGCATTCAATTGAAACTGAACTTAGTGTTCTAAATTTTGATCTTCTCCCAGGCTAATGATGCTCTTAGTAGATACTCTCTCATGGTGCTGCGCAGCAGCACACCTCCCTTTCAGCTAGGTGACCTGGAGGGTAAACAACTGATGCATTTACGTCTGCTCTGCACTCATACAGCCATCTAGTTTCTCACTTTCAGTATTCAATACATTGCATGGGATATTCAACCCTTTATTATTAGATAGGCTTTGTGTTATAGGATTTGGGCCAGCTGCAGGCTAATAAATAGATATGTTCTGAGCATTTTTTTTTCTCATTTTATTTATTTTTTCAGTGTAACAGTATTCATTCTTTTTGCACAACACCCAGTGCTCCATGCAAAACGTGCCCTCCCCATTACCCACCACCTGTTCCCACAACCTCCCACCCCTGACCCTTCAAAACCCTCAGATTGCCCCAACCTCCCACCCCTGACCCTTCAAAACCCTCAGGTTGTTTTTCAGAGTCCATAGTCTCTTATGGTTCGCCTCCCCTCCCCAATGTCCATAGCCCGCTCCCCCTCTCCCAATCCCACCTCCCCCCAGCAACCCCCAGTTTGTTTTGTGAGATTAAGAGTCATTTATGGTTTGTCTCCCTCCCAATCCCATCTTGTATCATTTACTCTTCTCCTATCCCCCTACCCCCCCATGTTGCTTCTCCATGTCCTCATATCAGGGAGATCATATGATAGTTGTCTTTCTCCGATTGACTTATTTCACTAAGCATGATACGCTCTAGTTCCATCCACGTCGTCGCAAATGGCATGATTTCATTTCTTTTGATGGCTGCATAGTATTCCATTGTGTATATATACCACATCTTCTTTATCCATTCATCTGTTGATGGACATCTAGGTTCTTTCCATAGTCTGGCTATTGTAGACATTGCTGCTATAAACATTCGGGTACACGTGCCCCTTCGGATCACTATGTTTGTATCTTTAGGGTAAATACCCAGTAGTGCAATTGCTGGGTCATAGGGTAGTTCTATTTTTAACATTTTGAGGAACCTCCATGCTGTTTTCCAGAGTGGTTGCACCAGCTTGCATTCCCACCAACAGTGGAGGAGGGTTCCCCTTTCTCCACATCCTCTCCAGCATCTGTCATTTCCTGACTTGTTAATTTTAGCCATTCTGACTGGTGTGAGGTGATATCTCATTTTGGTTTTGATTTGTATTTCCCTGATGCCGAGTGACGTGGAGCACTTTTTCATGTGTCTGTTGGCCATCTGGATGTCTTCTTTGCAGAAATGTCTGTTCATGTCCTCTGCCCATTTCTTGATTGGATTGTTTGTTCTTTGGGTGTTGAGTTTGCTAAGTTCCTTATAGATTTTGGATACTAGCCCTTTATCTGATATGTCGTTTGCAAATATCTTCTCCCATTCTGTCAGTTGTCTTTTGGTTTTGTTAACTGTTTCCTTTGCTGTGCAAAAGCTTTTGATCTTGATGAAATCCCAATAGTTCATTTTTGCCCTTGCTTCCCTTGCCTTTGCCGTTGTTCCTAGGAAGATGTTGCTACAGCTGAGGTCGAAGAGGTTGCTGCCTGCATTCTCCTCAAGGATTTTGATGGATTCCTTTCTCACATTGAGGTCCTTCATCCATTTGGAGTCTATTTTCGTGTGTGGTGTAAGGAAGTGGTCCAATTTCATTTTTCTGCATGTGGCTGTCCAATTTTCCCAGCACCATTTATTGAAGAGGCTGTCTTTTTTCCATTGGACATTCTTTCCTGCTTTGTCGAAGATTAGTTGACCATAGAGTTGAGGGTCGATTTCTGGGCTCTCTATTCTGTTCCACTGATCTATGTGTCTGTTTTTGTGCCAGTACCATGCTGTCTTGATGATGACAGCTTTGTAATAGAGCTTGAAGTCCGGAATTGTGATGCCACCAACTTTGGCTTTGTTCTTCAATATTCCTTTGGCTATTCGAGGTCTTTTCTGGTTCCATATAAATTTTAGGATTATTTGTTCCATTTCTTTGAAAAAAATGGATGGTATTTTGATAGGGATTGCATTAAATGTGTAGATTGCTTTAGGTAGCATAGACATTTTCACAATATTTATTCTTCCAATCCAGGAGCATGGAACATTTTTCCATTTTTTTGTGTCTTCCTCAATTTCTTTCATGAGTACTTTATAATTTTCTGTGTATAGATTCTTAGTCTCTTTGGTTAGGTTTATTCCTAGGTATCTTATAGTTTTGGGTACAATTGTAAATGGGATTGACTCCTTAATTTCTCTTTCTTCAGTCTTGTTGTTGGTGTACAGAAATGCAACTGCTTTCTGTGCATTGATTTTATATCCTGACACTTTACTGAATTCCTGTACAAGTTCTAGCAGTTTTGGAGTGGAGTCTTTTGGGTTTTCCACATATAGTATCATATCATCTGCGAAGAGTGATAGTTTGACTTCTTCTTTACCAATTTGGATGCCTTTAATTTCTTTTTGTTGTCTGATTGCTGAGGCTAGGACTTCTAGTACTATGTTGAATAGCAGTGGTGATAATGGACATCCCTGCCGTGTTCCTGACCTTAACGGAAAAGCTTTCAGTTTTTCTCCATTGAGAATGATATTTGCGGTGGGTTTTTCATAGATGGCTTTGATAATATTGAGTCAGGCATGGGTCTTAAAAGTTGGGCTTTCGATTGAACCCCAATATGGGGTTCAATGCTGGAGATGGGGTTTTCAGCAAGACTACTTCTCTGCCTTGCCTCCCCACCTCGGTGTGGGCCGTTTGCCCCAAGTTACCAGTCCCTTAGCTTTTGTTTCTGTTTTCGGAGGAAATCGTTCTGGATATAGCTGTGGATCTGGTGTGTCCATGGAAGGGGGTGAGTTCAGGATCTGCCTTATGTCTCCATCTTGAACTGGCCTTATTCCTTTTTGTGGCTAAATTATATTCCGTTCTCGGTATAGCCCACATTTTGTGTATCCAGTCAGCTGTGGATGGACATCGAGGTTGTTCTGCCTTTGTTGGATGTTATGAGTAGTGCTGTTGTGAGCTTTCACGCGCAAATATTTGAGTACCTGTTTTCAGGGTTTCGCGGTGTGTATATGTGTATACACTTTGGAGAATTGCTGTTAATATGGTAATTCTGTGTAACTTCTGGAGGAACCGCCAGACTGTTTCAGCACTGGTTGCAGCATTTTACATCACCACCAACAGTGGATGAGGTTCTGGTTTCTCCACAGTCCTTGCTAACACTTATTCCTCGCCCCACCCCCGGCCTTTTAAGTAAGCTCTACACCCGACACGGGGCTTGAGCTCACAACCCCGAGAACAAGAGTCCCGTGCTCTACTGACTGAGCCAGCCAGGCACCCTTCCTTTTCTATTAATTCTATTCCCTTCCTCGTGGATGTGACGTGGTATCTCATTGTGGTTTTGATTTACATTTCCCTGATGACTAATGTTGTTGAGGATGTTTTTATATACTTTTTGGCCACTTACAGATCTTCTTCAAAGAAATGTCAATTTAAGTCAAGAAAATAATTTTTATAGTGTTTTCTGACAGGTCTTTTTGTAATTATAAATGCACCAGATGTTTTATTGTAGCCGTAACTTTTTTTTAAAAGACTTTGACAGAGAGAGACACAGTGAGAGAGGGAACACAAGCAGGGGGGATAGGAGAGGGAGAAGCAGACTTCCCGTTGAGCAGGGAGCCGGAAGCAGGACTTGATCCCAGGACCCTGGGATCGTGACCTGAGCTGAAGGCAAATGCTTAACTTCTGAGCCACCCAGACACCCCTGTAGCTATAGCAGTCTAGCAGATTCTGAGGGGACTCTTAGAAGCTGTCTTATAATTTTCCCAGGTTTCACTTACATCACACGAAGGCAACAGCTGCTAAAATACAGAGTCTGTTGGGGCACATTTGGTTTTGCTATTACATTGGAGTCCCTTAAGAACTACTTTATCCTCATTGGATATCCTTACTGAACAGTTTCTGATATTGATCATCAGTAAGAACCTTTAGGTGGTGCTCTTTGATTAAAAACATATATTCCTCGGGTGCCTGGGTGGCTCAGTGGGTTAAGCCTCTGCCTTCAGCTCAGGTCATGATCTCGGGGTTCTGGGGTCGAGCCCCGCATCGGGCTCTCTGCTCAGCAGGGAGCCTGCTTCCTCCTCTCTCTCTGCCTGCCTCTCTGCCTACTTGTGATTTCTGTCTGTCAAATAAATAAATAATCTTAAAAAAAAAACACCATATATTTCTTGGGTGCCTGGGTGGCTCAGTTGGTTAAAGCCTCTGCCTTCTGCTCAGGTCATGATCCCAAGGTCCTGGGATCGAGTCCTGCATCGGGCTCTCTGCTCAGCGGGAAGTCTGCTTCCCCTCCTCTCTCTCTGCATGCCTCTCTGCTTGCTTGTGATCTCTGGCTGTCAAATTAAAAAATAAATAAATAAATAAATAAATTCCTCAACCCCTTTAAATACAGTAGGAAATCCTGGAGGAAAAAGTGCCCCCACCCCTTTTAAGGGACTATATCCTGTCTGCTCAGAACTTTTTCTTACACAATTTTTCTTGCAGAGTCTAATCTGTCCTGTGTCCTTTCACCCCATTTCGAAAGGATTGCTCTGATACAGACATGAAGTTCTGCTTCAGAAGCCAACTGTCAATTGTGGAATAGCAAAGGGGGGTGTGTGTGTCTAATTTTCCACCTTAGAAAGCACCCAGGTTGAGGCTCTCTCATCACCTGCTGTCAGTTTTGCCTCCCAGACAAGTCCCCCACGGATGTCCTTCTAAGAGAACCTCCGTCTCTGTGGCATAGTCCTGGGGCGCCTGGGTGGCTCCATCGGTCAGGCGTCCGACTCTTGATTTCAGATTTCAACTCAGGGTCCTGGGATACAGCCCTGCATCGGGCAGTGCTGAATCTGCTTCAGATCCCCCTCACCCCCAACTTAGACCCATGCTCTCTCTGGAAAAAGTCTGTGGCATAGTCCCATTTCTTTGGGGTCACAGTTTTCCATACTGTCCAGGAGTGGCCTGTCCCTCCTGTAGTTGGCCGGTCATGCTCCGCCCTCCCCAGCCTCAAGCCTCATGTCCCCTTCTCCTCCTCTGCTCTCCTGCCCCTCAACGCCTTAATTTCCCTTTGATCATTTACTCACTTCCCAGCCCCTACTTTTGGTCAAAGGTTACCTTTGCTTTTATTCTACCTTCAGAATTGAGGTCATTTTTAAAATCTACACCTTACCTAAGTATCCAAAGATGTACCCTGTCTGGACACAGTTGTCCTTGCCGATCATTAATCCGCATCCACCAGCCTTCTACAGTCTCAGGGTCTCTTCTCTCCGTCTCCGCTAAGACTTAGCACCCTGCCCCAACTTTTATTTCATACCGCAAGAGGACCCTTGTGCTTCTTTAGCAACCTTGCAGGCCTTAGCTCCTGTCACATCCCCTACTTAAAAGATACTTTCCAAAGATTTTACTAAAGCATTTATTTTTTAAACAAAAATATACATTAAATCTCAGATTTACAGAATATAGAAATAATTTATCCAAAGCAATTTGCATTTTAAAATTGTTAATATTGCACCCGACAGTGTAAGTCTTTGACACATTTGCATTGTCGACTTTTCCCACAATTCACAAAACAGGAGAGAAAACTGAGAATTATACAAGCAAACTTTGCTTTACCAAACAACAACAACAACAAAACAGTTTTTTTTTAAATTTACAAGATAAAGTTGTAAACTTCCAGAAATTTACTTCCATAGGATAAAGACCCATACATTCTTTCATCACACCTAGAAGATGAACTATATACATGTTGTGATTTTCTTATAGGAATTCAAAGGGGACAGATATTGTGAACATTCACAGTCTAATGGTAAAGAACAGAATTATTGAAAACACTTCTGTATCTTCACTAGAATATGGAAACTAATGTATGAAAAACAGGAATGAGAAAAGCCTCTAGAAAAATAACTTTTGACTCTTTGAGGATAGTTTCCATAATTGCTTAAAATTAATTTCAATTTTTGAAGGATACACTGTTAGTCTTAGAAATGTGGTTGCCAACAGCCTTTTCTTTGAAGACATAAGACAAGTGAAAACGTGAGGCCTCTGTTCGAGTCCCTTATACATATATAGGCAGGTGCAGAGCTTGCTTTTCAAAAGAAAGCTTTACCCCCCAAAATCACAATTTATCACTGATGTCCTTAGTTTTTAAGAACTTTTTAAAAAAGCCCATAAATATTTAAACACATCTTTTAAAAATGAAAGTAGGGAAGGAAGTGGCTAATATGCAAAGTAAGAGTAAACGTACATGATGCACACTTTTAACCTGGTAGTAAACTTAGCAGATGGAAGGCTTGTACTTATGAAATGTGAAGTGGTTTCCTTGAGCTATTAAACAAATAAGAGGAGAAGAGGAAACCACGCAGTTCATTGTCGACTCTGAAAAAGTCATTGGACCACTTTGCTTCCAGGTGATGAATATTCATGAATTTTTTTGTCCTTGCCATTATAAATACAAGATCTTTGTTTAAAAGGTAGCCTATGGGGAAGAAAGCAGCCTCTGGAAATTCGTGTTGAAGGTCCCAGACAGGATGATCTATATGTGATTTTATAACGAGTACCATTTGAACTGAAATAGAAGACATTTCCTAATTCTGCTGTCCTAGACGGGGACTGGATTAACACGTTCCCTTTGAATCATAAAGAACACAGTTGTATAACAGGACTTGGGAAGGTATCCTTCGCTATTGCAACAGTCCAGCAGCCCAAGTAGCTAGTGATGAAGGTGGTGGTCTTTAACATCCTCATGACAAATTCAGGGTTTTCTTGTCTTAAAAAAGTCCTGAGAATCTTTCCGTAAAAAAATAGACATTTGTACCCGGTGGGCAGGCGCGTCAGCTCTCCACCGTCCGCCGGTATTCGGCGGTGCCCTCGGCGATGATGGCATCCAGGGGGGAGCGCTTCTTGCGGATGCTGCGCCCGGAGGAGATGAGGTCCGCGTAGCCGCGCTGGTGCGAGAAGGCGTAGGCGGAGCGGCGGGAGGACACGCCCCGGCGGAACACTTGCTGCCGCCGCTTCCACTGCTCCTCGGCTTTCAAGCGCTTGCGGTGCTTCTGAATCTGCGGACCGCAGAGACATCAAAGGTGTGGGATGGCGTGGGACGGCGGAGGGGGACCGGGCGGGGGCTAACGTGGGTGGGGGGCCTGTTGCAAGCTGTCTCCTGGAAGGCGGCGGCCCCGGCCTCCTCTCATACAGAGAGGTTACGGAGCACTCCCAGGGTCTCCCAGAGAGCCGAAAATGCCACTCGCCTACGCTACCGTCCCTTCCCATGACAAGTCAGACTGGTGCGGGTTCAAGAGAAACCCTTGTTGCTACTGCATCTTCTTGTCAACGGAAAAGGGCCATCTAGGGGACCCTGAAGGTTGCCTGCCCAGTGTCCCCTCCTTCCTGATGAAAATGGAGTTGTCCCGCATATAGCCCCAGCCCTCCGTGGATGTGGACGGCGATCCCAGGAGCAGGACCGGGGACTTGCCTCGCCCAGCACCGGCCAGGAACGGCCACGTGACCTGGTCTGGCCCCAGAGGCCTGCCAGGAGTGGGCGGGGGCCCTCCCATGCCCCATTCCGGGGCTCCTAAGGGAAAGCTTCTGGCCTCCCCTGGCCAGTGAAGTGTCAGGAGATGCCCAGAACTGCAGCAGCTAACCCCCAGCTCCAAGCTGAAGCTATAGCAAGGATAGCAGAGGGGAGCGATGGAAAGAACCCCAGTCTTTTCTGACAGGCATTAAGGCGCTCAGTCCTCTTGGATGACTTAAGGTGCTCAGTCACCCAAGCCTGCTTAGTCAGTATGCGAGCTGAAGTGAGGCAGTATTTGGCCAACTTGCAGCTCAGAGGATCCGGCCAGAAGAGGGGGCATTTTTCTTGACATGAAGAACACCCCAACCTCTTCGCAGGAAAAAAATGTTAATATTATAACTGTTAAACTGAGCGGATAGACCTATGGGGTTCATTATACTATTCTCCCTTTGATAAAGTTTAAAATAAAAAGCATGCAAACAAAAATCCCAGTCCCAAAGGACTTATTTGCAAGATAGAGTGTAAGAGAAGTAGTATTAAAAAATCTTCACACCAAACTTGCCACGGATTTAGAATTTTGCAGCAAAGCTGCTTTGGGGACAGGCCTTGCTTTCTGTGAGGGGCACTCAGAATGAGGAGAATCCTATTTTTTCTGTACCTTATCACTTTCTGATGGCCAGATGGTCATTGACAAGAACCGTATGGCAATGACGGGCAGCAGGCACACGGCAACGGTCAAGATGATGGTCAACCAAATGTATGGCTGTCTCAAGGCATTCGATGCTGTGCCTGTAAAAACATGGACAGTTAATCCCAGGGTCCTTCATCCTCAGGGCAGAGTGAATATTCCTTAAGCCTTAAATGATTGTCTGTGGTAAACTTTCACAGACTGGCCTCCCCAGAACATCCCATCACTGCTGAAGGAATGAACATTTTAAAAACGGAACTAAGCAGAGTGCCTGGGTGGCTCAGTTGCTAAGCATCTGCCTTCAGCTCAGGTCATGATCCCAGAGTCCTGGGATCGAGCCCTGCATCAGGCTCCCTGTTCGGCAGGAAGCCTGCTTCTCCCTCTCCCACTCCCCCTGCTTATATTCCTTCTCTCGCTGTCTCTCTCTGTATGTGTCAAATAAAGAATATCTTTAAACTAAAAATAGGACTAAGCGAAGGAAAATGAGGAAGGCAAGTGTACATCACTGAACAACTAAATAAGGAAAAAATAAAGTATTTTTTGACATGGCATTAGGTAAAAATGCAAAGTTAGGCCATCTACACTAATATATTTTTCCAGGAATTTACTTTCCAATTTACAGTTTGAAACTCCAAGTAACAGTAGCAAGTCCCCTGCCATTAGTATGATAGCCCTTATGGCAGGTGTTTTATACAGGTCATGCCATCTAATTACCTCTGAGGGATGAAGAGTAACCTCCTTGCCACACAAGGAAATTGAGTTGTGGAGAAGTAATAAGGTTTCCCAGGGTAACAACTAGCCATGGCAACTCCTAAATTAAACCCTACATCCATCTGACTAGAGCCTCGCTTTTTCCATTGCAGTTCGGCAGCTAGTTTATGTCAGAGAAAGTAATAACTCATACAACCAGATAATCATATAGACCTACCCAATTTTATAATTAATATCCCTTAGAGCCAAATCTATCACAGTGTTCCCTGTACTACGTACACTGTAAATTTATAAAAGTAGTGGCCTTAATTTTTTAAATGTGTTTTTCACTGATAAATAAAAAACACTCCCTCCCTTTGGGAATATTCTAAGTAACAGGGTACTAATTTGCTTTTTAAAACACAGAGTCGGTGAAGAAAAACAATCATCAAAAAAATGACCTCAATCCCAAGAAAAGGGTTATTACCACAGCAAATGTCTTTTTACAGCTGGCCATTAAAAAAAAAAAAAAAAACCCAAAAAACAAACTAGTCTTTTACAGGGAAACTAGTTTATGGGGACTTTTTTCCTCATTGTGAATCCAAGCTACTCTATTTAATAAACTAAGAAGTTTGTAAATTCTAATTCATGATATTTAAAAATTTGTAATATGTATGAAATGGTTCAAATTCATTCTAGTATTTATCATTTGTCCTATTTTATACAGCTGTAAACTGTTTCTAAACTATTTTTGTAAGTTTAGTTATTGCTTTGCATACATTTTTTTAAAAGGTTTTATTTATTTATTTGACAGAGATCACAAGTAGGCAGAGAGGCAGGCAGAGAGGGGGTGGGGAAGCAAGCTCCGTGCTGAGCAGAGAGCCCGATGCGGGGCTCGACCCCAGGACCTTGGGATCATGACCTGAGCGGAAGGCAGAGGCTTTAACCCACTGAGCCACCCAGGTGCCCCTCTGTATACATTCTTCTAATGATGTGGTAGGTTTTCCACTTTGGAATTCTAAAATTTTTTTTTTTTTTTTTTTTAATATTTTATTTATTTGACAGAGAGAAATCACAACTAGGTGGAGAGGCAGGCAGAGAGAGAGGAGGAAGCAGGCTCCCCGCGGAGCAGAGAGCCCGATGTGGGGCTCGATCCCAGGACCCCGGGATCATGACCTGAGCCGAAGGCAGAGGCTTTAACCCACTGAGCCACCCAGGCACCCCTGGAATTCTAAAATTTCATCATATGGGACTCATACCTTGATTAGCTACGATAATATTCTTATTAGGTCTTTGAACTATTTCCATTTTTAAAAAACAATTAGAGGGGTGCCTAGGCGGCTCAGTGGGTTAAAGCCTCTGCCTTCAGCTCAGGTCATGATCCCAGGGTCCTGGGATCGAGCCCCACATCGGGCTCTCTGCTCAGCAGGGAGCCTCCTTCCTTCCTCTCTCTCTGCCTGCCTCTCCACCTACTTGTGATCTCTCTCTGTCAAATAAATAAATAAAATATTTTTAAAAAATTAGAACTGCAGTGGTATAATCTTTGTACAAATTGATTTTTCCAAAAATTGGTATGTGTTATCCCCAAGTGAAAATCCTGGGTCCAAATGTATGAGAAGTTTTATAGTTCGTTATGTATTTACAGATAGTGCTTTGGAAACATATTATCATGCTACCAGCATTACGTGATTCTCGATTTCCCAGGAACATACCAATATTAGACTTGGAGGGGGGGGAATCTCCTGTCTGACTGAACAGATGCAATTATAACCAATTTTTAAATTTTGCTTTCTTCCTGTCACATTATCCCCACACTTCCAGCCCACCACCGTCATTCAGTTGCCAGTCAGGACATTAATTTTCACTAGCAATAACTTACACGTTGTGTTATTACTTAGAAGTTACCTCGGAGTCTAAACCAGTAACACTTTTCTATACCTTTATTTTTGGAATTTAGAAAATACCAACCTGTAAATTGAAATGCAGATGGAAAGAGGACATGTATTCCAGCACTATGAAAGTCAAACATGATGCCAAAATAAAGAGCAATGCTTCCAAAAATGGAAAAAGCATTCACAAAAGTCCAGTAAGAAGTATCCAAGCCAATCTGTAGAGAAACCAGAGAAAAATAGAGCACTCACTTTTGGGGAGTTACCAAGGAATAAAGAATCTAAGGATTCTGAAAATAGAATTCAACAACTTAGGCATGATTTGGCTTGAATACCGAACAATCAAAAACTATCCTTGGCTAGGCAAGAAGCAGGAAATGTGCTCGGTGTAAGGGGTGCAGATAGCATCCGCATTTTGTAAGGTGGCCGAGGCTCAGCGGGAGGGAGAGTGGGAGCCAGGTGGACGCACACACCGGTCCGCGTACAGAAACGCAGGTAACTGACAGATACTGGGAACAGTCGAATGACGCCATGTACCTGGAAATTCACTGTAATTATAAGAGCAGAAGCAATGGTCACAGCAAAAGACTGGTAGTCTGAAGGCGCCTCTCCATCCTGTCCCACAGTCTGCAGATACGCTCCCAAAGGTATGAAGAAGAGAACCATCGATGTTAAAATCCCATGCACCAAGCTCACAAAGAACTTCTTGTAGTTGAATAGTAAGTCTCTCTGTCCTACGACGTACAACCCAGGGAAGCGGAGGCTCAGTTTGTCACTCACATCCTTAAAGGGAAAAAACACACGAAAAATAGTTGTGTACCATCCAGGACCCAAGAGCTCTGAGATCCATTCCAGTTTCTCTCTCACAAAGAGATTCAGCTTAGTTTTAGGAAGGGAAAACCTCAACAAGGTTAAGTCCAGAATGGTTTCGGTGTGCAGAGACCAAACCCTTTACTTCAGTCCACCATTATTTGCTATTTAATTAAGAAAGGGACTAGGTAGTGATCTCTTAGTTTGCTACTCATAGAAGGAAAGCGAATAGTCATGTCAAAAAAAAAAAAAAAAAATGTAGGGAGACTATTTTTACCTCCTGGGAGCATATATTCTAATTTTTTAAGAAAGTTTTCACATACAAGTTGATGGGTTAATTCCAGACTATTCTCTTTTATTCATTAAAGCACTTTCTCCAAGAATTGCTCCCTGGATGGAATGTGGACTAATTTGGGAATTAAACACAGGTGTTTGGAGAAAGAGTAAAACAACTTTCAAGTCACTACTCTAGAGACATACTGTCAGGTGTCTTGATAAGAAACTCCTAGTGTCCAAAAGGGAGATAATAAACTCTCCTGTCCATGAATCCCCTTTAGTCACTGTCATATAGAAGTACAACAGCTATTCTGGTCGCCAAACAACAGGACAAGAATAGGGTTTTCTTGGGAACCCATGAAAACCAAAAGAATGCCCTGAAATATTAGCTTAACTTCTCAAACAGGGGCCCAGTCTGCCCTGAAGTGTCTGCATCCGCGCGAGGCTCCTACCTGGTCAAGCAGCCCCATGAGGAGCACGGGCAGGCTGGAGTAGAGCACGTTGTAGAGCGTGATGAACCAGTCCTCGTAGGCAGTCTGTGGGGAGAAGACCGTGGCCGAGTCACCAACCAGCATGCGCTGCCCGCATTCCCCTCTCCCAGAGCGGGCAGGGCTCTGGCTGTATGTGGCCTCTGCTGGACCCACATCCCGTGGAATGGGCAGAATCAAAGAGCGCTCCTCAGAAACAAACCTGCCTTCCAACATAGATAGGGGAATATACACCAAAACATGTTTTGGAAAAGGAGTCCCCTCTGTTTGACTAATGCTGGAAAATATGCTGGTGCTATATGCTTTTTATATCCCTTGATTAATGAATTAGAATACATACATAGAATACATACATACGTAGAATACATAACACCGAAACATCAAAAAGCACATAAGGTATCATTCAAATGTTCTTTTGCTTTGCGAGTCTCACGTTTCCATGTAAACATCACATGCAGAATGTGAATATGAAAAATGGGCTCCTGGAAGCATGAGCAGGCATATGCACAAACGGGTCCTCAGGGCGGCGGAGAGGAGCTAGGCTCACTCCTCACCACCAGCAGCACACAGGCCTGCGGGAGCAGGACGAAGGCCCTCACTGTGCTCCAGGCTGCCCTGGGCCCTCGGGTTTGGAGGCTCTTCTGATACCATCTGTCTGTGGCATCAGAAGTTTGGACAACCACAAGCACTGATTTAAGTTCATTGTTACTCATGATATTTTCCCGCTGTATCTACCATTTCAGCATATTCTGTATGTCCCCCACTGCCATTTCAGCACTAACAAAAGCAAAAATCAACAGGTGAAGAGAACAGATTGATGATCACCCAAAATTTATATAATCCCTTTAGCCTGTCACAATATCATTTTTTTAAAGATTTTATTTATTTATTTGACAGAGAGAGATCACAAGTAGACAGAGAGGCAGGCAGAGAGAGAGAGAGAGAGGGAAGCAGGCTCCCCGCTGAGCAGAGAGCCCGATGCGGGACTCGATCCCAGGACCCCGAGATCATGACCTGAGCCGAAGGCAGCGGCTTAACCCACTGAGCCACCCAGGCGCCCCCACAATATCATTTTATGTGGTCAGCGTTGAGTAATTTGTTCTCGCTATTAATGGCAAGGTGACGCAGGGAAAAAAAAAATCTAGGGTAAAGGCAAAGACACATAACAAAAGCCAGTAGGTCAGGAACAAATCCCAACTTTCTGAAGGCAAAATAAAGTATTTTTTAAAGCACCAGAAACCTTTTGGAAAAGTCATCTATAATCTCAATCCATGCCTCAACTGTTAGAGCATCCAAACCGCAAGTGCGGAGAGGAAATGGTTTTTTTGCAAGTAGGGTTTTATTTATGGGAGATTTCTACTCATCAGATAACACTAATTATCGCTGTTACCTGCGCAGAGTACCCATTGAAGAAGGAGTACCAGAAATGGACCAGAGTGAATGCGAAGTTCTTGTAGAAGAAGTAGCGCAGGAACTTGCACATCCGAATGTAGGACCACCGGCCATGCACCAGCAGCAGCCTCTGCAAGTATCGGAACTGCGCGAAGGAGTAGTCGCTTGACATGACCGCCTGCATGCCTTCTTGCCCGCTTATGCCAACGCCGATGTGGGCAGCTGTGGGCAGACGGAGCACACACGTGAATCATAAGCCAATTTTAAGGCGAAACACTGAGGCGATGAAAATGTTTCCACGGCCAAACACAGAAACACATTCATGGAACAATACACGTGAAAACTCGCTCACCAGCCCCACCCGAGCTTCTGAACTCAGTGTCCGAGAAACGGGTTGCTCAAAAGAGCCCACGCTGGGGCCTCTAAAAGGTGTTTGTGGAAGGATCTCAGGTGGGTGGCGAATTCCATTAGGATTATCTGCCCAGCTCGTTAGCCATCCTTCCACCCACCGGGTCAACCCGAGGAGTCCATGCAGACTGTGCATCCCTGGCCACGGCTGAGCCGGCTGAGAGCACATAGGTCCTCTGCAGCGGATGCTACACACTGGCCCTCCCAACTTCCCTGCCACCCTTGTTCTATGGGAAAGGTGGGAAAGCACATAAAAACCTTATACCGCTCGCACTCCCTGGCACTAGTTCTGTTTGTGAATTGGGTTCCATTGTTACGAGCCACTTGAAGTGGAAGTCGACGCGAGCTGGAGCTCAGCACCCCTTCCTTTTTTTGGCATTTCTTCAGCACAGTTCATATCCTCTCTCCAGCTGCCTGGATGTTGATAGACAAAAGCTGCTCAACTGAAAAGCCCTTCACAGGAGCCTCAAAGCTAGAAGCTCCTCCGGTAAGTGACTAAGATGTTAGAGACTCGAGCTAGCACCTGCTTTCTTCCGCCCATCCAGAGCTTTCATGAGCACCTGGTCCCTTGTATTAATCACTTCCTGCTTGAAGTACCCAGCCGGGTCTGGTTCTTGTAGTAACCTTGACTGAAAACCCAAGCTGGGGCGATCAGTGTCTCTTTCACATTTCGGAATTAAGATTCAGTTGTGTTTGTCTTTGGAATTTTAACCTGTACGTTCTTGAGGTGTGGGATATATATATATTTTATATATATATAAATAATATATATTTATATTTTATATATATTTATATTTATATAATTTAAATTTATATATATATGTATATTTTCCCCCTGAGAGGTTCTGAGGGGCAGAGAACTGAAGAAGTCTAGAAAGAGGGAGAAACCAGAAGCTGGGTTCCTCGTGCAGTTCCAGGTCCTGGTTCTAGCATCTTTCTGAGGCCTGGCTTCCTGGGAGGCACAAATTTTTTTTTTTTTTTTTTTTTTTTAAATTTGGGACAGAGAGGGGCACCTGGGTGGCTAAGTGGGTTAAAGCCTCTGCCTTCGGCTCAGCTCATGATCCCAGGGTTCTGGGATCGAGCCCCGCATCAGGCTCTCTGCTCCGCAGGGAGCCTGCTGCCTCCTCTCTCTCTGCCTGCCTCTCTGCCTAGTTGTGATTTCTCTCTGTCAAATAAATAAAATATTTTTAAAAAAAATTTGGGACAGAGAGAGTAGGAGTGCAGAGGAGAGGCAGAGGAAGAAGCAGACTCCCCACTGAGTGGGGGAGCCGAACATGGGCTTGATCCCAGAACCCAGGGATCACAATCGGAGCTGAAGGCAGACACTTAACCAGCTGAGCCCCCGCCCAGGTGCCCCCATCTTTTTATCTTTTAAAATAAATATCTTTTTGTCTTGAGCTTACTTTAGTTGTTCTCTAATATTTGCAATCAAAAGTATTTTAACAAAGATAATATTAAACTTTCAGCATTTAATCATGGCCCACCATGACCTTAAGAGGCACAGTTTTTTTCTGGGGAAGGTTCCAGAATGGATAAAAATGAAAGCCAAATTTTTATCCGTCCTTCCAAAAGTCACTTAGTCACAGTTTCAACTTTGAGAATTGTGAACTTTATCTAGGTCTTAAAAGACATGGAAGTAAAGATGTACTGACATCAATTAGAGAACATGCGTTGGAGAACACAATGTATCTTTGCTTAGACCTGAGAGCGACTGCCAACTCAGGAGGGTTTCCAAGTGAAAGACGCTCCCGAAATCCTGCCATGGTGGCAGAATACAAGGTCTGACAAATTCAAAGCGACACAGTGACTTGGCCAAACCCAAGTTTTCAGTAACACTTTGCAATTCTAAAAAATAAAATAAATTGCATGTCTCAGTCAGTATTTATGATTTCTCTCAAAACACATAAATAATTCTTATGACTAGTCATGGTTGCCAAACTGCCCTTTCCTCCCAAACCGTGGCCTTCTTTCCTGAACAAGCAACAAAGGGTAATCTGCAGATGCCCCTGGGGCCAGGGAGGAGGAACGCCGGCCACAGGCCCTGATGTCCAGCCCAGCCTGTTTGCTGAGCACACCAAGGATAGTATGTGAAACGAACACAGCCACAGCTCACAGGGGATTCAAGGCAACTGAACAGATGTACTTTATAAGGCCACACTCTTTTTTTTCCCCTATGATCTAAAGATAGACACCTAGATTTTCCTGAAGCTTCAAAAATGTAATTTCAGATGCCTTGCTGGTAGACTCCTTCATAGCTGTTTAACAAACCCATCATGTCCTCACGCTTTTCTGCCTCTGTCTCCCCTCTCATGCTGCTTGCTCCTTCTTAGGGTGTTAGACCTTCTTAGGGCACCAGCCAGCAGACCTCTTCCAGCCCAAGAGAGGGAGAGAGGGCATGCAGCCCTGGAGAGTCCTTGCGTCCATATGGCGGGTTTCAATTCCCTCCACTTCCATAGGCTACACTACTAAACGTGGAATATGCTAACAAATGGCCAGATTTCTGGACATGTAAATTTCACTGTACTTCCTTCTAAGCAAATATCATTTCTGCATATTATTTTTTATGCAGACAAAAGTGATGCCAGTTTTTCTAAAGTACAAAAAGGCACTATCAGTACTTTGACTTCTGAGGAGACCTGCGTTTCTTTGATTTTCATCCCAAATGGAAAATGAACTAGAACCGGCTGTAGGGGCAAGAAAGGGAGAGCATTTGGAGCAAGAAATGCCAGTCCTACGGCAGGGTGAACACATGCAAAACACAGTGGAGAGGAATGACAACTAGCGGTGGCCACAGACATACACATGATAAAGAAGACATACGTCATACAGCTGACTCCTGCTGAGGAAGATAAAGTTGGAATATTCTTAGTATAGATGGAGGAGGAGGAGGAGGAGACTCTAAGAAAAGAAAAAGACATGAATTACAAAATGGGCTGAATTAAGCCTAGTTACACATTATGCAGTTGAAGTAGCCAGCATCACGGGATGTGCGGTCATGTAACAAACGGTTCATCTTCATCATACCACAAAACTGGAGGGGACATCAAAGGTAATACTGGTTTTTAGATGAGAAAGCTGAGGCCTGAACATGAGCCCAAGGTAACACGGCATGTTGGCATCAGAGTGAGGACAAGCATTCAGGTCTTGCTAGCTGGGGCCTTTCCATTACGAGAAGCCCCCTGACAGTAACACAGGGAGGGAAGAAGAAAACAAAAACCAACCCAGGATTCAGACATGCTGATGAGGGTTTGGTTCTGCACACTTTACTACGAGCACAATGTATTTCTGCGTGATAGGACTCGGTTCTTCCATTTTGAAGACCTAGGGTGCTCCAACCAGCGAAACGACCCTTGAGACTCTTCTAGGAAGGTCAGGAGGCTCGTGAGACCATGTTGGAGCTTTGCTTCAATGCCATGTGTTACCCTGGTCACCCAGTTTGCCAAGAGCAAGAAGAAAGCCCTAGAAAAAGATGCTCAGATGAAAAAAAAAATACTCTCAAAAACCAAGAGAATTCACTCCAAGCTCAGCCGAGATTTTTTGCAAAACCATTGAATAGCAGGATTTTTTTTAATAAGCCTTAAGGAAATATGGAGAAGTAGCAAGAGAAGGAAAACAAATCCACATGTACGTAAGAGGGCAACAAATAAGGCTAAATTCCCCCATCTGGAACTCATCCTCCACTTGGCATTTCCCAAGTGGCAGTGTCCTCCCTGCTCCCTCCTACTGCGTAGCCTGAGCTTCCTGAGGGCGGGGTCACAGGTGACAGGTGTCGTCATCATGCGGAAGGGGCTTTGTCAGGCTGTGCTTTATGAAAGCCTAAGCAATGACGGTCGGAAAGACTACCCGCCCCCACAAACATCCCTGCCACTGCTTCTCTCTGGCAGCTCTGGTGGCACCGGCTGTGGGCGAGACTCACTTTTGATCATGTTTACGTCATTGGCCCCATCTCCGATCGCCAGCGTGATGGCCTTCTTGTACCTCTTCACCAGGTCCACCACCATCGCCTTCTGCTTGGGGGTGACCCGGCAGCAGATGACCGCGCTGCACTCGCAGGCCAGGTCGACGAAGTTCTTCTGCTGCTGTTCTTTCCTAGCTTCCAGATGCCGCTTACTCTGAGTCCGCATGCGTCGTTCTTCTTCCGTCCTTGGGAACTTCAGCTTCAGAATCTTACTTCTCTTGGTCTTTTTCTCCAGAAGAATTTCATTCTGGGTGAAATCAGAGGATTAGAACCATTTGCGTTTTGTTTTGTTTCTTTTTTTACCTTTTTTTTTAAAGATTTTATTTATTTATTTGAGAGAGAGAGATCACAAGTAGGCAGAGAGACAGGCAGAAAGAGAGAGGAGGAAGCAGGCTCCCCGCTGAGCAGAGAGCCTGATGCGGGGCTCGATCCCAGGACCCTGGGATCATGATCTGAGCTGAAAAGAGGCTTTAACCCACTGAGCCACCCAGGCACCCCAACATTTGCGTTTTTGTATCAAGAGTGTCATTCCCAAGACCTTAATCATGTGAAGGATGGTTCTTGGGTTACATCATGGGTGATACTGTTCTGACTATAAACCCTATTTACCATAAACTTTAGAAAATACAAAAATGTACAAAGAAGAAAATTAAAATGACCCATTGATTGATGAACCAGGGATAACCACTATTACCAGTGTGATATTCCTTTTGTACATCATATGATATTAATTCTCAAACTTGGGAAATTGCCCATTCCTTTGCAGGCTAAGAGATTTTTAAGTGGGCAGTTAACATGGGAAACCATCTCAAATCAGTCCACAATGAACTGCTTTAGTTTAAGCCAGAGATACAGATACAGTAATGATACGCACCAACCAAGAACCAGTAATTATCAAGGCACGGTTTTCACCAGATGGAAAAAAAGGTTCATGCACCGGGGGTACAAATTTTGCATAGACGCCACCTCTATTCCTCTGGTTTTCCATCCTTGTATGAAGAAGAGCACTGGGGGGGAAGAAATTCAAGTGTTTTAAGAGTGCAAGACTATAAACGGCCCTTGACTGTGAGGTATTTTGGATAAATAATCTTTTTAAAACTGTGATTTTAAAAACACGTAAAATTTATCATAACTATTTCTACTACGTATACAGTTCAGTAGAATTAAGTATATTCACTTTGCTTTGTAACCAATCTCCAGAACTTTTTCATCTTTCAAAACTGAAACTCTATACCAATTAAAGAACTCCCCATTTCCTCCTTTCCCTCCCTGGTCACTACTACTTTATATTCTGTTTCTGTGAATTTGACCGCTCTAGATAACTCCTGTAAGTGGAATCACACAGTATTTGGGTTTGTTTGTTTGTTTTGCATTTGGCTTATTTCACAGTCCTCAAGGTTCATTCCTATTGTAGCACATGTTAGAGTTTCCTTCCTCTTTAAGACTATCCCATTGTATGGCTATGCTACATTTTGTTTATCCATTCATCCCTCCATCAGTGGGAATTTGGGTTGCTTCAACTTTTGGCTATTGTCACTAGTGCTGCTATGGACATGGGTATGAAAAACTCTGAGTTCTGGCTTTCAATTCTTTGCGATATATATCCACAAGCAGGATTGCTGGATCATACTGTAATTCTACTTGTGATTTTTCTGAGGAATCATGATACTGTTTTCCATAGTAGCTGCACCATTTTATTTCCTACCACTGGTGAACAAGGGTTCTAATTTTCACATGCTTGCCCACATTTGTTATTTTCTGTTTGTTGTTGTTTTTAGGGTTTTTTGTTATTATTATTGTTGTTTTAAAGATTTTATTTATTTAAAAGAGAGAGAGAGAGCGCACGACAGAGGGCACGACAGAGGGCACAGGCAGGGAGAAGAGAGAGAATTAGCTTAGCAGGGGGCCTGACGTGGGGCTCGATCCCAGGGCCCTGGGATCATGACCTGAGCCAAAGGCAGACACTTAACCAACTGAGCCACCCAGGCACCCTGTTGTTGTTTTGATAGGAGCCATCCTAAAAGGGTATACAGTGACAGCTTATTCCAGCTTTAATTTGCATTTCCCTAATGTTTAGTGATGTTGAGCATCATTTCATATGCTTGGTGGCCATTGGTACATCCTCTTTGGAGAAAAGTCATTCAAGTCCTTTGCCCATTTTTAAATCCGATGACATAATCTCATTAAGTCTTAATTCCTCCCTTTGTGGGGCACCATGTGCTTGGTACTTTGTTATCTGCCAAAGACAGCTCACGGAAGACACAGCTGAAAATGTGTTCACAAGCATCGGAAGAAGGCAGACAATCTTGATCTGAATTTTAATACCTGGCGTGAACCCCCGGTGTATCATGAACAGTGGCTACTAGTTGGCAAGAAGCAGCTTACTCCCACATAAAGTTATGTTTGCTTCTGAGAAATTCTCAGTGCTTTATATCAACAAGTAATTGAGAAGACTGCATATAATACAATCATGTGAAAGAAAAATGAGTTATGGAATTTGGGAGTGGAAGGGTCCACAAAGATCTCATCCATACTCTTCCTTTACAAATAGGGAGATCAAATCCAAGAGAGATGAGGTGATTGACCTGCACCAAATTGATAGGAAAACAGCAATGAAAACTCAGGTCTCCTTACTCTCAGTCCAGAGCCTGCCTCATGACACACACAGAGCCACTGTTCTCCACCTTAGCACTACTGTGTCTCAGGGCCAGGGAGTTGTGTGCGGCTGTCCGTTGTATCATCGGATGTTCAGCAGCATCCCTGGCCCCTACCCCGCCCCCTGCATTATGACAACGAAAGATGTCTCTGGACATTGCCAAATGTTCCCTGGAAGGCAAAAATCACCTCTGGTTGAGAACCAGTGCCCCAGAGCATTAGGTATCTGTTACTTTTTTTCTACATTAATTGCTCATTTTCAAGTTGAAATTAAAGAGTCATCAAGACAAATTGCTAAAAGGCTGGAAGAGAAAAAACAGCAAGTTCCCCATCCAAGCCATTATACAGGAATCAGCCTTTCAGGAAGCATCTACAGAGAAAGATGGAGTCCTCCCTCTACAAAGTAAACCTAACTAACAGCAGGCTCACAGAATTTGCTACTTGCATAGATTTTACCTTCTAATTTAGCTCAGGGCCCAATTTTCAACACTTGAGAAAGAGAGACCCGAACTCTATTAAGGCCCCCATCTATAAGAAATAAGACCATCTGGCCATTAGCCAAACCACTTGAAACCAAGAAACTACTTACATAAACATATTAGTATTTATTTGTCTATCCCTATTTTTTAAAAGCTAAAAAGCACAAAGAGGCATGGTTTATGCAAACAGAACTGATCTATTTAGATGTTAGAGCTACCGGTTTTGTCTAATTTAGCCGAGTGCCCATTATACTGGACCAGCTCGCAAAAGCTCTAGCACCATCATTAGAAAGAAGACTAACCACAACCATCAACTCCCTCATCGTCTTATCACTTCTCGGCCTTTGGGCTAAGCTCGGGCGTTAAGTCCCTCATCATCCTACCAGACGAGGCACGTGTGTCTGCCCATAGCTTCTGGCCTTGGGACAGCCTCGGGGAGGTGTTGTAAGGAAAAGATCTGAGAAAGAAATATAGCTGTCAAGACAGCACCGCCCAAGAACTCGTGCAACACACTCTCAGCTTTTGAACAGGACACGGCTCTTCCTGATGCCTTTCCAGGTCTGCTGTGCCCCTGGGCTCTTGAGGGTTTCAGGAGAAGCTGTGCTTTGAAGTACCCTGCCCCCTCCAGACAAGTCTAGAGGTACATCTCATCTAGCTGTCTCCTTCCAAGCAAAACTGTGGCGTTCTTTCCTTCTGTATTTCTTTCAGAATTATAATTCTTAGAAAAGGCAGCACATGGAGAGAATTCAGATTAATTGGCTACTGACATCTTGACCTCTCTTTTTTTTTTTTTTTTTGGTCAGCAGGTAAGCACGGAGGACTTCCCAAGGAATGGAGAGAAATGGCCTCTGAAAGAGTAAATAAAGGCCCCAACCCCCCTGAACCCTAAAACCTGCTCAAACTAAGGTCAAACCATGATAACTTGGAACTACCTGGGTTCTCCTGCTTCATGTAAATGTGAGGAAAACTGAGATGACAGTCAGCTCCCATTTCTCCCCATCTGCCATGTCTACTGCCTCTAGTTTTGCCTTTACTTACTTTATATCTTCCCCATAGCAGATAGTGGTGTCTTCAGTCAGAAGTTCACACGCAAATCCTATATTTTCTGCAGTTTCTGTAACAGAAAAAAATTAAGTGAGGGTGTTGTAGTGAGTGCTGTGTATTGTGTAAGACTGATGAATCACAGACCTGTATCCCTGAAACAGGTATATAATATATGACACTTTATGTTAATAAAAAATAAAAATTCAAAAAAATCTAAAAATAAATAAATTTTAAAAATTAAGTGTTGTTCCAATTGATGAATGATGGACTTTCGCTAGTAATGAGCCTTTTTTTCAAGTCATGAAATAGGCAGATTCAAGCCAGTATGCTCTTTTTTCTGTAGCAATGTATAGAAATCACACAAAGGGGAGAAAAAGCCCATTTTCTTTGATAAAATAAGTCAGTCTTGTTTGAGATGTTTTCAGTTATAAAAAGAACTGTATCATCAAACACATGAACTGGTTATTTAATAAATCAGTGTTCACTGAAACACTAAGCAGTCAGTTCCTGTGGTTTAATCATTCTGCTATAGAAGAAAAGAAAAGGTAACTATTTCCATAAACCTTTACACAGGGCTCCTACTGGAGATACCCCCCTTTTTTTCCATTACCACCCATTGTTATTTGTTTAAGGTCAGGACTTCCCTTAGCTTATCAGAGTGTGTAACCCGTTAACAACGTCAGGGTAAGAGAAATTATCCGATTTTCTGCAGGAGGCTTGTGGAGTGAGGTAGCAATGCCAAACAACTCCTTGTGGAGCTCTGGATTTAAGAAGTAAGATCACCCCTTGGGTATAAAATTTTAATTAATCATTTTAAAGCAATCAAATGGGTCAGAAAACAGAAGTGGTTGATCAGCATTCTGTGTTGTTCCATTCTGTGCCCAACATAACGGCAAAGTGCTGGGGAGGACAGAAGGGACAAAAGGGATGGTCCTTTCATCAGAGGAGCCCACCTCTGGCTGGGGACATAAGACTGATCACAGTCAGCATGGCCGAACCAGGAGCTCAATGTTAAGACATAAACTCTGCTACTGAGGGGGTTTCCAGAAGGATGCTGTCCAAGAGAACTGGGGTAATGGAGAAGGTTTTCTTAAAGAAATGGATAGTGTTTGTGCAGGATGGAAGTCTGAGAAAGTCATCTTGGGCAAGGGAAATAGGAGCTATGACTATTTAATGAATTAACAGATACGCTTCCCCACAAACAGAATTACCCTTTTTGTCTCCAGTGAGCACCCAGATCTTAATGTCGGCCTTTGCGAGTTTTGAAATGGTTTCTGGGACTCCATCCTGGAGCTTGTCTTCAATTGCTGTTGCTCCCAGTAGCTGAAATGTACATTAAAAAAAAAAAAAATAGGAATTAGCGAATAAGCTCAAAATGTTCTGTAATTGCGGGCACCTGGGTGGCTCAGTGGGTTAAACCACTGCCTTCGGCTCAGGTCATGACCTCAGGGTCCTGGGATCGAGTCCCGCATCGGGCTCTCTGCTTGGCAGGGAGCCTGCTTCTCTCTCTCTCTCTGCCTGCCTCTCTGCCTACTTGTGATCTCTCTATGTCAAATAAATAAATAAAATCTTTTAAAAAAAAATGTTCTGTAATTGCAATCTGCCAACGTGTAACCAGAAGAAGGGCTGATTATACACCCCCCTAGTCGGTGCTCCGCTGGGGCGGACGGCCAGCAGCCACAGGAAAGGCTGCTGTGTTTCACACTCACCAAAACCCAAAACATACAAAAAATTTTTTTCTTTGTTTACCAAGATAAAAACCTCAGTATAAAATTAAGGACATTAAAAATACACTTTCATTGTCTACATACTGCCTCAATCAACACAAGCCACTTCCTTTCACTAAAGGTTGATACTAGCCCTTTGTTGAACATGTCCTTCTAACCTAAACTCTCCAGGCAGTAAGTGTTCAATTTTGAGAAATTTCACTTAAAAAAATGGTACGTTTTTCTTGTTTCAAGGTTTTTCAAAATAAAAATCATTTCAGTGATTCTCCAAATGTAATGAATATGTGCTGGTTGGTTATGTAAAAATCATAATGCATTTTAATGAGTGATACAAAAATAACAGAATCTAATTAGAATCTCCATGTTTTCTGTCTTTTGGTTTCTCATAATGGTAATTTCTATGTTGCCTGCTGAACAAAAGAAACTCAAATGACCTAGTTCCATTGTACCAATTTGAAATGCTAAAGTTAGAATTCTCTTTCAAGCATGAGATTAAAAATATAACAAAACTTAGTAAAACTTCCAGTTCTCTTTAGAATATCGAGTTAGGAAAAGTTGAGACTCACAATTAAGTCTTTTTCAATCTCCTCATACACTTTATCCAGAGCTTCATCTCGGTTGGTGGAAACTAAACTGGCGGCCATAAACTTTTTGTTCCATTCTTCATACTCTTTTTCTTCAATTTCCTTGTAGCAAAGGCACAGAGTTCTAAGAGTCTCGCTTGCGAAGATCTATTCAAAAGATAATCCATCCAACAAACAACAGTTAATTTTATGTAATTCCAGATCGAGTTTGAAATCATTCTTTGAAGTTATACAGTAAGAATTTAAAAAGAGGTCATGAAAGATAACGAATTCTGAATAAATACATTCTGTGGACGAGATTAAACAAATACTTTGTTTTTCTAAGTATTCTCAGGATCCTATCTATAGTTCCCAAACTAGTTAAAGAGAAAAGTATAGATTTCTTCTACATCAAGTCACTAGAGTGAAGAAAACTTTTTCTTGTAACGACTCAGAAAATAACAGATGAGGGAGCTGCGGGGTGTACTGATGTTGTAAACACAGACCTGACAATTTTATAACTTGTTCCCATAAACTGTTACGAGCTGAATCAGCTGTGAACTCTCAACCAAGCATTGTTTCCTCAAGCCAATTCTGAAATACCTGAACTCCTGTTAAAGGTGAGATAAAACATTTAAATGAAAAAGAGTGTCCGGAAAATTTAATCATGGTGAACACATTTAAGCTATTTTAAATAGCTCAAGTGTGAGCCAGTAAAAATGCTTTATTACTTCACAGCTGCATCTTGTCTAGCCAAGATGGCGGAATTAGTTCGCCTTCACTTTCAAAGATTCTTTGGAAGGTTGTGCATCTGTTTGATTAAATTGCCATTGTTCATATCCTCATGAGAAATCCATTGTAACTACTTTGACAACCTATCTTAACTTAAAATGCGATCCCAAGAAGTAACATATCAGGCTTCTTCCTGAAGGACCTTTGGCTGGTCCCAAAACTCAACCAGACCCTTAAAGTAAAGGGAAGAAATTACCCTTTACTAAGCACTTACTAAATGCTGGGAATTGTGCAAGATGCTTTCCCTTGCAACAACCTTCCTTAGTAGGAATTATCTTCTTCCTCTTCCTCTTCCACATGGGCAATTAATGCTTCAGTGAAACACAACTGTTTCCCCAAGAACACAAAACAAAAAGGCAGGACTGGGATACTAGGACCGATGGATGTCCTCCATACTTCATTGCCATCATTGAGAGAACCAAAACAGTAAGAGGATTGGTAGGCAATTCCAAGGGCGACATTTCCAGAAGCATTCTGAATTAACTGCAATTATCACTGGACTAAGTTCACACTCCCCTCAGATAACAAATCTGAAGTAACGAAGACCAAACTGATTTACTGACAAACACCTCAAACTCAATTATCCACCTCATTGCTTTGTCATGCCCCATCATACACGAATGCTCTTTCCCTCATCGTACACTAGGAGGCTGGTGGAATTCCTGGAGCCCACACAGATATTAAGACGACAGCTTGCTACGGTTATGTAGCTTGCTCAAGGTCACTGGAAGAGAGACCAGTCATTACCCTGGGCCAGCCCTGCAGATGCAGCCAACCTGGATGCTGGAAAGGACAGCATGGCCACGTCCCAGGAAGTCAGGAGCAGGGGCAGAGCCAGAACCAGCCTGCCCTATTCCTACATTCATGCCCTTTCCACACAGCTACGCCGAGACAAGGGAGGGGCCAAGAGTTAACACAGAATTTTCACTTGATCTTACAAGAGAGTATCAGAAAGGGGGTTTGCAATCAGTGGCATAAAGGGTAAGGGTGGGACTTACATCCAGGGCATCCTGTGTCTCCTGCTTTGTTGGATTCTTCTGATGTAACCGCTCATAAATCACCGTGTCAGCCCCTTTACAGTAAAGCCTGATACTGCCTTCTGGGGTTCTTACTAACAGCAAGAGAAGGAAAAGCAAATAATGAAGGTGGGTTTGATTTTGTAATAGAAAACCACATTGCTAAAGCTAATCTGAAGGTTAGTCTGCTAATAATTCACCATTAATTTAAAATCATGAATGTGCCTAGAAAAACGTCACTCTCAACAAACTTGGCAAGCCACCACCTACATACAATGTAAGAGTGACATAAATATGAAAAGATTCCTTTTTTCGGCTCAGCTTTTCATATTCTTAGTTTCGCAGCAAATACTGACCGATTCCCAACTGTGTGCCAGATTCCCAACTGTGTTCTAGTTTCTTCCATGATGCCTTCTTTGTCGATACTGCAGGAATCTTTCTTTTACATATAAACCCCTAACACTTACTGCCTTAAATACTCAGACCATAACATGACTTCCTGTGACCATTTTTCTTAGATTTTTGGATCTGTGTGGTAATAACGGCATGTGCCCTCTTCGCGAACTGGATTTTGAATTCTTCAAGGTAAAGGCTAAGCATGATAATCGGTCTAGATCAGTGCTAAGGCACATAGAAAGCACTCAGTAAAATATGCCTAATCAGCATTCAGTAGACAGTTGAACCTATATATTTTTACTGGTTAAAAATTCAGTCTCAGGGGCGCCTGGGTGGCTCAGTGGGTTGAGCCTCTGCCTTCGGCTCAGGTCATGATCTCGGGGTCCTGGGATCGAGTCCCGCATCGGGCTCTCTGCTCCGCAGGGAGCCTGCTTCATCCTCTCTCTCTCTCTGCCTGCCTCTCTGCCTACTTGTGATCTCTGTCTGTCAAATAAATAAATAAAATATAAAAAAAAAAAATTCAGTCTCAGGGGCGCCTGGGTAGCTCAGTGGGTTAAGCCTCTGCCTTCGGCTTAGGTCATGATCCCAGGGTCCTGGGATCGAGCCCCGCATCGGGTTCTCTGCTCCGCGGAGAGCCGGCTTCCTCCTCTCTCTCTGCCTGCCTCTCTGCCTGCCTGTGATCTCTGTCTGTGAAATAAATAAAAAATTCAGTCTCAGAGTGGAGAAATCTCAGATACTTTGAGCGATCAAAGCCAACATCACTAGTGATCACGGGCCTCCGGATGTGATACGCTGGAAGGGCAGAGCACCAACAGTGCATAACCTGAATTCAATCAGGAGGGCATTTCCGACAGACCCGAATCAAGAGACTTTCCACAAAACAGTGGGCCTGTGCTTTTCAAAAATGTCAATGTACAGAAGAAAAAAATTGAGAAATTTTGTAAATTAAAGGAGACTGGAGTTAACAGTCCCCTATTGCCGTATGCAGTCTTGGATCTTGAACCGGGCAGGAGGAAGGGAAGAAAAGGAGGGAGGAGGGGAAAGAAAATTTCTGGTAAAATCAGAAAACATCCTGTAGATTAGATAATAATAGTGTTTCATGTTAAATTTCCTGATTCAGATCTTTTATTTATATATAAGTGAATGTTCTTATTCATCGGACATAGCTACTTAAGTATTTAGGGAAAAGGAGCGTCGGCTCCACAATTTACTCTCAAATGGTTCAGGAAACAAGAATCCGTGTATGATGAAAATGATGAAGGCTATGTGGCCAATCTAACAGTTGGTAGCTACGGAAGAGATACAAGAGTTTTTAAAAATCATTCCTGCAGTCTTTCTGTAAATCTGAAATTGTTTTAAATCATGAACTTAAAACTTTCAATACTGGGAAGCAGTCATCCTCTCCACTTGGTGGCCTGCTGTCCTGTGCCTGGACTGGAGGTACACTCTTGCTTCCTGAGCACAGCCTTGCTTTTCTCTGTACCCCTCTCTTACCATCTCTCCCTTCCCTGATGCCAAGTGCAGAGCAGAAGTGCTCGGAGGGCCTCACAAAGTAACAACGTGTGTGTGGCCTCTGACCACCCACCATGTTCCCCCCCTCGAGTCAGCACCTGGCGGCTCATATCGTGGAGGAAGGCCAACATTTGCAAGATTCAGATATACTGCAGGTGTCCCTTTGAGTGACGGACACCAACCAGGATGCCGGGAAAAAAAACAGGTTTCCGCGGCAATTTCCCAGGAGCGCGGCAATTTCCCAGGAGCCAAGTGGTTCATTCACTGCCCGTGTTATTCTGGGGTTATTAAATAAAATGTGCAAAAGGCTGCATCTAAATGATTGATACAGGGGTGCCTGGGTGGCTCAGTCGTTAAGCATCTGTCTTTGGCTCAGATCATGATCCCAGGGTCTTGGGATCGAGCCCCGCATCAGGCTCCCTGCTCAGTGGGAAGCCTGGTTCTCCCTCTCCCACTCCCCCTGCTCGTGTTCCCTCTCTCGCTGTCTCTCTCTCTGTCAAATAAGGGAATAAAATCTTAAAAAATAAAATAAAATGGATCAATGGGTGACACACAGACACACTCTTGAAAGAGACCTACCAATGATAGACATTCGCTTCCGGTCACTGTTGAAGTCCAAAATGGCAAGAACATCGTAAGTCCTCTCTGTTCCCAACTCACTGATGGTGATGGTGTTCTGGGTCCTCGCGAGGAAGGCAAAGCCAAAGTTCCGGGCCGCGCTCACTAGAGCACCTTCGTCGGGAGAGGCCGCCTGGTAGTTGAGGTGACCTAACAGAGAAAACCAGGGAAGCTGTAAAGCCAGATGCAGAGCTCACCACCCCGAGCTCACGGCTGGGGTTCACGTCAGGGTAAGGATGTAGCGCAAAGCCCAAAACACCCCCCCCAAAACAAATCGCTGATTCTTAAGGAGTATGCCAACATTAACACTTGTCAAACTTTAAGGTTTTTATTTCTAATTATAAACAGTAACATAAACTAGAAGTAAAACAAAACAAGACAAAACAAAACAACTGGCGAGGAATAGGGGAAAGGATTCCTCTAACCCCACCATCCAGAGGAAAAACAACAGTATTGACAGTGTGTTACAATTCTTTCCAGTCCTTCTGAAAATGTCTATTTCGGTAATAGTTTCTATCATACTGAACATACATCTACACCCCGATTACTTAAACCTTACATTTGGAGCATCTTAACATAGCTTTAAAGATTCTTTCTAAACATTATTTTAACGAATGTGAACATGTCACTATTTTCCAATTACAGGCACTTAGCTTATTTCCAAATTTTTCTGTTCTCAAAAATAACATCATAATAACTATTTGGTCTGTGTGCAGAGGTTTTGCTGACTATTTTCTAAGGATAGCTTCCCAGGAGTGAAAATACACAGCTAAAGAATTCTGATAATTTTTAGTTGGTTGGCAAATATTACTCATTTATTTTCTAAAAGGATTGTACCCTTTGTCTTCCCTCTGGAAGAGTGTGCTTACGTAACCACAGCCATATTCCCATACTAAAAAAAAGAAAAAAAAAAAAAGAAGGAGAAAACCCTCAAAATTCATCAATCTGTTCCATAGCCTGATGTTTAAAGTTAATTAATGGAAAGTTACCTTCTGCTCATAAGCACACTTCGACAAGTGGGATAAATCTCACCACGCTGAGCCAAAGAAGGCAGACATGCAAGTCTACGCGCTATGACTGTACTTACACCGACCACAAAACCAACAAAGCTAACCCGGGCTGTGCCAAGTCAGGACTGGTTAGTTCCCTCAGAGGGGCACTGACTGGAAGGGAACACAAGGGGACTTCTATGGGACTCGTAATGTTCTGTTTTTTAAAAATGTGGGTGTTCATGACATGGGAGGATTAGTTGGTGAAAAAAAACTCAGCCATATGCTCGTCTCCATACACATGTTGTACTTCAGCAAAAAGTTGAAAAAGATTTTCCATTTTTCTTTCTTTTTTTTTTTTTAAGATTTTATTTATTTATTTGACAGAGAGAGAGCACAAGTAGGCAGGGAGGCAGGCAGAGAGATTGAGAGGGAAGCAGGCTCCCCTCAGAGCAGAGAGCCGGACGCGGGACTCGATTCCAGGACCCTGAGATCATGACCTGAGCTGAAGGCAGCGGCCTAAACCACTGAGCCACCCAGGCGCCCTCCATTTTTCTTTTTTAAGATTTTTACTTATTTGAGAGTGAGAGAGAGAGATCATGAGCAGCGGGGAAGAGTGGAGGGAGCAGCAGGCTTCCCACTGAGCAGGGAGCCCGACGCGGGGCTGGATCCCAGGAGCCTCGGATCATGACCTGAGCCGAAGGCAGACGCTTCACCGACTGAGTCACCCAGGCGCCCTGCCATTTTTCTACTTCAGTTATTCTGCCTCAAAGCAGAAAGAAAAGTACTTCCACAGTGAGATGAATTTTCACAGAAAAAGGCATTTCGTTTCCCACCATGGTTTGAGCAGGATGCAGACGTGGAGGGATGAGCAGCTTTTTACACCATCGGTCCACTAGGAAGGGGAGGATGCTCTGGGGTGAATAAGCTGTGGGGAGAGTGACACTTCCACACCCACCGCCCCCCCCACCCATCCCCACACACACCTGCCTCCCCCTCACACCCACCCCTCTACACACCTGCTCACATGGCTCACTCTAATTAAGTCCGTATCAATCAGTTCCCGATTAGTAACTTAAGATGACAGTTCAGATTTTCTGTCACCCAGAAAGTCGTGTACCAGAAGTTACGAATGTACACGCTGAGTCCATCCATTCCAGAAACACACACACGCACACACGCACACTCCCACACTCCCGAGGGCAAATATTTGACCAGAGCTAAACAAGCAGCAGTGGGGACACAATGCCGCCCCTGGGCCCGTGTGGCTGACACCCTGTGGCACGGTGCTGATGGCGAGCTTATTTCCAGCAGAAAAAAAGCAATGACGTGATAAAAGGTGGTAAAGTTCCCATGACTAGGACAATCCTATCTGGAACAAACACTGATACTGTTATCATTACCCAAAACCGCCCCCCCCCTTCCATCTGCTTCTCCTAATGGGGTCACAGAACTGCCCACGAGTAGAGACCGGAAGGAACTCAAGGAGCTGGTCCAAACTCCAGCTTGATGTTTGCAGGAAGAAACCAGGACCAAAAATATCCGTCGGGAACCATTGCCAAAGAGAACTCCTTATTTACTGTACAGTTGGAGGCAACCAGAGAGACACTCTTTTCTTTCAGAAACTAATTTGGGGACCATGAAACCAGGCAGATAAAAAGATCCTCCAACCACAAATCACACCTGTGGCGAGCCTGCCGCCAGAGCTTTCTCTGGCAGGTTCCAGCCCTCCATCTCCTCGTCACCAGCCCTAAAACAAGGGACCTCTCTGACGACCCCCTCAACAACCTCACCCCCTGCAACGCACTGCTGAGTGTCTCCCGCATTCGGGACTTCCTGGTCCTTCCCACAGACCCCACGCACACCCAGGCCCACAGCGCATCCAGACTTCACAAAGAAAAGGCTTCCAAGCCTTCCACACTCTGCTTGCACACAGCTCTGCCGGAGGCAGGAATCAAAGGTGGCCCTGGGGTTCCTGCCCACTCCCCCAACACACCCCCCGGGTACACACACCTCCTCCAGGTTATTCAAGTGCTAATCTAGGTCCTGCCCAGAAGGCATTTTGCAGGTGTCATTAAGGTCCAAATCAGTTGAACTCAAGATAGGGAGATTATCTGAGTGTTTGCAACCTAATCAGGTCAGACCTTAAAAGGGACAGGGCTTTTCCTGGGGAGAAAGATTGGAACCATGGAAGGGATTCCATGGAAGGGATATTCTTGTTTCCTGACTTTGAAGAGAGTAGGGGCCACGTGGCCAGGAAGAAGGGAGACCTATAGGAGCAGGGAAGGAAGACTTCCGTCCTTTATGGAAAACAGAGTCCCGCACTGTCCTGTGAGCTTGGAGGAGGACTCGGGAGCTCCAGATGAGCACATGGCCTGACCTTGATGTTAGGGCGATCTCCAGGACAGAGCCCTGGCATGCCATGCCCAGACTTCTGGCCTACAGGCCCATCAGCGCATGATGTGTGTTTCCAGCTACTGAGTCGCGGTCACTCACTACAGAGCAACAGAATACCAAAGCCGCCTCTCCAAGCTCTGTCCCCAGGTGCCCCCACAGAGACCCCACACTCGAGTCACACAGACTGCCACTGAGCTAGTCTGAGGTCTACGGCAACATGTGTGAATGGACTGCCTCCCTCTCCTGTTGATGTGATGCGTAGTAAAGACTGACCAGTCTCCATTATTCCTACAGAAGAGAAAATGCAAGAGCAGAAGCGAAGGCGCCCAGCAGGCAGCGGCACGGCAAGGGGACCCAACCAGAAGGGGTCTTGCTTGACCTGCTGCGTGGGTCAGGCAGGTCCATGGGCTTTCTGGGGCTGGATGATCGATCACAGCGGGAGGAGGGGTTCCCAAGGTCCTTCCAAGGGACCCTTTCAAGGTACTTCACATATCAAACCCCAACCAATTTCTCTTTCAGCCTCCTGCGCCTAGAAATCCATTCTAGGTCGCCGTGGCTGACTGCAAGTGCCCATCACGGACCGTGTGAAAGAAGTTTCCTCGAGACGTACAACTCTTGGCCTCAGTGGACAGTGGGACAAAGAGCTGCGCAACGTTCGGCTGGAAGGAACATTGAACTCCAACCCTCCGCCAGCCAGCACGGAGGACACTGGACTCGGACGCAAGACCCGGGTCTGCACCGTGTGCTGTGGCAGGAACCCAGACGGGGCCGGCCCATCTCTGGCAGAACAGGGCTCTTCCCGTAACATCCCAGGGAGGAGAAAAGAACATATAGGCCGTAAGATTGAAGGATGTTTGCCTAAGTCAGCTGGTTAGTTCTCAAAATACCACCACACGCTATTAAAAAAAAAGGGGGGGGGCGCAGAATAAGGTTACTAATGGGTCAAGACCTAAGAGAACCATGTTGCTTAGAAACATCACAGTGGATGCTTACTGTATGATAAAATGTGCTCGGCTACAAACAGACCTTGACCTGCGTGTTGGTTACTCACGACCTGGTGTGTCCCTGTCTTCCCCCACTCTGCCCGCTAACAGCCTTCCGTGTGTCTGCCCCCATTTGAATTCTGCGGTTATCTCGCTTTATTGCACCGTGGAGCCTGCCTTGGGATGGGTTTCTTTGAAATCTGCTGAAAGATACCACACGGAGCTTGTATACACGTTCAGCTTTTCTGCATATTCCTTCCCCCCGGAGAGCTCATACTCGCCACACGTGAGGTCGCAAGGTCAGAAAACAGAACGGCCCCCTCCTCTGCCGCACTGATCCGAGGGGAGGCTGGACAGGCAGACCGTGCTTCACTGCAGAACTGCAAAAGGGTGGCTTTTGCATTTCGATAATGCACAGGTATATTTATATAACCTACTGTAGTGTCCGCGTGTGGAAAAAGGGCTAGCTTTCACGGACACGGGACCAAGTTGCTGCAACAAAGCTGGCTCGGCTGTATTTAAAGAAATCTGCAAAGCGGGCGCCTGGATGCCTCCGTCATTCAGCGTCTGCCTTTGGCCCTGGGATCGAGCCCCACATTGGTTCCCTGCTCAGTGGGAGCCTGCTTCTCCCTCTGCCCCTGCCCTACTTGTGTGCACTCTTCTCTCTCTCTCTCTCTCTAATAAATAAAAATCTTCCAAAAAAAAAAACAAAACCAAAGAAAAAAAGAATTCTGCAAAGGAACCTACAAGTCAGCTTTGCTGGCTCCCATGCAAATACACACGAATTATGCTCCTTCCCATGAAAAAGGCACCTTAAGTGAGCCCAGCCTCTGGTGGGTATTCCTTCAAACCCCAAACACATCTGAATCCAGAAAATAAATTCTCTCTGAAATTATTTTGTAGTAAAGATTGTTCAAGTTCAAAGTTCCCTTACGATCCAGATAAGGCTTGACTTTTCACTCTCAATAAATGTCAAGTAATAGCAGGGAGGGAAGATTGGGGTTCTTCCAGTGATAATGCAAGAGTCCATCATTTCTGTTAACGATAAGATTTCACTTGCAAAGCGATAAACACATATGGAGCCATAACTTTGAAGCAGATGTGCATTTTCAGAGCCTGAGAGCTGGTTTCCTGTCTTGCCGCCTCCTACACCATCGGGGTGACGGCTCACTGATGTTCACTGAGTAAAAGACACACACGTCTGGTACCTTATATGCACGTGAGTGCCGAGTGTGAGTTACCTGCGGATGAGAACATTGTCCCCATGCCCGAGATGCCAGAGAGCCACTCACCGTCCAGACGATCCACCATGACCGTGTGGCAGACCGCAAGCAGGAAGAAAAACTGGCGGACTTCTGACTCTTTCCCCGACTGGATTTGCTCAATGAGATAGTGGTCATGAAACGCAAGCTTCCCATCAGCAAACGGATTCCAGCTAAAGTCGACTTGCTGAGAGACGTGGAGAGAAGAAACAGACATGAGAGTTTCAACATGTCCACGTGGGCGTCACAAACGATAGCCGCTTGTCTTCGAAGCCAAGTCATTCTGGAAAAGTGATCTTGGGATTTTTAACACACTCTTTTTAGTGTCAAGAGGGTCACACCTGTCTTAAAACAAAAAGGCACCCTGTGGTGGGCTTAAATGGCGTCCCCCAGAAAGATGCGTGGAAATCCTGACCCCTGGTAGCTGTGAGGACGACCTTATTTGGAAATAAGGTCTTTGCAGATGGAATCAAGTTACAATGAGGTCCTACTGGATGATGGGGGACACTAATCCAGTGACTGGTATCTTTATAAGAGGAAGGAAATCTGGACACATACACAGATGCCCAGGGAGACCATCATGGGACGACGGAAGCAGACATTTTAGGGTCGGGTCTGTAAGCCAAGGGATGGCAAGAACTGCAGGCCACCACCGGAAGCTAGGAGGTGGCAAGGAAGCACTCTTCTCTAGGACCTCGGAGGGAGCATGGCCCTGCTGCGAGCTTGATTTCAGACTTCGGGCCTCCAGAGCTGTGAGAGAATGAACTTCTGTTGTTTTCAGCCACCCATTTCGTGGTACTTTGTTTCAGCCACTGTGGGCAACAAATGCGCACCCCTGAACCCTTCCCGAGGTGAAAGGACTCACCTCGATCTTGCTGTGACTGTTTTGCGAAGCATCCCGATGGTCTCCTGAAAAACAAACAGGACACAAGAAATGGAGTCTCCTCCCGTGTGCGGAGGTCCCGCCCCACCTTGCTTTGGTTCTATGGGTCTCAGCCTGTTTCTGGACAGCCTTCAAGTTTAGAACGATTTTCACTTTTTTTTTTTTTTTTTAAGATTTTGTTTATTTATTTGACAGAGATCACAAGTAGGCAGAGAGGCAGGCAGAGAGAAGAGGAAGCAGGCTCCCTGCTGAGCAGAGAGCCCGATGCGGAACTCGATCCCAGGACCCCGGGACCATGACCTGAGCCAAAGGCAGAGGCTTTAACCCACTGAGCCACCCAGGTGCCCTGATTTTCACATTTTTCAAGAGTTGTGAAAACAAAAGAGAACCTAACAAGAAAATCTGATGCCAACGATACACGACCTGCAAAGGCTCAAATATGCTTTCTAATTGGCTCCTTACACAAGAGGTTTGCTGACCCCCACCCGCCAACCCCCCGGTCTAGAGGTTCAAATACTGGTGCCTCTGTCCTTCCACATGGCATCCTCCTCGGGGTCCAGACTCCTGTCCCTTGAAGTGCTTTACCTGCCTCCTGCAACCACCATGAAAATAAATTCTCTCTCATGTACATGAGAACAACCATTTCCTGGACGCCCAGTGTCCCACCACCTCCCTCACAGACCCCATGTCTGAGATGCTCCTTATGTAAAAACACATTCATGGTATAGTTTTCTACAAGGGAAAAGCACACGGTGTTCTAATTGCTCTTTTAAAAAATTGTATGAAGTGGGTGCCTGGTTAGCTCCGTCAGTTAAGCATCTTTTTTTTTTTTTCTAGGTTTATTTACTTATTTGAGAGAGAGAGAGTACACAGTGGGAGGGGGCAGAGGGAGAGAGAGACTCCTCCAGCAAACTCCCTGTTGAGCACGGAGCCCCACATGGGGCTCGATCCCAGGACCCTGAGAACATGATCTGAGCTGAAACCAAGAGTCAGCCACTTAACCAACTGAGCCACCCAGGTGCCTGACATCCAACTCTTGATTTCACTGGGGTCGTGATCTTGGGATGGCGGGATCGAGCCTCACGTCGAGCTCTGCATCCGGCACGGAGTCTACGTAATCCTCTCCCTCTGCTCTTTCCCCTGCTCGTGCTCACTCTCTCTCAAATAAATAAAATCTCTTAAAAAAAATAAAATGATTAAAAACTGTATTAAATCTTTATTTAAAAGAACATTCTCATTGAATACAGTATTAGCCTTAATATTTTTATAAATATGCAGTATGTTTCAGGATATTAGAATGCACAGCAACTTTTTCACAATAATTATGGGACATACATATAAAATTCACCACGTTAACTATTTTTTTATTTATTTGACAGAGGGAACACAAGCAGGGGGAGTGGGCAAGGGAGAAGCAGGCTCCCCGCCGAGCAGGGAGCCCAATGTGGGGCTCGATCCCAGGATCCTGGGATCATGGCCTGAGCTAAGGCAGACATTTAACCGACTGAGCCACCCAGGCGCGTCCCACCTTAACCATTTCTAAGTGTACAGTTTGGTGACATTAAATACAGTCCCACTGCCATGCATCACCCCCACCCACTTCAGAGCTCACTCATCTGGTAAAGCTGAAACTCGGTACTCGTTAAACAGTAACTGCCCATCCTCCCCTCCCCCCACCCCCGGCAACAACCCATTCCACTTCCCATCTGTGTAAATGTGTGTCCTTTTGTGACTGGCTTCTTTCACTGAGCATGGTACCCTCCAGGTTCACCCATGGTGCAGCGTCTGGCAGAACGTTTTCCTTTTCAAGACTGACTAATATTCCGGGTGTATGTGCAGCTCACATTTTAGCCACTCATCCCCTGAGGGTTGCTTCCACACTTTAGCTATTGTGAATAATGCTGGTAAGAACATGCTTGTGCAAATCCCCCTCCCCACCCCTGTTTTTGCTTCTTTTGGGTTCATACCAAGAAATGGAATTGTTGGATCACACGGTAACTTTATGTTTCATTTGTTGAGGCACGTGTGCCTACTTCTGACTGCTGACCTCTCCCACGCATGTGTTCCCGAGGCCACCAGTGAAGTCACCTCAGAACTCAGCCCAGAATGGCCACCAGGGCTGGGCTTGGGGAGGACCCTGGCAATTCTGGGAAGGCAGACCCTGGTCACACGGGCCCCGGGGGACCGAGCGATGGCTTCCACTCACCATAGATTTGCCCCTTGATGCAGCACTTCTTAAAGGTCATGATGTTTTGCGTGAGTGTCCCCGTCTTGTCTGAGAAAATGTAATGGATCTGGCCGAGTTGCTCGTTCAGCGTGGTGGTTCTGGCCTTTGCAGGCGTGTCCTTCTCTGGATAGTACATCTGTAGGTCCCAGTTTATGAAGTAACTCTGTCCAAGCCGGATCACTTCCACACTGGGAAGACAGGACGAAAGGTTACTCTGGATGGCGCTCTCAGATCCGAGAGGAAGGGAGCGGGCGTCATCTACACCTGCGTGCACAGGAACGGGCTGCCCATGAGCCCTGCAGGGTCCACGCGGCCAACCTCCGGGTTCTCCTCACCAGACACATCTTTCTCCAGCCTTGATTTCTCACGCAATCCTGAGTATATCTGACCCCAGGGCCCTGTGGGACTAGCGACATGGTGATAATGGAGCGATCCCTCTCTCATTCCCCATGGCACCTCGGGATGCCTGGAATGGCCGTGCTCACCTCTGCCCCCAGCTGGAGGGGAGGGTCCTCGAGGTTGCAGGCCCTGTGTGCTCACAAGTAGGCCCTAGGGTTCTTGGCAATTAACTCCTACACTGTGATTCCACACTGTGAAAAAGCAGGGGTTTTTTTTCCTAAATTTTTATGGAGATAAAGAATGTCCCAAATAAGATAGTCTAGAAGAATCATCTCAGTTTTAAAACTCTTAAGAGATTAAATATATCGCAGTTCTAAGGAAGCTGTTTACATATTCAGCCAAGGTTGAATGTCAAAAGAGGTCTTATAATAAATTAAAGAGATGGAAAAAGAACTCCTTCTCTCTCACCCTGTAAGTATTTCCTGAGTGCCCGCTATGTCCAGACACCATTCTAGGTACAGGAGGCCACATTAGGAAACAGAACCGACAAAATCCCTGTCTTTAAGGAGGCTACCTTCTACTGGGGACAAATACAGAAACCTGTAAATACAGCATGTGGTGAAAATTCCCCACAGAACATCAAAGCAGGGTAAAGGGAAGATGGAGAGCAACAGGGAACGAAGTGACTTCTGAGATGGAGTGGGTCCGAAAAGGCCAGCGTGCTAAGGGGATGTCCAAGCAGAGGTCTGAAGGAAATGAAACAGCAACCATGTAGGTAAGAGGCGGAAACATTCCAGGCAAGGACCAGAGCAGGTGCAAAGGGTCTGTGGTAGGTACTGGCACCACCCTGAGGAGTAACAAGGTGGCTGGAGTTGAGGGAGCCTAAGGAGGGGGCGAGGTACAGGAGGTGATGAGTGGGGGGAGAGGAGAGCAACAGACCACACTGGGCCTTGTGGGTCATAGCATGGCCTCAATAATGAGTTTATCCTGAAGGCCATGGAAAACTACCACAGGGTAGAAAACAAAGCAGAATGACCTGATCTGACTTATCAGATCTAGAAGGACCTTTATTTCCAAGAGAAATAAGGAAATCACATTAATCACGACATGATTTTTTAAAAACTGAAACTGACACACAGTTTTAAGCAAAATAATCTGTTTAACAGCTCCCTCAACAAAGGTAAAACTCATCTCAGATTTTGTTGTTGTTGTTGTTTTTTAAGTGACTGCAAACACATGGCTCCCCAGGGCTCTCCTCCATGGTGAGAGAATAGCAGTAACTACATGTAATAAAATTACAAATCAAACAAATGCACATGTAATAAAATTAAAATAAAACAAGTGCTTCTAATTACAGAAGTATATGTGATCCTGTATGTCTCTAGGCTGTTACTTCATTAGAACTCAGAGGAGACTCTGGCTCCTGGGTATATTCCAAGACACAACTCCCCTTCCAGGGGGTCTAAAATCCAGCTGCTGAATGACAGCAGACCTTGAGATTAAAGAAGGAAAAAAGTGAACAAGGGAGGAATCTCACCAAGCAAGGTGATCACCACTGTCAGAATAGGACCTTGACTCCTCTATTGTGGTTGAGATTGAGATGAGAAACAGAACATTCTGAGAGGCAGACCGAGGGAGGGGAGAGGGACATTCCCAACAGAAAGTAGTGGCCAGGAAGCATTTTACTGGCAAGGGATGTGCCGGGTGGTAATAAACAGCTAAGAGATTAGGAAGGCTCTTGAAAAGGAAAACAACTAAGTTTTCCCACGACACTAGAAATCTCCACCTTCTCCCAAGGCCCTTTCTGAAGCTTGGGCTCTGAAGTCCACTGAGAAGGAATCTTAACCAAGGAGTGACTTCTGGACTCTGGCGGTCTCATCTGCAAAGTGGTCAAGACACAAGGTGCTGCGTCTGGCACGGAGCAGACACTCCAGTGTTGATTTCCTTTCCCCCTACCACCCCCAATCCTGACATGAATGTCATCTTCTTACTTGTTCCTCACGGCCTCAAAGACCAACAATTACTGACAGAAATGAAGGTGCGAAATTGGGAAAATGGGCTCACACTTCCCTTAGAGCAGGAGGCCCACGAGAGGACAGCCTTACCTGACATAGAGAGAGATGGGCACCATGGTGTTCAGAATAATGATGTAGCCCCAGAAATTTAGGAATCCACGGTAGGAGGGTGTATAGTCTTCTCCATCATAGAGGTACCAAGAATAGTTGCCAACTTGAGCTTCCCAGTAAGCATGGCCAATGGCAAGACCGGCAGAAACCAGGATGAGAACAACAAAGATCTAGAAGACAAGAAACACTGATGTGTATTTGGAAGACAGACTGCAAACTCCCAGAAAGTCAGAGATGCTAACTAAGCTTACTGAATACCTCGCATGTTAATAATTTAGTAGTCAGTAAATACAACACACTTTAAGGGAAAACGACGCCACCAGGATGCTTTGAAAGCCCATTTGAGTTCTGTGATTGACTACCCTGCGTCACACATATAGGCACAGTTTTGTCTCCAAAGCTACAGTTCAAAAGAGAAAGTGGTGTCTTATGTTCAAATCCTTCATCGTCCTTTAATGCCTGGAGGGCATTCAATCCATGACCTTCAGTATGAATAACATCATATTGCTTGGGGAAGGTAACTTACATGAAATAATTTCAAGCCATGCTGACTTGGGATGCTTAGAGAAAATTATCTGAAGGAGTAAGTTTTTTTTTTTTTTTTTAAGATTTTATTTATTTATTTGACAGAGAGAGATCACAAATAGGCAGAGAGGCAGGCAGGGCGGGGTGGGGGGAGCAGGCTCACCCCGGAGCAGAGAGCCCGATGTGAGGCTCGATCCCAGGACCCTGGGTTCATGACCTGAGCTGAAGGCAGAGGCTTTAATCCACTGAGCCACCCAGGTGCCCCTGAAGGAGTAAGTTTTTTAAGCTAAGAGAATTTCACCTAGATTTGGATAATTATTCCTGAAATTTTAATTATCACTTCAAGTTTAAGCTCACTTAAAAAGTGGTACCATGGGGCGCCTGGGTGGCTCAGTGGATTAAGCCGCTGCCTTCGGCTCAGGTCGTGATCTCAGGGTCCTGGGATCGAGCCCCGCATCAGGCTCTCTGCTCCGCAGGGAACCTGTTTCCTCCTCTCTCTCTGCCTGCCTCTCTGCCTACTTGTGATCTCTCTCTCTGTCAAATAAATAAATAAAATCTTTAAAAAAAAAAAAGTGGTACCGTAAGTATATGCTGTTGGGGAAATTATGAGGATACACTTAGGGGATGAATGCAAAAGTCCACTGTCCTCATGGTATCTGGTATTTATGGGTAGGAATACAATTTCCAAGGACATATTTAAATTTCTGGACACAGATTCCAAAAGTGCTCTATCTCAAAACCATGTGGCGCCACAGGAAAGGAGAACTCATTGTGAGTACTTTGGCCATAACCAGGACAATGACATTGAAGATGCACTTGAAAAGTTCGAAGTTTTCATGAAATGCCGGATCAGAGAAAAAAGGAGTTGTTTCTCAAATCAGTATATTACTTTTATATGACTTTGAACATGTATATGTAAAGTACTGTAAGTTTTAGAAGTTCCCAAAACCTTATGGATTCAAATTAACCTAAATACTTGCGAGAAAGTGAATTTTCACTGGGAAATCAGAGGATTGCCTAGTATTTGGAGCCAGGCCTGAGATGCTATCCTTAAATGACCTTCTTGCAAGGTTTGCCTTTCGCTGACATCTGGGAACTTAGATGGAAGGTTTCCTTTTTCCTTATTTCCTGATAAGAACGGCTCTTTGTGCCTAACTGTGCAAAACAATATGGTTTATGCCGACCACCTGCATTCTTCCAGGGAATCTGGAATTTTGGTACCTGCCTGGCCGATGGTGCCTATGTGAGCAGATCCCAATAAAAGCCCAGGCACAGAGTTTCCCTGGTATGGACATTTCACGTGGCCTGTCACAAACTGTTGCTCAGGGAATTAAGTGTGTCTTGCCGTGTGAGCCTACTGGGAGAGGACTGACTCCTGGAAGCTGCCACTTGGCTTCCTCCAGACTCCGCCTCACGGGCCTTTTGCCTTTGCTGATCCTGCTTCGTAGCAAGTTACAGTAAGTCATAGCTATGAGGCCAACTAGCTGCTCCAGTCTGAGTCCTTCTAGTGAAACACCAAACCCGGGGGTGTTCTTGGGGACCCCTCAACACACCTTATACTTAGCCTGGCCTTTTATGCAGACTTATACAGTGTATGTCAGGGGAAAAGTTTGTGTTTACAAGAACTACCCCTTGGGGAAACTAACAGCAGTAAAATCAGCCCTACATTGACTCTAGGAGCCCAGTCCCTGAACTTATCTTGGGCTCCCTGGTTTTCTAGCTGGTCACGCTAGTTCACAAGATGCTCAAGCACTCAGAGGCCCCGACAACTGGAATTTCCATTCCCGAAAGGATTCTCTTATTGGAGGTATGGCATTTCTGAGAAAAAAGTAAGCGAGTCCTCTCTCTCCCATCTAGCCTTGGAACACCACATGCATTCTTCTTCTTGGCCCGCAGAGGTAAGATTTCTCTGCATAAGAAAAGCTTAAAACAGGGGCACCTGGGTGGCTCAGTAGGTTAAAGCCTCTGCCTTCGGCTCAGGTCATGATCTCAGGATCCTGGGATCGAGCCCCACATCAGGCTCTCTGCTCAGTGGGGAGCCTGATTCCCCCTCTCTCTCTGCCTGCCTCTCTGCCTACTTGCGATCTTTCTCTGTCAAATAAATAAAATAAAATAAAATAAAATAAAAAAGGCTAAAACAGCATTACAGCAAAAGACAGCAGTCTAGCCTCTCGTCTACTGAAATAGAAAATAAGTACCGTATAAACCATGTAGTTCATCAGGTAATCGATTTTAGTTCTTTTAAATCTGGTTTTCCCACTATTCTTCATTATTTTTGTGTCAGCACCTAAAAGCGGAAAATTCAATATGATCAATACTTGGGAAAATCAATTCACGGCCATGTCAATAAAATTACTCTTTCTTCAGTTTTGATGGACAATGAACAGAAAAAGCCATCCCCTCGTTAAGACTTAAAAGCACCTATCAGATCAATTTCCCAAGAAACTCCGAAGTTACCTGCAAAAATGACCAATCCATGGCAGAAATCCGTGTTCCTAATTACACAGCCACGTAACAAAATTTTGTCTGCATCCAGAGGAAAACTTGTGTTTCTCCAAAACAATGTTCCTGTAAACTTATCTAGTCGATTATTGGGTTCTTCACATTCAATAAAACCTTTAGAAAAATATGATTCACGTAAGTACTCACATACAAAAGAGCTTGTGGTTTTAATTAATTGCGACTGAGCTAAGCAACTAAAATTTAAAACAAAGACAGACATGTTTGCACAAACCATCAAATGTTGTCAGGGAATTTTCTCTTTGGAGGTATTGGTGTGTGATTTCAAGTGCCATTTTGAACTTTAGATTGGTTTCTCTAAAAGGAGAGGAAAAGAAAATTAAATGAGTAAAATTTGGAGCCTGGAAAGGAAATATATGAAAAATGCTACAAAGTAACATTAGGTATGCCTGGAAGCAAAAGCTAGGTCATTAGCTTTTCCAATTTTCAAACTCTGTTTGTCTTGGAACTTTGGATTTAGTGAGGTTATTTCCAGAACAACAGAAAAACTTCCTTGGCAATGACTTGGGCAATGTTGGTCCCCTTCGCTGTTTGTTTTTATGGGCCAATATGGTTGGGACAGAGGCACCCATGTGCTTCCTGTCCTCCTCCTTACTAACTTCGCTTTCGCCACCCGCCTAGACTATCAAACTGCTATTATTATTTTTTAAGGTTTTATTCATTTATTTGACAGAGATCACAAGTAGGCAGAGAGAGAGAGAGCGGAAGCAGGCTCCCTGCTGAGCAGAGAGCCCGACGTGGGGCTCCATCCCAGGACCTTGGGACCATGACCTGTGCCGAAGGCAGAAGATTTAACCCACTGAACCACCCAGGCGCCCCATCAAACTGCTATTTAAAAACTTAGCTCCCTGGGGGATCCCGGGGAGGTTAGTCGCCTGAGCATTAGACTCTTGATTTCAGCCCAGGTCATAATCTCAGGGTCACGGGACCAAGCCCTGCACTGGGCTGCGTGCTCACCACAGAGTCTACTCGAGATTCTGACCCTTCACCCTCCCCCTGCTCAGGCTCTCTCCCTAAAAGAAACAAATAAAATCTTTAAAAAAAAAAAAACCAACAAAACTTAGCTTCTAATATTTAATCACGATAAGATTATTCTACAAGACATATTTGTTACAGAAAGTGTTTGGACTCTATCAACCTATTATTTCCAGAGAGAATAACTGGATCCCGTATCTCTGAAGAGAATTCTACGTAGGAGCGGAGGTGGGAGCCTTACCCCCCAGCACGTGGCATTTCCCACGCACAGAGCAAGGAAGGCGCACACTCTGGAAAAAGGAGAGTCAGGCTGGGCATCTGGGCGCTGGACGTCCTTTTGTGGGCTCCCCGAACATGGACTCTGGGGTTCCCATATATTCAGATGCTGACCTGTGACCCTCAACCTTCCCATTCTGTCTGTTCGGACAGGGCCTGTTGGGATTTGCTACCTTTGGAAAGTTTTAGAGGCTCTCCCTCATGGGGATAATGGCTGTTTTATAGGGAAGACTGATCAGCTGACTAACTTACAGAGCAAAGACAGACCTGGTGCCTCTGAGAGGACTTCAGCTCTCCACAGAGACCTTACGGGTATCTAGGGTGTGAGGTAAGGTGTTCACCTCAGAGGGGAAGTGCCGACACCAGCCTGGAGAACCAGCATAGGCGAGCAGTGTCCCAACCCGGCCACTCGCTGTGTGACGTTGGGCGGGCTACCTCATCCCCTTGTGCCCCCCTTTCCTCGTGGGTAACGTCGAGGTGAGGCCAATACTTGTCCCTCAGGGCTGCTGAGGAGACTAAATGAGCTAATACAGAGCTAAGGCAACACAGTAAGCACTCAAGCAACACATTCCAAACTGGTCAAAAGCAGTGGCGGCGAGTAACCAGAGTAATCCAGAAGTGCTAACTGACAAATACTCTTAAGGATCTGGTTTTTTCTAAAAGAGGTTATAAGGACAGTCATTCGTATGCATCTTGACATCTCGACACTGCTCAGCTGTACCAAAAGCTGACAAAGCTGACGAACGGTTCAGGCGTCCATGCTTCTACCTTCCCTCGAAGTTGCGGGGGGCGGGGGGGCAGGCTTGAGATCCCCACTTTACAGATGGAATTGGGAAAAAGAGAGGCTGGTCTGCTAGGGACACTGCTGGATACGCAGCAAGCGCTGGGGGAAGGGCCAGACCTCAGGCTCCTTTTCATGATGCACTTTTCAATGGAATGAATGTGCCTGCAACCATCGGCCTCAGAACAGGCCCAGTGAAGACCCACTTACCCGTCCAGTTCGGCTGTTTCGACATAGCAGAGGCTGTTGGGCTCCGAGCTGGACAGCAGCAGGACGTCAGCCTGCTCAGAACAAAACACAGCGATCACACAAAGATCCCCAAGGCAAAACTGAGCGCCAGAGCCGCTGGGAGGTCAACACACGAGGCATGCAGGGTTTATTCACTTACAGGAATAAAATCATTTTTTTTCAGGCGAATGACATCTCCAACTTGAATCTCTTTCCACTTGGCAACTTTGAATCTAAAATGTTAAACATAATGATAGTTTATTGGCTTTTTCAAAGTTACTGGCAAAAGATTTGGAATTATTCTTTCTAGAAGCCAACGATTCTGGGGAAAGCGTGACTATCACAGAGAAAAGGTTTCCTAAAAGTACAGCCGTGAATGATGATACCACATTGCGTGGTCGCGGGAATCATGGTCTCCTCTAAAGGAAGCGGTGGTGATGGGACCTTTGCAACCTGTTCTTTTCCTAGGTCGTGTAATGAGGACTAGAGGGGGCTACTTAAATGTGCGGCAAAGAGGGATGCCGGGCACCGCCTTTGGTTTTGCTCACGTCCGTGTGCTCCTACCTCTCCTGCTCTCTTTCCTCTGGGTTGTCCACCACCTGCTCAGGACGCAGGTCTCAGGTGGTCCCGCGGCTATTTTCAGTCTTAAATTTCATAGGAAATGCCCTTTAAATATCTAACAAGTCAACATCTTTTTTAAACATCTTTTTAAAATATCTTTTAAAACAAGTAGTCTGTTTTAAAGATGTTCATCTATAGAAAAGGTATCCCTGAGAGATATTGCAAATCTATCACAACTAATAATGTTAATTTCTTTGGAGGCAGAAATCCAATTACTATGTGCGTCCTCCCATTAATTCATGGATAAAAGAGACCTGGAGTTGAAAATACGTACTTTTTTTTCAACTTAAAATACATCCTAAATATATGCCTATACACCGGTTTCACCAATTTTATTAGAATTTAATACTCAATTCTTAATCTTAGCAGCAAAAAAAAACTTGGCTCATCTGTCAATAAATGAAGGGGTAGTTAGTTTACATGTCGGTATCTGGAAAACTATAAATTAGAATTGGCATATGAGTGTCAAATTATAAATGAACAAGTTAAGAACATTCTTCCCACAGCTTTTTGGGGGTATGAGAGGCAATTCGGTTGAACCCTTCCACTGTGACATCTGATTTCCCCTTGGGAGGTCCCCTGACCTCCCGACAAGGTCCGAGTCTCCACACAGGCTTGGCCCTAGTCCAGGGGGAGCTGGGGCGACAGTCCCATCAGATATGCACCCTGACCCCAAATTCAAGGCCACTCGGAACTACTCTTTATCAATGGAGTTAACCAGGCTGTGGCCTATTGCCAGGGTCATGGGGGCTGGCTGTGAATCTTACTGCTCTCCATGACAGTGACTCTAAGTGATTTGAAAGGTAACCTTCAGAACAGAATCCACTTATCAGGGCAGGAAAAAAAGCCATCCAAACAGACAGACAGCGTCTGTATGCAAATTACACACAGCGGAACTATGCGTCTAAGTCACCTTCTTTTTCTCAGGGTCGACACCTAAGAAAGTCTTTGAATTGGGCCTTCACACTATTTTTTTCTTTTTCACTGAAGTGTGATTGATCTAGAATATCCTAGTTTCAGGGGTACAGCACAGTGATTTGGCATCTTCTCAGTCACTATTTTTAGCCCCTGACTTGTGGTTCTGCCTCCAGGCGCTGCGCAGAAACAGCTCATTCCTGGTCTGTGAGTTGGCACCTCGCTCACAGCTGACGATGGTTATTTAACATTTATGGAGCACTTTCGGTGCATTGGAGGCTCTGATGCACCAAAACAAACAAACAAACAAAAAAAAAACCCTAACCGAATACCATCAGGACAGTCTCCTTGAGAAACCTAGAGTTCAGGACAGCTGAGACACCGACACCAATAACCCTAATGAAAGGCAGGCCACAAGAAGAAAGAGCAAAGCAAAATGCCCTCAAAGTGAAGGGAAGGGAGAAATCCCTTGAGATGGAGAATGAGGAAAGGTGTCAAGGTATGTGGGCGGAATCTTGAACACATGGGTTTGGGAATAGCAAAGATGGCGACTCCAGGCTGAAGGAGTAAACAGTGTCAACAGCGCTGGGGCGTCGGGGGGCTCAGTCACTCAGTCACTTCAGCGTCTGCCTTCGGCTCAGGTCATGATCCCTGGGGTCCTGGGATCCAGTCCTGCATCGGGCTCTCTGCTCAGCGGGGAGTCTGCTTCTCCCTCTGCCCCTCCCCCTACTCAATCTTTCTCCCTCTCAAATAATAAATAAAAGTTAAAAAAATAAAGAAAGAAACACAATAGTGCTGATACCGTAGGGCCCATAACCCAACTTGGCTATAGCCTCTGGGTCGCGAGGAGGAGACCAAGTCTTAGGAAATTAACAGAGACCCTTCAAGGGAAACCGCCGCTGTGCTGATAGCCTTCTAAGGTCAGAAGGGTTGTTTCTAAGTATGTTTCTGAGCACAGTGACCCACTCTATCCCTGCAACTAAGTGACCAACAAAGGAAGGCACAGTACCTGCCATCCTTAATGACTTCACACGTCCTATTATTGATTTCATTATCCATTTTATGGCGAGCCTTTAGAAGAAAGAAGACAAAAGGTTATTTTAATCATCTCAAAATAGAAGGTACGGATGCCGCCTTGGCGAGGAGAAAGCCGCACAAGCAATCCTTACCACGTCGTCCACTAGGTCCTTGATGGCCGTGATGCCCAGCACCACGAGCAAGGGGAACAGGGTGGTGTACCACGCCAGGGTCGAGATTTCAGGTATTGCCTGCCAGAAACACAAGGAAGATGTGTGCCCATGGAGGCATGGCCTCTACAGGTGGCTGCTAACTCCAATCTCCCCCAACACCCGAGTCTACACCTTGCAGAGCCTGGAGGAAAGGAAAGGCATCCGAGCCTCCGGCCAACCTTCTTCCTGCTGCCCGCTCCAGCTTCTGGCCTCCAGGAATAGACCCCGGAGGGCATGCAGAGAACAGGCTCTCCACTGCTGGTTGCCCAGCCAGTGGTCTCTGAGGGTCTCAGGCTGGAGGTCAGGATGCATTAGGGAGTGGCTGAAAGCTCATTATTGCTTTGGGCGTCTTTGGCGGTCACCGCTACTGGTCCAGCCGAGAAAGGGGCTGCCCCTGGAAGAGGCCTTGTCCCCTTGAAGACAAGACAGGCTTGGAACAAAAGATTGGGAAGCAAGAATAGTAAAGATCTCTTGTAACCGTCCTATGGATCCTCAGACCACGTAATATAGTGGTTAAAAGGACAAGCTCTGCAGAGAAATTCCTGGATCCAAATCCTGTCCTGCTCTCTCACTTAGGGCTTTGGGATTTGGAGCAAGCTCCTGTACCTGCCCAGGCCTCAGTTTCTCTGCAAAATGGAGGTTATGATAGCCCTCGCATCACAGAGAACAAGAATTAAGTGAAGTAACCAGGCAAGCAACTGGCTATAATTTTTTCTAATTGAAATTGCTCTGTCTTAGGAGAAGATGATTAGGGGTGGGCTGGAAGAGAGAAAGATCACTTGCCGCATTATTCTCACTGTGTAATTCCCCTTTTCTTTGTTCGAAGGCAGGCAGGCAGGGAAAGACAGCTCACATATCACAAAGCAGAGCCTTCAAATTTTAGTGTTTGTCTCCACACGGGCCTATTTCAGTGGTCCCTCCTGATAACAGAACCATTCTCTACTCTCAAGCCTGGAGGTTTCATAATCTACCGCATCTGTCGGGTCTCTGTTTCTCCCCCAGGTTTCCTCGCCACTCCCCGCACCTTCCATGGCCACCTGGGCACACACACACTCCCATCTCATGAAGCCTTCGGAGGGAATCCCGGCAGATGAGACCGTTTCCTAAATCCAATTCTGGTTGTAAAGAAGCTGATAAACACAAGTGGCTATGCTGCCCTTTGTAGCCTGCACATCAGGGGCTAAAGGTCAACATTCTGGCAACGAGAGGGTGTAGAGTTCCTCTGATTCTAACAACAGTTACTACACAGGGACAATTAACACTCTCCAGGTAAGTGAATCCTTTGCCACAATGGGGACAAAGACTCAGGAAAAGAAGAGGCCTTTTGTCCACGTAAAAGCAGTTTGCAAAAATAATTTATTGAGATTTAGGACTCAAATATTAACACAAATTAATATTCTTGAGGAAATCAAGCATCTGGAGAAAAAACAAAGGGCAAGCAAGCACACAGAAAACCAGAATTTTAAGGTACAAATAATTTTACAAAGTGAAGGCTTTAACTGTAGTCGCTTTGGGGAAACCAGTTTTAACACTCACATCAGGATGAAATGGAATTTTTTAAAAATATACAATTAAAACATCTCCGTTCGCTTCCTTTCCCTGTTCATGGAACACTGTCACCCTGGTTCTGTGTGAGCACTATTCCCTTACATTAGTGTAACTACTTTCAAGATTATACATGTCCACAGTTTGTGTTACTGAGTCATCACAATTCAAAACAGATTTAAGATGTGAAAGGTCATTACCTGTAAGATAAGAAGGATCAGGAAATAGAAATTGGCTGCTCTCTTAAACTGCTCCAACAAATTCATCGGTAGAAAGGAAAACGCATTATACTTGTATGTTTTAATTGCATTATTCTGTTGGGGAAAAAAAAAAATGAAAGTCACTCTACATGAGGTCACACATTCATCCCAGTTAAACACACCTGCAAAAATCCCTGAAGCCTGATGGCCTACAGTGACACAGGGACACTGGCCAGAAAGACACTGAGATTTCCTTTATGCCTTTAATTCTAAACAGGGCCTCCTTGACTCCTTGGAGGCTCAGGTCAGAGACAGTAACAAGAAGGAGACATTTGCCCTCAAAGGATCTCCATGGCAAAACGCTGCTGGCAGATTCCTTGACTCCTCAGAGCCTCTTAGAAAATGGGGCAAAGCGAGATGTCTGCGTGGACCATAAAGCTGGAGAAGGGACACTCTTTTACTGAAGGAGGGATGAAGGCTCCTATGCGTTGAACTGTGTGCCCCAAAAGATATGCTCGAACCTAATTGTAGGACCCGGGACTGTCATCTTATTTGGGAAGGGAGTCTTTTGCAAATGGGATCATGTTACAGAGACCTCTCACTGGATTAAGGTGGGTCCTGATCTGGTGACTGCCATCTTTAGAAGACGAGGACAGCTGGACACAGACATGGAGACACACAGGGACAAGACCATGTGAAGATGAAGCCAGAGATTGAAGGGATGTGTCTACAAGCCTGGGGGCACCAAGGACTGTCAGCCACCTTCTGAAGCTAGGGGAGAAACTTTGAACAGACCTTCCCTCACACCTTCTAGAAGGAACCAACCCTGCTGACACCGTGATTTTGGACTTCTGGCTCCCTAAACTGTAAGAGAACGAATTTCTGTTGCCTTAAACCAGCCCATTTGTGTCCCTGTTACGGATGTGCTAGAGAGCTAAAAGACATATTACAACATGTAAGCACACACTTGACAGGTGTTATCATATTTTAAAGGTAATCAGGATTGTCTGAGGTGAAAATATCTTCAAAGTCTCTAAGTCTATCACAGGCAGAGAAGTTGGAGGGAAGTTATCAAGATTCCTTTCAAATTCTTACTACTTTCAAACACAAGGCTTCTCTGACATTATTGTAAATTCTTATATAAAACATTAAGAGAACTCTGTGCACACAGGGGAGATTTCAGTCTACATAATTTTGTTTTGGTCCATGTCAAGCCACTCCCACTCACCTTTATGAAACTGAGTGTGATGAATAATCACGATATTCTATAGAACGGACAATGATTACCAACAGGGTAATCAGGATGATCTGGAAGGCAGGTGTCTCATGAAACTGGTAAGCATAAGGCCCACTAGAAGACGCTGGCTTTTAGTAAAGAGTTTTTAGAAAGTTAAAATCAACTTACCGCGTACTTGCTCTCCTTGATACAGAAGAACCTTGTGTTCATGAAGTGAGGCTGTTCATGGAAGTTTCGATCATTTGCTTTGACTTGCCACGTACAATCTTTCAAAAAGAAAGAGAAAAAAGTCCATCACACAGAGAATTAGCCTATGGGTATGGGCTGAGTTCTGTCCTTCCCGGGTTCAGATGTTGAAGTCTGAACTCCCACTCCATGCCTCGGAATATAACCTGATAACACAACCTTTATATTATACGATGACCTGACTTCCAATTCGGGTTACTGCAGATGTAAGCAAGTTAAAATGAGGTCACTAGAGTTGCCCCCAACCCAAGAGGACTGATGGCCTTCTCAAAGAAAGTAAATCCGCACACAGAATGCACCGTGGGGCGAGGTGATGAAGTCACAGGGACACCACCACCACCTGCCAACCGACAGGTGAGGCCTGGAACAGACCCTTCTTTCCCTTCCAGCCTCCAGAGGAACCAACCCCTGCCCACACCCTGGATCACAGACTTGCAGGCTCCAGATCGGAGATAATTAAGTTTCTGCTGTTGAAGCCACCCAGATGGTGACACTTTGTTACAGCAGCCCCAGCAAACTAGTGGACATGTTGTCATTTGACCGACTGTCCATAGAACACTGGGGTTCTAAGAGTTGTCCTCGTTAAACACGAGGCAAACCCAATCCCAGAGCCTCGGAAGGTCACAGCTAAATGAAATCAAATTATTATTTTCACACTCATGGACTTGGTTTGTAAAGTTTATAACCCATTAAATAGTGAGCGAATGGATAAATCAAAGAAAAAGGCCACCACTGACTAATTCAACACTCTTGGGGCCTGATCACAGATCAATGTCCTCTGCTCTAGCTCACGGGCTTAATGTCACACCTGCAGTGCTGAGTGGACTCTGCCCATTCAGTCAGCACAGACCCAAGTTCCCAGGAACCTGAGAACGTCCACAGCATCTCTAATGCTGGGGGGATCATTTCTCACCCAACAGGTGTCTCATAAAGCCCTCCCCCACGGCCCAGCACTAGCTCTTCCTAACCTGATTCTCCTTGGGGATAGTTTTCTCCATGGTTACAGGAAGACGCTGTCTACGGGTTTAGTAGAACAATTCCTATCTCCTGGGAGATCACATCTTCCTCATTCCCACCCTAACCACCAACCACATTCCTAACATCTGTGCTTATCATCCCCTTATTTTTCTGTATAGGTTTATCAAGTACGCACCCCCCAAAATAAGTTGTTCAGGCCAATTTTAGCTGTATCACGTGGATTCTTCTGTGAATTGCTTTTCCACCTTCAACACTATGTGAGTTTCATCAACACCAGTGTGGGTAACTGCTCTTTACTGCCACTGGCTTATAGTACCATGTGTAGACCACAGGTTATCAGTTCTTTCTGTTGGTGAATATTTGGGGTACTTCTAGCATCTTGTTATTACAAATTTTTTTTGCTATAAACATTCTCAGATTGTCTTCTGGAACTCATAAGAATTTTTTCCAGGTATCTGTTTAGAAGCGGAAATTCCAGGTGATGACTCTCCTCTCTTGGTTGCCCACAATTCTTGCTGCAGCCTCCTCCTCCTTTTCTTGACTGCCCCTGAAGGGACAGGAGTCCAGTCTACATTCAGGGACTTGGGGCTTTGGGGGGCGGGAAGAGGAGAGGGAAGCGGTGTTGGTTGTACGACTTCAGCTACAGCATTGGAGAACCTGTCAGGAAGGCCTGAGGCAAGATGGCGCCCTCATATGGTCTCTAAAGAGCCAGAGGGTGAGGTGGGGGTCGTCTGACTTCAAGATCGGTATCTCAGCTTGTACCATGGTGACATCACATAGTCAGTCCACTGTGAGGTTACCACTAGGCTGTGGGACATAGAGATTCCAACAAAAGATGTGTTCCACTTTGAGATGGCCTGTATGTTTATCTAACCCACACAAAGGCAAGCTGGAATGGTCTCCAGGAAGTCTTCTCTGAGCCTGGGCCTCTACAGGAGCTTGCCCCTGTCTCCTTTTTAATGAGACTCCAAGGTTACAGTTTCCTTGCTTCCAAAACCCAGACCCTGGCTACCTTCTGCCGTCTCCACAGTGGTCTCCATGTTCCTCCCTCCACAGCCTGAGACACAACACCCACCTGTCTACCTCATGGTGGGACCACTGTTTTGTGGTAGGGCTGGCTTTAAAGTTTCTCAACAAAGAGCCAACCCAGTGGCTCTCTTACTCCCCAGACCTGAATCAGCCGGAGATGGGCTCCTCCCCGATGTGGAAAGTGTCCTGGGGTCCTTTGTGGTGTGGCTGTAGCTGCTGCTTCCTGGGCTGGTCCAGACTCGTTTCTTTTGGTCATTTCTAGTGGGTCCACAGCCAGCTAAGGACTCGCTGGAGGTAGATTTCTGAGTTGACCTGTCACCCCCTATGTTATAGCAACTGTCAGCCATCCATGGGATGAACTCCTCCTACTGGGTGTCTGGTCCTCCCTTCTTTCCTCTTGAGCTTCAGTGCTGGCCTTGGAGGCTCGCTGGCTTCCAACCTGTATGCTTACGTGGCCTTCACTCTGCAAATGTGAAACGAGGGTCCCCCTACTGCAGGCTTAGCTGCTTTGGCGACAGGCATGCCGGTGGTCTCTGGGCCTGCAACCAGCTCACCGGGCAGACTGGGGCCCCCCATGATGTGCTGAAAGTACTCATGGAAGATATGCTTGCAGACCTTCCTGATGACTAGGAAAGGTAAAGCCTGCAAGGTGAGATCTACTTTACTTCTGGCTCAAGTCCTCTCTGTCGCCGCGGATGCCCTATTGATGGAGCCCAGAACCTAACGGAAATTTCAGCGAAAGGGACCTTCTCACTGAGTGATGATGCACCTGGCAGTCAGGCTACTTCCATAGAAGGAAAATATTTCCACCCGCCTGGTCTGTTTCATCCACCTGCTGCTTGACTTCTTCTGGCCCATGACGTGTGGGCCTGGAGCGAACATTTGTTCAGTGCTTACTACGTATAAGACATCACGCTAAGGAGTCCAGTTTCTCCGACCACTTGGCTGTATGCACTGGGCCTTCTTTTGTGATCTATGTTCCAAACCACCCCGAGAAGTCTGCCCATGAGCCGAGGTGGGAGGGTTGCTTCTGAGCACAGGGTTGACTTTTCCACCAGGAGGGGCGGAAGTCAAGCACCCGACCACGCTTGGTTTCCTCACAGGAAGGGATAAGCATAGTGCTACTATGAAAACTCAAGACAAGGATGTCATCTATCAGGAAGGAAAGTTGAGGAAGCGCCTCTTGCTATCAGGTCTTCCACGGACTTGAGTTTGAATGTGCATATCCGATGAACTTCCTTTGTAGGCCGTACATGAGTGGTCAACCCAGTTGGGGATGCACCCCTCCCCCTCCCTGGCAACTGGCAAGAGAGGGAAATTAACAACTAAATGGACTCGACTATTTGTGGAGATGGGAATATATTAACGAACATTTACAGGTAAGAATTCTAAAATTATTATTATTTTTTAAAGATTTTATTTATTTAACAGAGAGCGAGCAGGAGCAAGCACAAGCAGGGGGAGGGGCTGAGGGAGAGGGAGAAGCAGACCCCCCACTGAGCATGGAGCCGGATGCAGAGTTCGATCTCAGGACCCTGGGATCATGACCTGAGCCACCGGGGTGCCCCTAAAATTACCAATCCTATCCAATTATCAAAATAAAGATATACTTCTGAAAATACTGTATTTCAGTTTTTAAATGATTCCTTTTCTGTTTTACTTTTTTAAAAACCACAGTACCATTACTGCAAATTCCGCTTGCCTCATTTTGGCTGCCCTTCATTGGGTAATCATAATGATCGTGCCATTACACATGGAACTGCGCCCAGCCTCTTTCTAGCGGACGTGCAATCAAACGGGAAAACTGAAATGGAACCGTAAGACAACTCACAAGCACTGCTACAACATGCGCTGTCGCACGACCAGAATATAGTGCGCACGATCAGAAGAGTTCTCCCGACCAGAATATAGTGCGCACGATCAGAAGAGTTCTCCCGACCAGAATATAGTGCGCACGATCAGAAGAGTTCTCCCCCGCTGGAACAGGAGATCTAAATAAAAGGAGCTAAAAAAGAGATTTTAAAGGGTGATCTTGAATCCATTCTAGGTTTTGGTAATTTGAAAATGTATGTGCTGTTAACAGTTTCTGTTAGCTTGCAGATGGTTTGCGACACAGCTCCACCTACCAGTGTCCCAGAACCTCACCGAGCTGCTGTGCTAAAATCCACGAAGGCTTCGAAGGAAAACAGACTGGTTCCTCAAGAAGCAAGAAAAGGCCAAAGGGAAGGGATAAAAATCAATCTCAGAAAAACTCAAGAGGAAAGGATAAGCTGCACAGTTAGTGAATGAGCTAGATTCACTGCCTCCCCCGCACCTCGTGGCTCTTTTTTGTTTTAATTTTTTATTTAAATTCAATTTAGGGGGCACCTGGGTGGCTCAGTCGTTGGGCGTCTGCCTTCGGTTCAGGTCATGATCCCAGGTCCTGGGATCAAGCCCCGCATCCGGCTCCCTGCTCCTTCGGGAGCCTGCTTCCTCCTCTCCCTCTGCCACTCCTTCTGCTTGTGTTCCCTCTCCTGCTGTGTCTCTGTCAAATAAATAAATAAAATCTTAAAAATAAATAAATAAATAAATTCGATTTAGTTGGGATGCCTGGGTGGCTCAGTCGGTTAAGTGTGTGCCTTTGGCTCAGGTCATGATCCCAGGGTCCTGAGATCCAGCCCCCCACTCAGCGGGGAGTCTGCTTCTCTCTCTGCCCCCCTCCCCTGTTCTTGCACTCGTGTGCACTATCTCTCTCCAATAAATGAATAAAATCTTAAAAATAAATCAATTCAATTTAGTTACCATATAGCGCATTAATTTCAGGGTAGGATTTAGTGATTCATCAGTTGCATGTAACACCCGGTGCTCATTCCATCACGCACCCACCCACCCACCCCCTCCAGCAACCCTCACTTTGCTTGAAATTTCCCCCATAATTAAGTGCCCTAGCCAGTGGTTCCTCCGTCCATCCCGCACTTTGCCTCACCCCCAGCCCGTTCTGCTGTTATTGCTTCTGACAGAAAGAGGGTCTGACCCCAAGCAGGGGCAGTGAAGGGTCTACCAGAAATGCCCTTGGTCTCTTCATTTTATGCTGTGCTAACACCTTGGGGAGACTGGAGAAAGTAACCAGTACGTCTTGATCTGCAACATGCTGACCTTAACCGCAGGAATTTTCCAGTTAATTTTAGAAATCTGGCTGCAGTCAAATAATCAATAACCCTATTTCCAGCAAGGTTCCTTGTTTGGTGTAATTCAGGCAAATCAGAGGGCAAACAAACTGATGCCTTCTCCTGATTCTCCTCTGAGTGTTATGCTAATCGCTTGAGGAATATTTCCAGCGGGGACCCTAAGAAAAGTGAAGACAGTGTTCTGGGGTTTAAATGCATTTACAAAACACATTATACCATATTGCATCCCTCTTTTGGACCATCAATGCACCCACTGGCATATTAAGGGCTCAGAGAAGAAATGTATTTAATTGTACGTAATTTGGTCTTTTCAAAATTAATGTGACCATTGGCACATTTTTTTTTTTAAATCACACAACACCTAATATGGTTTGAGAAACTCTGTGCTAAAGCACATGCCTTTAGGAAGGGCAGCAAAATAGCACCTGGAAATACTCATCTCTTCCATCAAACATTTACTAAATTACTCACTTGGAACAGAGAACTTTACTAGACATTTGGACCACAAGGCTAATTTACAGAAAAAGAAGAGAGCTTATCTCATTTTCTAGAATGGAAATACTAAGAGAAGAGAAGAAATAATAAACTGACCAGCAAAAAATGCACAAATGGCCCTTTGGTAAAAAGCTCTGAAGATAGCAACTAACAACATTTGTAAACCCATCAATGCAACGCGACGTCGGCCAGCTATGGCTTAAAATCATCCCCCAATTTGGTAAATGCATATTCAACACATCTAAACATTGCCACACGATGTTCGGAGTGCTCCCACTGGCACCTGAACCTTTGACAGCTGCCATACAGAAAGTAAGTTCCCCTGGACCCTCATCCTTACTGCTGGTTCTGATTTCTTGCTTACAGACACACCAACAACCAAACAGCTACACGGGTTGGTGCGAACCACAATGGAGCAGCAGAGTAAAAAGATCTCAAGTTTAACATCAAAAGGAAAAACCAACAAACTACAGAAGAGAAAAATGGGTAAAGGACATTAACAGACATTTCATAAAAAGGGAAATTCCAATGGCTCTTAAATATATGAAAAGATACTCAAGTTCATAAAAGGAGAAGTGCAGTTCTTCGCGGATTTTTAGCCTAATTTTTAGCCTACAATGGCAAATTTTTAGCCTACAATGGCAAAATATTGGCAAAGAGCAAAGAATCCGATGACACGCTGGGTTGAAAAGAGAGTAGAGGGTCAGGCCCCCTTAAGTGGTCTCTGTGAACAGCAACTGAACCACATCTATCAGATTTTAACACACCCACGGGCCCTGGCAGATGGAGCAATTTCTTTTTTTTTTTTTTTTTTTTTTTTTTTTTTTTTTTTTTAAAGATTTTTATTTATTTATTTTGACAGAGAGAGATCACAAGTAGGCAGAGAGGCAGGCAGAGAGAGTGAGAGGGAAGCAGGCTCCCTGCCGAGCAGAGAGCCCGATGCGGGGCTCGATCCCAGGACCCTGAGATCATGACCCGAGCCGAAGGCAGCGGCTTAATCCACTGAGCCACCCAGGCGCCCCAGATGGAGCAATTTCACTTCTAGAAATTTACCCCCTACGTATGTATTCATGCACAGGAGAAATGATACGTCTTGGCACTATTCAACATAGCCCTGTTTATCAGGACGATCAGAAAAAATGCCACCATGAGCAACCGGTCAAACATCTACATGACAAAAGTCTATGCAGTCTGCAAGACTGAGGCATGCTGAGGCGCCTGCGTGGTTCTGTTGGTTAAGGGTCTGATATCAGCTCAGGTCATGATCTCAGTTGGGGTCCTGCAAGCGAGCTGAGTCTTCTTGTCCCTCTCCCTCTGCCCTTCCCCCTGCTCATGCTCTCTGTCTCTCTCAATAAATTAAATCTTTTTTTTTTAAAGATTTTATTTATTTATTTGACAGAGATCACAAGTAGGCAGAGAGGGAGGAGGAAGCAGGCTCCCCAACAAGTAGAGAGCCTGATGCAGGGCTCGATCCCAGGACCCTCAGAACACGACCTGAGCCGAAGGCAGTGGCTTAACCCACTGAGCCACCCAGGCGTCCCTCAATAAATTAAATCCTTAAAAAAAAAAAAAAAGAATAAGACAGCTTTCTATGTTCTCACAGAAAGATCTCCAAATCACACTAAGGGTGAGAAGCAGGGATGTCAAGTCAAGAAATGGGCAGAAGACATGAACAGACACTGTGAAGACATACAAATGGGTAATAGACACATGAAACAGTGCTCATCATCATTAGCCATCAGGGAAATTCAAAGCAAAACTGCATTGAGATACCACCTTACACCAGTCAGAATGGCAAAGATTAGCAAGGCAGGATGTTAGAGAGGATGTGGAGAAAGGGGAACCCTCTTACACTGTTGGTGGGAATGCAAGTTGGTGTAGCCACTTTGGAGAACAGTGTGGAGATTCCTCAAGAAATTAAAAATAGAGCTTCCCTATGACCCTGCAATTGCACTCCTGGGTATTTACCCCAAAGATACAGATGTAGTGAAAAAAAAAATGCCATATGTACCTCAGTGTTCATAGCAGCAATGGCCACAATAGCCAAACTGTGGAAAGAGCCGAGATGCCTTTCGACAGACAAATGGATAAAGAAGATGTGGTCCATATACACAATGGAGTATTACTCAGCCAAGGGCAAGGATGAATACCCAACTTTCGTATCAACATGGACAGGACTGGAGGAGATCATGCTGAGTGAAATAAGTCAAGCAGAGAGAGTCAATTATCATATTGTTTCACTTACTTGTGGAACATAAGGAATAACACGGAGGATATTAGGAGAAGGAAAGGGAATCGGACGGGGAGATGAATCACAAGAGACTGTGGACTCTGAGAAACAAACTGAGGGTTTTATAGGGAAGGGGGGTGAAGGGATGGGTGAGCCTGGTGGTGGGTATTAAGGAGGGCACATACTGCATGGAGCATTGGGTGTTACACACTAACAATGAATCTTGGAACACTACATCAAAAATTAATGATGTATTGTATGGCGACTAACATAACATAATTAAAAAAAAAAAAAAAAGCTGGGATGTCCACCGTACTGTGCTTCCAGGCATGGGACACACAGAATTAATGCACAATAGGGATGCATGCTTATACACGTACTGACAAAGTGTTTATGTATCTCTAAGTACACAGGGACACAGGTTTGTAAGTATTCTTTGCATATACAGGTGTTCGTATATCTCCGGAAGGTCATTTGAGAAACTGATACCAGTTTCTTTCTGGGAAAGGAAACCTCAGGGCTGAAGAACAGAGGAGACAAGTTAGGAGACTTCATCTTCACTGTTCCCTCCTATAATTAGGATCCATGGGCACACACTCCCTTTTAAAACAATATGCTTACAATTCAATTCCTTCCCTCTATAGGTTTACATATGAAGCCAATGTGTAAGTTGCTTGATTTTCTTATGGTCATTATACCACTGTATCTACTTTTCTAAAGGCACGGAATGGGTGCGAATAGATCAAGAGTGAACAATACAAAGGCACCTGGGTGGCTCAGTGGGTTAAAGCTCTGCCTTCGGCTCAGGTCATGATCTCAGGGTCCTGGGATCGAGCCCCACATCGGGCTCTCTGCTCAGCAGGGAGCCTGCTTCCGCCTCTCTCTCTCTGCCTGCCTCTCTGCCTGCTTGTGATCTCTGTCTGTCAAATAAATGAATAAAATCTTAAAAAAAAAAAAGAGTGAACAATACAGGAAAAGATGGAAGTCTATGCGGTCATGGGTTCTGATGTCCAGCCAAGCCGAAGGGATTCACGACAGGAGTGGCTGGTCAGATCGTGGTTTTCCCTGGTCACACTCACAGCAATGGGCAGGATGTATTTGAAGAGAACAGATCTAGAGGCAGAAGACCAGTGCGGTCACTGAAGGGAGAGTGGATGGGAGCCTGAGCCAGAACTAAGGGAATGGAAATGGAGAGAAGCCAGATTTAAGAACTGTAGGACAATGGTCTGAATGTGGACAGGGAAGAATGAGAAATCAAAACGAAGTCAAAAGGAGAAAAAGACTACCCCAGGGTGACTTCTGGGGTGACTGGATGGGCCGACGAGCCACGGACGAGCTAGAGGACACAGAGGTACAGGTCTAGCTGGGGGACTGGTGAACTGAAGACACCTAGAGGACATGTCTGGGGGACATGACCATCCAGAAGCCACAGAAACAGATCTGGACTCCAGGCTGAGGTTTAGGGCAGAGACAGAGATTGGAAGGTACTAGACATGCAGATGTGGGTGGAAACCAGGAGCATGAATGGGTTATGTCAGAAGCGAGCCAGGAAGAAACAAAGCTACGAGCAGGCGAGATATTAAGTAGTGGGAGGAGAACAGGGATCCAGGAAAGAGACTGTGAGGCTCAGGGTGAAATCAGGAGAACTCGTGTCACAACGGTGAAAATGCATGAGCCTTAGTAGCAAACAGACACGTGCCCAGTAAGCAGACACGAGAGATGTCCAGTGATTTGGTGATCAGAATCCCGTTAGTGACCTTATGGAATAAGAGACGTGTCCTCTGGATAAGAAAATAAAGGGGGGCTGCGCCCATTAGGTGATGGTTTTAGGACAGAGACCCAGGTGAGGCGAGCTGAGACACCACGCTCTGAGGAGCAGGTACACTGGGGGGACGTGTCAGACGACGGTCCTGAAGTGAGGCTGAACCTGGTGGGGTTCATTTTATTTTTTTAAAAAAGATTTTATTTATTTATTTGAGAGAGAGTGCATGAACAGTGGGGAGGGGCAGAGGGAGAAGCAGACACACTCCTCACTGAGCAGGGAGCCTGACGCGGGGCTCGATCCCAGGACCTTGGGATCATGACCTGAGCCAAAGGCAGATCCTTAACCGACGGAGCCACCCGGGCACCCCGAGATTTAGTTTAAAATATGGGTCCTCCCGTGGCCTCACTCTAGACCCACCCTCTCAGCACCTCTAGAAACTCAACCCAGGCACTGAGGGAGTTAAAACCTCCACACAAGATTCCGTTCCGCCAGCAGGATGGAGAACCATAAAGACACTGACGGTAAGTGTCTTCCTCAGGTGACTTCTATCATCGAAAACTCACGTTAGAGATGCAGGTTTCAAACCGGCCCTCAGAAAAGCCAACACCGCGCAGGTCCCCATAAGCAAGAGCTTCCTGCTCGAGGTTCCGTCATGAATGACGTTACACAAAAGCAGGTTCTAGGGGCGCCTGGGTGGCTCAATGGGTTAAAGCCTCTGCCTCCGGCTCAGACCATGATCTCAGGATCCTGGGATCGAGCCCCATATCAGGCTCTCTGCTCAGCAGGGAAGCCTGCTCCCCCCGCCGCCCGCCTGCCTCTCTGCCTACTTGCAATCTGTCTGTCAAATAAATAAAATCTTCTTAAAAAGCAGGTTCTACAGAAGGAGCAAGCACAGTCTCATCATCCCCTCCCCCATGACAAATCCCTTAGCCAGGAACCCCCCCCCACACACACCCTTCATTTCATGAGCAGACAGTGACTGTGGTATTCACAAAGCTAAAGCAGTAGAAGGCGGCCTACAGCTTCTTGGAGGCAAAAAAAAATAAGTAGCCAGAGTGGAACTTCCGCATGGGGGATGAGTCGAGAAGTCAAAATGCATCCACTCGAGTGGAAAATACAGCTCACCGGCATGTTTCATGGATTTCCTGTGATTTACGGATCTCGGTGAGCCAGTCTGTGTTCTGGTCCCAGAGCAGAATGAAATCACAAATGTTCTAGAGATCCACAATCTTAATTCCAGATCCTTCTGGGAGGATACCGCTTTCGACAGGCATACAGCTGCCCTCGTTCCGTTGATGCCACACCCCACCTGAAATCATGCCCGGCGAGGGCAACCTCCTCGATGGAGCATTCCAACTTAAATACTACCAACCGCCGATCATTTCACCCCTGAAGAAAATTCTGAACAAAATTCTGAGTTGGAGAAGGGTTTCGAAGAAATGTAGTTTGGGGGCACCCGGCCGACTCAGTCGGTAGAGCGCGTGACTCCTGGATCTTGGGGTCAGGAATTCAAGCCCCATGTTGGGCCTAGAGTTCACTTTTAAAAAAGAAACACCGTTTTCTACCTTTAGGTATAGAGGGCTGCCCATCCCGGGCAAGAAGAAAGGTCTCTGCGGACCTCCTGTTGAGAAGAGCGCCACGTGAACGAGCCAGCTGCTCATGGGCTCACGTTTCAGAAGCATCTAGAAACTGCTCTGTGAGTGGCTTAGCATCCCCCACGTGATGCTGTTCATGTTACTACTGGGCTCTAAACAAAAAAAACAAAACCAAAGACAAATGACGTCACAGCCTCTGTGCGCATCGGCTCCAATTTCAAAGCTGCGGGAGCAGAATCAGTCCTCATGGGCAGTTGTCATGTTCTCGGCTAACTCAAGCACAGACGGTAGGCAGGCCAGGCAGGTGGGTGCCCCAGGAGCCCAGTGGCTGGGAGATGGCTGTGGCGTGTGGGGGTGTGCGTGTGTGTTTGTAGGTGGGGTGAGGGCTGAGTACTCACCAGCCAACCCCCCGACCCAAAGCCATGACCTGCCGTCACCCTCTCCCTAAGAACTCACCACTTCTGTGAAGCAGCAAGCCCCAGGAGTTGGTCCAACACGTCCCTGGGATGGCTGTCCGGGAGCCGAAACTCAGAGCTGTCTGAGCTTGTGGTTAAGAATGTGAAGCGCTATCATTTCCCAGCAACAAGGCGGCTTCGTTCTGCATCATTTCTTACCACTTCATGATCTCTATTTAACTTCCAGGTGGCCAGCAACACAAGTGGACATCCCACCAAGGTCCCCGACTTGTGAGGTTCAAAACAACCATCCCCTCTCCTTCCCCCTGCATTCGTCATCCCTGCGAAGGGCTCTGTTATCCACGGACGCAGAAAGCACTCTCCAAAGGGGGCTGCAAGAGGATCTCCCAAGTTCAATGTGACCTTCTCACTTCTCATCAACAAAGGGCATCTAAATTTCCCTTCCCTTGAATCAGATCTAGCTTCGGGGACTCTCTTGCGACCGAGAGATGCTCAGCACAGGTGATTCTGCCTAAATTCTGCAACCAGCTTCCGCTGTGATCTTGACCTTTTGGAATGCTGGCTCCTCAGACAGGCCCCTCAGAGGACACTCCACCGCAGCCCCAGTGCTACGCCGGCAGAAGCCCAAACCACAGAGAGATGCTTCCATCTACAGACCAGTTCAGCCTTTGAGTTACTCGGCTCAGGGGCCAGACCTGAGTGAAGAAGCTTCCAGATGATTCCAGGCTCCTGGTGGTTCCAATCACCTTGGTTGTTCAGGTCTTCACATAGCTGAGGGCCCAGACATCCGAGAACAGAAACAAACCACTCCTGCCACATCTCGTCTAACCCCAGACTCACGGAATCTGTGAACACCACGATGATGACTTTGTGCCAATAGGTCTGGAGTGGTTTTTCATGCAGCAACGGACAACCAGACCACCCACTGGGGTGCCTAAGCCAGAGGTGATTCCTCAGGCCTCCTTTCCTCTTGACCCTCGGATCCAGTGGGATTTATGAAAGTCAAATCCCTGACATCGATCATGATCTGTCACCCTTCTCTCCATCCCCGCCATCTTGGTTTGGGTCCTGACCAGTTTTTACCCGGATTACTGTCTGCTCTCTGCTCCCTGCTGGTGCCAACATGGGGTTTCTAACATAAATCCGTGTCCCCTTCATAGTTGCCTCTTCTGGGCTTTGCATGGGATAAACATGGCCCCAATTCTCATGAAGCCAACAGTCTGGTGGGAGAGAGTCACACAGTCATTCAAGGACATAATCCTAAGTACCCTCAGGGGTATGAAGGGAAGTGCAAGGGGCTCGTACAATGAGGGGTTGGCGTCGGGGGTCTGCTCCAGGCTAGGGCCGGCGCTCATGGAAGATTTCTCTATGGAAGCGACAACTCCACTGAGCTGAAGGTTGAGAAGGAGCCAGGCACACGGGAGGAGCTGCACTGGGGAAGGATGGGAAGTCACGGGCTGGGGAGGCGTGAGGAGGACAGGGAAGCGAGGGGAGGACAGGGTGACCGAGCACAGCGAGAACGGCTGCGCCCCACAGCAGGCAGCCGGGAGAGGACAAGAGGCCCAAACCACAGGGGCCGGAGCAGCCAAGGGAAGGAGCTGGAGTTGGATCCCAGGTGCAGGGAAGTCATTCCCCGCCCCACCCCCATGAAGCCTGGACGGGGAGGACAGGCGTGGCCACGCAGCAGCCACGCTGGGAGGAGGCTACCGCACATCTAGCCATGTTATTTGCGCCTAGAATGCTGCCATGGCTCCCTGGGGCCTTCAGGACAAGGTCCGGACTCCAGCCCCAGCTCGCCATCTAGGCTCCAAACATGGCTCACGGCTCCCTGCACCCTCAGCAGCTCGGAGCCCCCCATCACGCTGCCACCGCTTGAACGTCCTGCTCCTGACACCCCGGGGGCTGATTTCCCTCTCACACTTAACTGAGGGCTCCGCTCAGGCGCCCTTCCCTCCAGGAAGCCTTCCTTGACCAGGGAAGGCTGGTGAAGGGCACACCTGATTCCGCAGTCACACTTGTGTTGAGGCTCTCTGATGCACCCCAGCACAAATGCCCGCTGAGCCTGGTGCCCCCGCGAGATGCCCCTGCCTCCCCCTCCCTTCTCCTAGCAAGCTCCTCCCCATCTCCACTCGGCAGCTCATGCATGCCTCTCACATGCGGAAGCAGGGCAGCCTCCCCTGTCCCAGCCCGCGGGGCGGAAGCACAGGTCAACCCATTACAAGACCAGGTCACCGCATGAGTGGGGCTCCTTCTGCAAGCTTTCCCTCTGTCCCTGCGGTTTCACGTGTGCCTGGGTGAACTTTTCCATGGACAGAGATTTCTGCTTTCTCTGCTGGAGAGACTTACGCCTTGACCTCCTGCGGGTATGCTGAACCACCTACCACCTGAGACGGGGGGGGGGGGGGGTAGGGGGGAAGCTTCACCTAAGAAACCACCGGGGGCTTCGAAAGACCACAGGTCTGCAAGCAAAAAGGCTGGAGAAGGCTGTGTTCATGGGAAAGGCTTATAGGATGGCAGAGGCAGGGATGACCGTAAATCACCCCAAATTTCCTCAGTATGTGGGCAAACTCATTCCTGGGAAAATGGCCTGTTCTTCAGCCCATCCACCTCCGCAACCATTCACTGTACTTGGCTTTGGGGACAAAAGGAGCTGTTTAGAAGAATGAGTCTGCAGCTGCAGCCTGGGGCTGTCCAGGAGAACCTGAGTACCCCAAAAGGGGGTACAGGGCTCAAGAAGAAGTTCTGATGATGGAAAGAAGGGAGGAGACAATGGGAAAGGGTAGACACTTTCAGTCTGACATGAAAGACATTAAGGGAGGAACTGGCCAGAGGGGGTGATGGGGATAATAGCTACCGTTGACTGAGCACTTACTGTATGCCCGAAACAGTCCTAAATCCTTTACACTGATTTTCTGATTTAATCTGCACAACTACCCAATGAAGTAAGGACAAAGACTGTGCCCATTGCACAGATGGGCCCACTGCGGCATGGAGCAGGGAAGTCCTTTCCTCAAGGTCACACAGCTAGCAAGGGGCCTTCTCCTAGCAAGCAGGAGATGAAGCAGGGCTGAAGCCCAGAGCCTGCACCCAGCGTCGTCCCTCCTCCCCACCATGCATCTTGCCTCTCAGAGTGACAGAGAGGTGCGGTATGTTCGCAGGTTAAAGGGAGTCGGCTTGCCAAAGGAAGGTCTGAACAGACAGAATGGAGTGTGAAGGCAGAGGTGAACATTCTCCAGAAGGAAGGAGAAACAGGAAGAGTGCTGGGACGAGAGGATGTTGCCACCTGCCAAGGAGAGGCTGCTACAAAGGTATGGCACTCCAGAGAGAACAGGCCAGAATGCGAGGGCTGACAGAAAGCTCACCGGCCTTGCACTGGGGTTCTTGGGGACTTTAACGAAAGCGTTATGCTCGGGGTGGTGGGGCAGCCCATGGAGGGGAAGAACCCAGGGCAACGGGAGGATGTGGTGCTGGAGAAATGGGTTTCCAGAAGCTTGGCCATGACAACAGGAGACAGGACACCAGGCAAGGCAGAAGGCAGGATTCAGGTAGGAAGGCGCTGCAGAGAGGGAAGCTGTGAGTACACACATAAGCCAGCAGAGTGAACAGATGAGAGAGGTCACCAATAAGGCAGTGTGGCCCAGGAGGCCCAGGCTCCGAAGAAAGAGCCAGTATGCATTAATCCAGCAACCTCTCCCAATCCCTTATTCACTCCCAAGGACTTCATCTGGAAGCCGGTTCCTCACTGGCCCAGAATTACCCAAGGAGTTGACCTAGGGGACACCAAGATGGTGGGATGGGAAAAAAATAAAAAATTTTAAAAACCCACAGCATTCTAGAGTCAAGAAATTTTAGGAAGTGTGGCTATATAAAATTAAACGGCTTTACTGAATGATTCAAGTTCTTGGATCCTTTCAAGCTAACGGACAACCTGAAACTCCAGGAAGAGATGTCAGAATTCTGAGTTTCCAGTCTCAGAGGCTACAGATCTGTGTCCTGGTGCATCTGGCAAACGTCGTGTCTCCCAGAGGCACCCTAGGAAATGCTGTTCTTGTGTACTCCTCAGGAAATGAGGGCCCATCCCACAGCATGGGAAACACACCCATGTTTTTGCCCATCCTTGCTCAAAGTAAACTAAGGGTAAAATTACTCCCGGAGAACCTGGGGGTTGATCTCCTCCTCTGTGGCGCACTCTAGCAGCACGCCTATCCTTGTGCTAGAGTCACAGCCCACAGCCAAGGTCCTCCAACGGAAAAGCATGCAAAATGGGTCTCGCAAAACACCTGCTGAACTCAGCTGGCCTAGGGCATCTTTACGAAACCAGCTTTCTGGGGGCACCTGGGTGGCTCAGTCAGTTGGGCTTCTGTCTTCGGCTCAGGTCATGATCCTAGGGTCCTGGCTACGAGCCCCACATGGGGCTCCCTGCTTGGCCGGAAGCCTGCTTCTCCCTCTCCCACTCCCTCTGCTTGTGTTCCCTCTCTCGCTGTGTCTCTCTGTCAAATAAATAAAATCTTTTTAAAAAATAAAGAACTGATTTCTTTGAAAAAAAAAAAAAAAAAAACAACAACAACAACAAAAAACTGTCCTTCATATAAAATGTCCAGACAGAGGATGGCTGAATTGAAACAAGTCAGAATGACCCACCCTTAATTGGGAAAATGACCAAGTGAGAGTATGGGAAAAAAAAATAAGAAGGGAGAAGGAGGGGTGCAGAGGAAAAAGGGAGGGACAGAGGGAGTGAGGGAGGAGGAGAGGAAGCCGATCTGTTGTGGGGTGTGCAGGGCAGAAATGGGACTGTAGGGAGACAGGTTCTAGCACTTACTGAATGTCCTCTGTGTGTTTGGGAAGGGCAGGTAGAGGTGTTAGAAAAATATTTCTGAAAGTCACAAGCAAGGTCATTGGACAGGAATTTTAAGAAATGAGAACCACCAGGGGCCCCTGGCTGGCTCAGCTGGTAAAGCATATAACTCCTGATCTTGGGGTTGTGTGTTTGAGCCTCACACTGGGTGTAGATGTAGAGATTCCTTAAAAATAAAATCTTAAAAAAAAAAAGGCGGGGGGGATTGGTGCCTGGGTGGCTCAGTTGGTTAAGTGTCTGCCTTTGGCTCAGGTCACGATCCTGGGGTCCTTGGATCAAGCCCCGCATTGGGCTCTCTGCTCAGTGGGGAGTCTGCTTCTCCCTCTCCCTCTGCCCTTCTCCCTGTTCATGCTTGCTCTCTCAAATAAGTAAGTAATCGAAAGAAAGACAGAGAGAAAGAGAGAGAGAAAGGAAAGAAGAGAGGGAGGGAGGGAGGAAGGAAGGAAGGGCGGGCCACCAGAGTCCCCTAAAAATATAAACCACCATGGGAAAAGGCTATGAAGAGCCAAGAACACGTCTGGGCTCCCTTGCGGCCTGTATTCCAACAGTAGAAATCTGTAAGGAAGATGACGTGCAAAGGAATGATCAGGAGAGGGTCCCGAGCACCAAGATATGAAAGCGGAGTTGGAAAAAACCAGAGGTGAGAGTTTCCGTCCACTACGTGCTTCCCTGACATTTCTGCAGGCACCCAACCCCGGTCTTTGTTGCGTCCTGGACCACACGGCGGGCAGCATGGCACCAGGCAGCAACAGCAAAGTTCACCTTGAACCTTACTGAGCCGGTCCCCTGCCAACTCATCAGATAGCCACATATGATAGCGACTCCGAGATTGTGCTAGGAAACTGAGAGGTTCGGCGGGAGAAGGAATGAGGAAGAAACATGGTATTCAGGACTGGGGCAGTCAGCTAGAACTTCTTTGCTAACTTAACTTGTCAGGCTACTTTGGCTTGAACCCCCTTCGAACAACATCCAGCCTGGACCTGTTATGACAGAGGCCACATTCCTGTCCAGATCAGCAGTGTTTCCATTTTAATTTAGCTCGATTATCCTGATTTCAGTACCTTCTGCTTCAAGGCAGAAAGCACTTAAGCTTAACACTCAACAGCTTGAAATCACAGCCAGAAAGCCACAGTAAATTTTGATCATTCTAAATGTCTGATATGGAAAACCAAAGACGGCAGTCTACATGGGTTGCCAGCCTGCCAGGTTTTGGAGCCTATTCTGGGCAGAGGCCCATTTGGATGCATGTTCTCCCCCAAGGAGAACCTCCCCACATCGGGGAGAGAGGCAGTGTCTGGCCAGAGCAGGAAGAATCGTCCCACGAGTGGTATTTCATGCCTGTTGCTCTTTCTACAGGTGAAAATGGTTTGGAAAAAACCCCACATGGACCAGGGAGCGGAACCCAGCAGGAAAGATGAGGGGGGCAGGGAGTAACCCGAGGGAAGCAGACTTCAGGGGCACCTGGGAGGACAGATGGGCTAGTGACAGAGATTTTGGGGAAACCAGAGAGGATCAGAGGTTATTCTCACCAAGGCTGTGGTGACAACATCCTGAGAGTCAGAAACCATAACTTAGCGGAAATTTCTATAAATGAGAAACCGAAGCTGTTTAGCTGGAATTCTAAGGACTGTGGACGAAATATTTTCCACCTGAAATCTGGAGCAAATCTGGGGCCCAAGGAGGAAAGGATCGGCCACAGGAAAAGATCACATCTGCTTCCCAGGGTGGGAGAAGCAGCGGAAAATGAAACAGAAAAGCTGCAGGGGAAAATCCACATCATAAAAGTAAGCTACACTCTTTTGGCCTCAATGACGGACTGTCTAGGGCTATATTTAAGAGCTCCCGGGAGAGCCGAGTAGGTGTGACAGAGAGCACATGGCACACAGAGCCTGAAACAGTTACTGTCGGGTCCTGGCGCCTGGTCCAGACCCGGCCTCGGAGCTGCCCCCACTCTGGGGTTGGCTGGCTGCCGCATGTAGACAGGCCCGTTGCAGCAAGCAGAGCCCAAGCCATCTCGCGGTCACAACCCACTGAGCAAAAGGTCTGGTAATGCGAAGCTTCCTGGGTGCAGGAACAGGCAAATTCTTCCGTAGGCAACTCCCTTTGAAAGTAGCCACTAGCCAAAGCTTGCCACTTTCCAGGCAGACCTGGTCAGGTCGGTGGAGCGGCCCTGCACGCCGAGGACGACGTGTCCCCGTCCAAGCCCAGCGACCGTTCTCCCAGCCGCATCACCCTCGGAGAACGAAGGGACCTCCTGGACCATCTAACATGGGCCGGCTGGCCTGTGCACCTGTCGCCGCTGCCCCGTGGGCGCGGACACGGACAGGTCCCAGGGTCCCCGCCCCAGTGAGGTCACCTTTTCGGAGGGTCTCCCGGGTTTCCTCAGCTTCTCTGTTGACTCGGTTCTGTTCCGGCTCGACCGCAGGCCCCTGGTCGTCAAGCTCATCTTCGGTTTCATCATCGCTATAGGGAACCACTTCGTCATTAGGGTGAGAATCCTCCTCAAAGGTCGTTTCCGAGTCTCTTTCTGAACTCATGCTGCCGGCACACTGGAACTACCTGGATGAAGAGACAGAGAAACCAGAGCGACTTACAACGGGTGCCCAGGGTTTGGCTGAATCCTGCCTGCATCCTGTTATAGTGCCCTTTTGACAGAACATTCTCGCAACTCACAGGCAAGTGTGTCTGAATAGCGCCCCCCACAGTTCAAATTAACCATTCGTTAGCGATTCCGTGCCTCAGTGAGATTTAACGACAAAAACATAGTTGCAAACTCTTAAAGCAGATACAAACTTTAAGGTAGTATTTCAAATTGGGGGGGGGTCTCTACCTGGCAAAATAAACTGAATCCATAACCAACCTTACAATGAAATGAAACAGCCCATAAAATATGAGCGTACAGCAGGCATCACGAGAGTCGGTCCTGTTTGCTGAAACGGCTTGACATAACCAGCACGTAGACATGTTTATTTGCTTTGTGGCCCTAAATGACATTACATCTCTCACTATGGGTTGCTGGCAACATTTGGGAAACCCTGCCCTCGGACACCTGGTTTCTGCTAAGGCTCATACTCTAAGACTTTGCTCTGTGATACATTTTGAATACAAGCTCACACTTTATTAAGGGCTTCCTGGGAGCACTCCCTCACCCCCTCCCTCCCAAACGACCCCCACCCACACTATGTCTGTGGCCTGTGTGTGAGCACACCCCTGTGTAAAGTGACTGCAGAAGGGACAAGCACAACCTCAGTTGTATTAGAAAAATACTGACACAGAGACCATAGGAGACCTGAAGACAGACATACAGCCTGGCATTATTTACATTAGCATCGCATGGCCATGTACTTGACATTGTTCATAATAGCAGTTCACATTTATATAGTGGTAACTGCACGTCAGGTCAGGGTGAAATGCTTTGGGGGCACTGGGTCCTCGAAACTTCCCACGGCACCCCACTGAAGGTATTGCTGTCATTCCCACTCTAGAGGAAAACGCTGAAATTCCTTGAATAACTTGCATAATTATTAAAAATTTGCAGCAAAGGGGCATCTGTCTGGGTGAATTGGTAGAGCATGCAAGTCTTGATCTTGGGGTCATGAGTTCAAGCCTCACGCTGGGCATCTAGCTTACTTAAAAAAATTTTTTTTGCGGCAAAAACAACTGCCCTCCTAGGAGAGACTTTCTATCTTGTACTTTTATATTATAGTTTCTTATATGTTTTCATCAAGTCTCAGTTGCCTTGAGTGGAACCACTTGGCTGACTGCATGCTTTGTATCGAATCTAGCATCGTAGATATCTAAATTTGCATAGCCCTAGCTAAGCAGGTAGGAAATGTTTAAATACTTATGTGAGGGTTTTGTCCAGCATTACTTAAAACCGTAAAACCCAGAAGCAATTTGGGTATCCACGGGTTGGTCACTGTGTAGAGAAACTGTGATATCCTCCTACTATGGGATAGTACACAATGTGGACCATGATCAGAAGACCTTTTTTTCAAAGATTTAGTTATTAGAGAGTGAGAGAGACTACACGGGGGCAGGAGGGGCAGAGAAGGGAAAGAGAGTCTCAAACTACTCTGTTGATCTCGAAGCCCAACATAGGGCTCGATCCCACAACCCTGAGATTATGACCGGAGTGGAAACCACCTTAACCAGGCGCACAGATAAGAAGAGTTTTTAATGACACTGCAAAAGTCCAAACATGTTGAGTTAAAAGGGTGAGTTAACAATCCGTATGTATAAAATAGTCCCGGTTATCCAGACATTTATTCATTTTCCAAAATGCCAACAACTGCCATGCATCATTTAAGAGAAATGATGGTCGGCTCAGTATTTGGCCTCCTGTAAATACTCAATACAGTCCTCACAGTAAAGTAAGTGAGCAAATGTGAGGTTACTGTTACTGCGGACTGCTCCAAAATTAAGAAAAAATGTTATTTATAATCACAAATGGAATGGTGTGAGAATTTATCCTTTTTAGGTTTTTCCATCTCTTGAAATCTCTTCTAAAATGTATCTGCCCCTCACCAGGAGGTAAATTATTAGACTACAATAGGACTACATTTAAGCATAGGCATATTCTATTTTAAAACCTTTTAATTGCAGAGTAAAACATTTTTCCGCTTTCCCAGTTTTCTGTGGGCTAGTAAATAACTATTTCTTGGGGTTTTACACATGTTTCATTGGCCTTATTTGTGGTTCTGTAATATACTGCCAGCCATGCTTTAGATGATACTTAAATTTAATGCACTCCCTTTAAAATTCCCAAACCTAGAGTGTCTGGGTGGCTCAGTGGGTTACAGCCTTTGCCTTTGGCTCAGTCATGATCCCAGGATCCTGGGATGGAGCCCTGCATGGGGCTCTCTGCTCAGCGGGGAGACTGCTCCTCCCCCCCCCCCCCCCAATTTCTGCCTGCCTTTCTGCCTACTTGTAATCTCTGCCTGTCAAATAAAATCTTTAAAAATAAATAAAATAAAATTCACAAACCTTAAATGCAAAACTTGCACTAGCAACATTTCAGAACTAAAGTAATGAAAGCCGTTACCATTTTCGGAGCACTTGCTGCGTGTCAAGCAGAACCGCCCTGTGAGATGGATGATGATATCCCATCCTACAGATAAGGGCACTATTGCTCAGCCACTGAGTGGCAGGAGTTAGGAGCTAATCTCTCCGCCAAGGGTCATATACAGTATTAACAAGTCTGAAAGCACCATATAGAAACACTTTTTCATCATCATACATGACTTCAAACGAGCCACTTTAACCATTTTCAGGGGTCCGGGTCAGTGTATCTCAGAAATGTTCTGTAGATCATTTCCTCATCATGATTACCGGCAAGCGTCTCCATGCTTATTTCCCACATTAAAAATGGATCCAGTCCAGGGCTCCTGGGGGGCTCAGTGGGTTAAGGCCTCTGCCTTCGGCTTGGGTTGTGGTCCCAGGATCCTGGGATCGAGCCCTACATCCGGCTCTCTGTTTGGCGGGGAGCCTGCTTCCTTCCTCTCTCTCTGCCTGCCTCTCTGCCTACTTGTGATCTCTGTCAGATAAATAAATAAAATCTTTAAAAAAAAAAAAAAATGGATCCAGTCCTTTGAGGTGGAGGGAGCAGCCGACAAGGATGAATGGCTTTGACAACCACGAGGATATGATCCAGAGTAAATAAGACGTTGCATAACGCAGAACATCTACGCCAGGCCAGACTGTGTGGGCTACTTGGAAAGCAGAGCTCTGAGCTGAGTGGAAGTTCTCTGCAGTGTGTGTGCATGTGTGTGTGTGCATGTGTGTGTGTGCGTGTGTGTGTGTGTGCGTGCGTGTGCGCGCAGGCGTGTGATGCAGGCATACTGGAATTGCTTTGCTCCATCATCTTAGCACTACCAAAGAAAAATTAGGAAGAAATCATTTCTTTGAAGCTCCGAGTGACATGAGGAGCTTTCTGGATCGAAACCATGACACCTGTAAGGCAGGCACTATCTAGAATATGGATTTGGAAACATTGGCACATCTCTGGCCGCCCCTGTGGCACTCTCCAGCCACGTGTGCCTTTACTCAACCTTCACTAAGCACCTGCTCATGCCAACCACCACACCGGCACTGGAAACAGACCCTCTGGAGACTTCCAGGTTATTCAGGGGTACAGGTGAGTAAACTGGGCATGAGAGCCATGATCCACAGCAAGTCCAGTCATTTCTGCAGAAACACCTCCAATCCATTCCCTCATCTCCAGCCCCATGGCTGCCACCCTACTTCAGACCACCATCATCTCTCTCCTGCAATGCTACAGGTGGACCCCCACTGGCCTTGCCATGATCACCTTCCACGCGGCCCCCCCAGTCATGCCACTCTCCCGTTTATAGACCCTTCCTAGGCATTCTGGACGGAGTTGTGCCCCCTTAAAAAAATCACAGGTTGAAACCCTAACCCCCCGTGTGACTATGTGTGGAGATAGGGCCTTTAAGGAGGTCATGAAGACTAAACAACTTTGTAAGGGCAGGACCCTTTTCTGACAGGTTTGGTGTCCTCCCAAGACGAGAAGAGACATCAGAGAGTTCTCCTTCCATGCATGCACACAGGAGAGGCCACAGCAAGATGGTGGCCATCTACAAGCCAAGAAGAGAGGCCTCCCCAGAAACCAACAGGACTGGCACCTTGATCTTGGACTTCCAGCTTTCGGAAAGGAGAGAAAATAAATGTCTGTGGTTGAAGCCACCCAGCCTGTGGTATTTTGCTAGGGCAGTCCAAGCAGACTGTGGTTTCCCACTATACTTTGAACTAAGTCCACATTTTCCCCCAAGTCTGAGAGTTCTGCACAGTTCTGTAACTTCTTTCTTGCTCAATAATCCTCGGCCCCATGGCCCCACTTTCAGCTTAAGCCAGTGAAGCCTTTCCTGCCTCAGGCCCTTTGGACATGCTCCTCCTACTGCCTGAAATGCTCCTCTCCCAGTTCTCGGCATGGCTACTATTTCTCATTCTTTAGATCTCAACTTCAATACCCACTTCCACGGACGGTGTTGAACAGGTCTCTGCCCTCTTCTTCCTGCTACCACAAACCTCCCTAACACTTACCTCTCTCTTCTGAGAGGAACTTACCACAATTTTTAAATATACATTCACTTTTACTTATCTGTCATCTGTCTCTCCCACTAGACCACAAGCTGTACACGAACAGAGTCCCATGTGGGAATACTCAGTGCCAACCACTTAGACGTCACACAAAGATCCGGGGAAAGAAAAAAATGAACTTTCAACAAAGCCCTCAAAGCTATCTTTGCCATCTCTCCACAGTTCCTAGCTACCACACGGTAGAAACCTTCGAGCTGTCAGTGGATGAAGGAGGAGAGCTTGAGAGCAATGAGAAGAGGTTGTACACTAGCAACTCTTCAAGAGTCTCTATTCAAGGCCACCCAAAACTTACCGCCCAAGATTCTGCTACAGACAGACGAATTAAACCAGTCTGTGGTAAGGTACTGAGGGAAGCCCTGATCTTTCTTGCTTCTCACTATCACCCCAGTACCTGGCAAGAGCCTACTTCTGCCTCTGTCCTGACGGGGCTTGTAGTCCAGATGTGAGTTAGCAAACGACAGCCTCCGGGCCAGGGTCGGCTGACCACCTGTTTTTGTAAATCAGGTTTTAGTAGAACACATCCTTGTTCATCCCTTGACATCCTGTCTAGGCTGCTCTTAGGCCACAGCAAAGCTAAAGGCTTACAGTGGATGCCTTATGGCCTCAGAGTCTAAAATATTTCTTATCCGGCTCTTTACAGAAAAGTCTGTTGACCCCCAGACTAAAACAAAAGATAAGAGACAGCAGCAATATGTAGCCAATACCAAAGGCCCACAGCTAGAGAAAACGAGTACTGACCTGGGTAAACCCGGCATGCTCTGGGAATATGGAATGAATGACCAGGTGCGCTGGTGGGAAAATGGCCCCAGCACAGCTGCCCTGTTGGTTGGGAATAGTAGCGTCTCAGCTGTGTAACTGGAGAGCACACACACCGGCCCCCGCCTGTGGGGCAACACACCGTCATCTCCCTCAGCAAGTGAGGCATGGTGACCACACCCCTGCTGGAGTGTGGCACTCCCCCGGTTAATCCAGGAGCGTATAATCATGGCGTTCAAAGTCAACCTGACTAGATGTTAGGCAAAGGATGTATCAGAATTCTTTTTGAGTCATCAAGGACTTAGCATTCAAGGCCATTTCTGGTCACAGGATCTTCAGAAATACTCTGACCCAGCCCCTGCTTCAGCTGAGCAGCACGGTCTCTTTGAAAGAATGAGCCTGGATTGAAATCCCAGCTCTTCTACTCACCAGTGTATAACTTGGGTGGGTTATTTAACATTTTGAAAGCTTAGTTGTCCCATCTGTTAAAAAAAAGAGAAAGGGGCAGGGGGATAGTGACCCTTCAAATACAGTAAGGATTTGCTTAGCTACCTCCCGGTATAAAAACCCTTATGACAACCCACAGGGAGTAGATACCAGATACAGGCTAGTATCCACTGGGTTCTTTCCAGAGTCCTTAAGAGAGAGGAATTTGCAAAACAAAGACTCAAAGACTACACCCACCTCAAAGGACACTGCCTCAGCACCCCACCCTCTTCCCCTGCTCCTGCCCAAGGAAGGGGCCTTAAGACCCACACAGCTCAGAGCCTGCAGCCCTAAGGGAGACGTTGCTCTCTCAGCTGAGTTAAAGTTCAGTACAGAGTGTGGGTTGTTTCCTACCTTACCATCTCCATGAGAGCAAGACCCCAGGATGGGTTCCGCCTTCCAGCAACCATCCTCCTCTCTCCCTGTTCTGTCCCTCCAGACTTTTCTGCAGTCCTGCCTAAAAAACAGTGCCAGGTAGAGGGAGCCGGGAGGAGCAGGAACCAAGAGGCATCATTTACTTATACCAGAGCTTGATTTGGGTCTTTTCCAGCTCTTAATAAAAGGGTGCTTCATTTTCCATCCTGCCTTCCATCGTGTTCAGCCCTCTTGGTCATAAATCCCCCCAAGACAAGAGGTGTGAAGGACAGAGTTTCTGAACATGTACCCTAACGCCCATCATTTGTCACCTAATATACTTAGCTCCAACTACGTGCAAGTGAATGAATGAACGATATCCTTCTTCCTTTGTAGGGGAGGCACTGAAGGAGAGAGGAAAAAGGGAACCCAGGCCAAAAGAATTGTCTTTCCACTTTGCGATAAAAAAGCCCAAAGTCCGCAAGGCTTTTCCTGCCATCACAAGGTTTCTAGATTTCAGTGAAGGCAAAGGAGGGACAAAAAGCTGAGTTTTGTCATGGCCAGGGTAGGACCTGTCTGCGAACACAAAGAGAACTCAGAGGCTGGGGATGGCCAAGAGGCCCCGGTCAATGACAGCTTTGTTGCCGCACTTGATTCATGTCCAGCTTAGAAAGGAAGAGTCACCAAATTCATTTTTGTTCATTCTGCACCATCTGTTTTTATGGTTCTTCAAGCCTGCCTCAAGAAAGGGTATTTCTAACATGTGCTTTTCCTCCTTTCCTCTCCTATTATTGTTATTATTATAATCAAAGATAATGCAAAGTAGCATAACATGACATAATAAATCTGTGCACTGCACTTCCATATGTCTATACTATGTGTGTTTATATGATATGTTCTACACTAAATAGAATAAACTACACCTCTGGCAGGCAGAATCCGCCAGCCTCCAATGATGCCACCACCTGCCGTTCCAGCTCTTGTGTAACCCCCTCCCCGTGAGAGTGGGCTGGACATAAGACCTTGCTTGTAACCAACCTGCTATGACACAAGTAATGGGATGTTTCATCCATGATTAGGTTACAGGAGATGACGACTCCCTGCCAGCCAGCCAGCTCTCTCCCCTTCCTGGCTTTCATGAAGCAGCTGCCCTATGGAGGGGCTCACGTGGCAAGAAACTCCGTGCCTGTCCAGCCAACAGCCAACAAGGAACTGGGGTCTTCAGACCAACAACCCTCAAGGAAATTAATTTTCCGTATGTACGGCATGGTGACTACAGCTACCAAGACATGTTGTATATTTGAAAGTTACTCAGAGAGTAACTTTCTTAACATCAGAGAGTAGATCTTAAAAGTTATCACAAGAAAAAACTGTAAGTATATATAGGTGATGAATGTTCACTAAGCATAACAGTGGTGATCATTTTACTATATATGCATATATCATTATGCTGTCATAGCTCAACAAAACTGCAAAAAAAGATTTTTTAAGGTGAGGGGGAAGGAAATAAATTTTGCCAACAACCACAGGAACTTGGAAATGGCCTATCCTTCTTCAGTCCACCCTTCAGATGAGACCACCCCCCACGCCCAGCCTGGGCTGATGCCTTCACTGCAGTCTCCTGAGATCCCAGAACAGAGAACACCATCAAGTGGTACTGGATTCTCCATGCAGAAAAACTGGTAACTAACAAATGTTGTGCTGCTGTAAGCTGCTAAATTTTGGAGTCATTTGTAATGATAGAGAACTCATTCATGTATCAGGAATCATGAATAATCAGGATTCTGGGGTAAGACTATTTCTAAGTTATTCTGAAGAACAGCCCAACCTAAGAGGCTGCAGAAATCTTCTCTGTAATCCCAGTTAGTCCAGACACTGGCCACACCCCTCTTGGAATCTGTCCAACACTCTGCAGAGTAAAAGCCAACAAGCTTGATGACAGTTGTAATTAGACAAAGTCATGAAGCAATAGTAATAAAACATATCTAAGATCTAGATTAAATTTAAACTTTATACAGTTATTGAAACATGACTCTACTGTCCTCGGGACAAAGAGGGTTATATTTTTTATTTCCTCCTAAACTGAAACCTAGAAAGCCTAGAAGCCTGGGATAACTCCCATAGAACTAAGGGATGAAAGATGTCACCACTGTGGGGACAATCAGACAAGACCTTTCCTCAGGACAGAAAAGTCTTCTCTGGGGCCACAGCTTCATCCTCCACTTCTCTCAAAGTCCACCGTGGAGCCCTGTGCCACAAAGGAAGCGGATGACCATGTGGTACCACACGACTCTGCGGGATACCGTTGAAAAGGTGCAGGGAAACCTCAAAACTTGGACCTCTAAGAGAAGGGCAGTTTTCTCATTTTCCTGGTGAAACGTAGAGGATTTCTTAGTGATACTGTCCTGACTCTGTCATGAGCTCACTAACATTCTCTAGCAAGGATGAGGACTTCTTATTAATACGAGGTGTCCCCTTATGGATCACTAAGTATCTTTCACACCTCTCGTCTCTCACAATCGTCGTAGACTCATTCTGAGATGTGTGGCCGTGCACTATGGTTGCCATTTTACCAAAGAGAAGACAGAGGTGGTGAAGGCCCAGGTTATTCAGCTCGGTAACATCAGATTGGATTCAGGCCCTCTGATGGCACAACCAAGTCTGTGCTACACAGATTGTGCGGTACAGTTAACACATGTGGATTTGGACTGGAATTCAAGTTCTGTCCCAGAAGCACCTGAGCCTACTCCCCTACTTGGAGCTCCCACTGCTTTCTCCTGCCACGTATCAACTGAGAGCATCATCCGTCACAAGAAAAACCTAAGCAAAAGAAAATGGGGAAACTGACAAGAAAAATAAAGCAAATTTCATGGTCTACAGACTGACCTATACCAATAAGTGGGGAAATGTTAAATGCTCCCCAGCTTGTATCACATAGGAGAGCATTTAAATCAGTAATGATTTCCTTGGTGTTTTGAGCTGAGGATTGGAAAATCACAGAGGAGAGCATGCTCAGGGTGGGTGGGGAGAGATTTTCAGGAATGAGGAACAGCCTGGGTAAAGACCAGGCAGCAGGCAAACATGAGGCACCCACCCACCTGAAAGATTCAGGGTGCAGGAGAGGAGCTGGGGAAGGGTTGCTTGGAGTCCTCTGCCCCGACCCACGAGGGCTTGGCCAGGCTCTCTTCCAGGGAGTGGAAGGAACCCCTGAAGGTGTTTGCAAGAAGAGGAACATGATCCACACTGTGCTCCAGCAAGATTAATCTGATAGAGGAGGGAGTGTGGGTGGCCCGGAAGGTGAGAGCCAGACACGGAGACCGCCCAGAGGTCACGCTGGCCACCGAGCCATCGGCTGTTCTGGCTTTGTCATCTGTAAAACCAGGCAGTTTGGGTCCTATTACCTCCGCAGTCACATTCAGAAACAACACTCTTGTGTGAATGCAGCTGAAGCAAGGAGGAATACAGGCCTGAATCAGGGTGGTGGCAACCAGAAAAATGTGTTCAAAATTAAGACCGGGTGGGGCTGCTGTTCTTTTGTCTGGAAAACTAAGGGAAAAAGTAAACAAAAGACTAGCACTGGTTCCCATAGGATAATAATGCCAGAATTCCCCAAATGTTTACTTTAGAGCCTCAGCCTCAATCCACAATGTATTTTTATAATAAATACTGAAAGGGAAAAAAGCATTGTTTGTACAGTCACGCTTCATTCTCACTTGGTAAGGACAATGGCCTTATTTTTACTTCATTACTATTGCCTCTATGATTAGGTTTTTAAATTATATTTGTGCTTAAATAATGTAAAACCATAAGGACAGTACAATTGATAGCTGCCTGAAGGCAAAACCTCCAAGGTGAAATAAGAAATAAATATGTCAAGTTAAGTTAATCTGAATGCTTGAAGAGTCACCAACCTATGGATATGTGGCCACATTTAACGTAAAGACGACACCACAGGGGCGCCCGGGTGGCTCAGTCGGTTGAGCATCCGACTCTTGATCTCAGTTCAAGCTCCACATTGGGCCCCATGCTGGGCATGGAGCCTACTTTAAAAAAAAAGAAAGTTGGGGCACCTGGGTGGCTCAGTGGGTTAAGCCTCTACCTTCAGCTCTGGTCATGATCTCAGGGTCCTGGGATTGGGCCCCACATCAGGCTCTCTGCTCAGCAGGGAGCCTGTTCCCCTTCACCACAACCACTCTGCTGCCTCTCTGCCTGCTTGTGATCTCTCTCTGTCAAATAAATAAAATTAAAAAAAAAAAGGAGAGAAATAGAAAGTTAAAAGACTACACTACAGAAAGACGTAAGAATCGGCATAATTTTCCAGAACTAAACATGAACCTTAAATACGCAGAAAGACAGCTTACATTCCTCCGGAGTCAATAGGACCGCTGTCTGAATGGAAAGGGAAGCAGAAGGGTGAGATGTGTAAGTAACTGGAATGATAAACACACAGGGAAAATATGAATAAGATGAATAATCAGAGAAAGGCACAAAGAGGAAAATCAAGACACCATTTCATGCCTTATTAGGTTAACAGTATTCAATTACTGCATCTCGTGCTGGCTGGGATATAGCTGAATGAATGAATGCTCTCTCTCTCTCTCTCTCTCACACACACACACACACACACAGGCACACACGCAGCGCTGCTGCCACCATTGAAACTGGTCCATTCATTTATGTATAAAAACAATATAGCAACACTTTAAGCACCAAGAACACTAAAGGTATTTTTAACATTTGACCCAATGATCTCATTTCTAGAAACTCTTCCAATAGAAACCAACAAGTAAAATAATGATTCACACAAAACTTTTGGTGGTCATGATTAGCGATAAAAAGTGCAGGAACAGAAACCACCTGGGAGTCCAACAGGATAATGGTTTTATAAATCATGATTTTAGGGCAGCCGTTAGAAACGACAGCCACAGAAACACAGGAAATGTTTTCCATACAACTTTAAAAGGGGGAAGGCCAGAAATCAGAACTGGGTCCTGTTACTGCAGTTTTGTAAGTCACACACGTGTTTTAGAAAAGACTTTTTGCTCTCAAACAAGAGACTTACTGTGTGTTTCTCTTTCCAAAAGAATCAGCGATTGGTAACACCTACCTACCCCTTGCACCCAAAGACTACCAAGCTGGCAGTTATGTGCTGGGCTCATTTCATGAAAATCCTCACGGTATGCCCCAAAACAAAGCATCACCCTCATTTTAAAGGTTAGGGGACTCCTCCAGGGTCATACAGTGAAGTTTCAACCAAATCTGTCTGCCCCCAGATTTCTTTGGATTTGTCACAGGGGGAGAAAAATTGCATCGGGGTGGACTCTACCCACCCACTTTCAATCATTCTGTCTTTGCAGATGACTACAAAACCAAAGACAGCAGCCTGAGAGCCAGCTCGTGTCATCCACAGGCGGCAGCTGGGCTCAGAGAAGGGATGGCTTACCTGCCACGTGTCATTGTACCTTCCCAGTGCACTCCTAAGATCTAAGAGTCTCCTAACGATCACGAGATGCCATGAAATCTAGTCTGTGTCTGTCCTCTTCCTCTAAGAGCCCTTTACTGACCTACACTATGTGTAGAGGGAGACCCCAAACCAGTGACCTTTATGCACTAAGGTCAACTGATCTCAAGAGCCCTGGGCACAGGTCCAGCGACAGTGATTTACAAAGTTCATTCCTCACCCCTTGTAATCTGCATCCTAAAGGTCTGTGAACCTTTTCATGGTTTCCACTGAAAACCCCAACCCTCTGAATACACCCTTTTCATATGTAAATATGTTTTAAATTTTCCAAGTGTTCATATAGAAATATGTGCCAAGGCTTAAATGGACACGATGTAGGACTGACACATCAAGTATGATGGAGGCACCTACTGGATTATTTTCCTAGACACTGGCATAGTTTCATGAGTATCTGTGACTGGCCAACAGAACCTTACTTCTCACTCCATTTAAAAGTTACCACCTTGGGGGGCGCCTGGGTGGCTCAGTGGGTTAAAGCCTCTGCCTTTCGCTCAGGTCATGATCCCAGAGTCCTGGGATCGAGCCCCGCATCGGGCTCTCTGCTTGGCAGGGAGCCTGCTTCCTCCTCTCTCTGCCTGCCTCTCTCCCTACTTGTGATCTCTATCTGTCAAATAAATAAATAAAATCTTTAAAAAAAAAAAAAAAGTTACCACCTTGGGACGCCTGGGTGGTTCAGCCGGTTAAGCGGCTGCCTTCGGCTCAGGTCATGGCCCTAGCGTCCTGGGATTAAGTCCCACATCAGGCTCCTCGCTCGGCAGGGAGCCTGCTTCTCCCTCTGCCTCTGCCTGCCTGTGCTCTCTCTCTCTCTCTGACAAATAAAGAAAATCTTAAAAAAAAAAAAAAAAAAAAGAAAAGAAAAAATTTACCACCTTCACAAATTCCGGGTCCCAGAAGTCTAAGGGGCAAGGCCACATCTTCTATTAAATCACCGTCTCCTCCACTGTATTTAAAGTCAGCTTAGAGGACTCAACTGAGATTACAAACTCTTCCCAGACAGCTGAATTCACGCCAGAAGCTCAGGACCAAGACCATCCTGCAAACACGTGGTCAATTATTTCGTATGTCCCTTGGAAACACATTTGGGCGTATAGCACCTTCAGAGTTTCCTACAGGCAGGGGACAAGCCTAATGGCCTGCTCTGGCTTTCAGATTCTGGACTGGTCAGTCAACAGGACCGTCTATGTTTCTCCATATCAGATTGTTCTAAGAACTTAACGACAACGCTTATAAAAGTGAGCTTCTGAAGCTCCCAGGGTTTTTATGGGATGCTGTTGGTGAGCGTTTCCAAGAGAACAGACCACACATCCTACGGATTAGGCCCAGAGCTAAGTGCTCCATATATGTTCTAACATCATTTGCTGAGGGTCAAACGATCATCCCCATTTCACAGGTGAGGACACCGACATTGAAAGATCAAGTTCTTTGCCCAAGCACAAGTAGGTGGTAACTGGGATAAAATTCTTTGTCAATAATCTGGGCTCAGTCACAACACTCAGTGCCTTAATTGTACCTATTATCTCCGTGGCACAAATTGGAGAACAGACAGTTCCTCTGATCTGCAGAAACACCTAAGAGATACAGTTAAATCTCTGTCCGAGCCGGAATGGGCGGGTATCCAGCCATCTTGACGTCATCCTCTGATTGCGACACTCAGGGTGGAAATGGAGAAGGGGGAGGGGCATAAAATGGAGGCACCCCTAGCAAGGGTGTGTTCACCCGTGCAAGAGGATTTCTCCACTATTATAGAATCCAGGTCTCTGACTTTGTAGGGAATTACCTTTTGCCCTCTGTTCACATGAAAAGAAGCAGTCTTTAGGGCTACCTGGTTTCCTCCTGGCCCATCTCCTGCTCGTTCCCCACATGCACAGGTCAGGTGGTTTTCCAGAGATGCCCCATGGCTCTCCTCCTTAGCACAGCTCCTAGGGCAGCAGGACCCAGCAGTTCAGCTGCCATCTCATTTACATCTGACTATGGAATACGGCAGAATTTTTATTTAAAGAACTATGGTTTTCAAAAAAAAAAAAAAAAGAAAGAAAGAAAAAGAAAAGAAAAGGAAACATATGATGAGCTGCTTAGCGCATTCTCCCAAGGAGTTAAGAATGAGAGATCGTCTGCCTCTCTGCCTACTTATGATCTCTCTCTGTCAAATAAATAAATAAAATCTTTAAAAAAAAAAATATGTACTTGATCTTCTTCCTGTTCTTGGCACAGAGCTCCCCAAGCCCCTGGAATTTCCCAAGTGGTGAGAGTGATGAAGTTCTTTTGTTACGTTAGCGAGGTGACTTCTGGAAAGCACCTAGATAAGCTAAGGATGAGAAGAAGGGGAAAGGGACTGGAGATTGAGTTCAGTCACCAATGGCCAGGGATTTCATCAGTCATGCCAATGGAATGACGTCTCCATAAAAACCCAGAAGGTGAAGGTTTGGAGTTTCGGGGTTGGGGAACACATGAAGATTCCGACAAGTGATTTGCCTGGAAAAGGAGGCACACATTGCCCTGTGCCTCTCTTCCATCTGGCTCTTTGAGTTGGATCCTTCTGTAATAAGCCAGTGATCTCGTAGGGAAACTGTCTGAGTTCTGTGACCTGCTCTAGCGAATGAATTAAACCGCAAAAGGGAGTCATCAGAACCTCCAATTTCCAGCCTGCCTGTCGTAAGCACCAGGTGATACGTGAGAGTGGCAGTTGGCGTGTGAAGTCGTGGGGGGGGGGGGACAGTCCTGTGAGACGGAGCCCTGAGCCTGTGGGATCTGATGCTATCTCCCGGGAGATCGTGTCAGCTTGGTGCTGAGGTGTACGACACCCAGCTGATGTCAGATCCTTGCTTGGTGGTGTGGAAAAACCACACACAATAGGGATTGGGTGCAGAATCCTTAATGCAAGTCATCCAAATTCCCACAGCCAGTGGGGGCCAGGCTGTCACTGCAGGACCCCACCAGGAGGGGAGGAGGCATTCACTGGCTCAGCTTACAGGTAATAAGAAAGTACATTCCCCGCAGAAGGTTCGAAAAATGGTAGCAAAACCAACCAGAAAGTCATAATTGTTATTACCATGAATGGGTAATGTCCATGATAAAATACGCCTCCTCTCAAAAATCTTTTTGCTGTAGTAACTGCTCAGTTTTGTTTTACTGCTCTGTTTTGATAACATACAAGCATAAAAAAATAATAATAAAGCACTTTAGAAAATGACTTATCGTATGATAAACACTGGATTCTACGGAAGCAAATGCTGAGTACTACTGGTTACACAGTATCCCCCACCCCCTTGCAAAGAATGTTTAAGTCAAATACTGCTCACTGTGTCTACAAATTCAGAACTCACCCCCCACCATGACTGTGTATCCAAAAGGGAAAGTTGTGGCTAGTTTCTGTTAACACATTACCAACTAAGACATAAATGACCATATTTTCCTTTCTCTCTTCTAATTACCCAAAGGTAAAACATGCTATTTTTTTGCTACTTAACTAGATTATAAAAATTATTTGCAGGAAATACCCGGAAGAAACAAGTATTTAATGCAAATAAGGACAGCCTGCTCAGACAGGGATGACTAATGCAGGCCCTGTACCAACACATATTCTGATTTGCATTTTAAGAGAAAACAGTTAAAAAAAAAAAAAGAGAGAGAGAGAGAGAGAGAACTAAGCCCAAAGAAGTTTCTAACATTGATTAAAACATTGAAACCCTTTTGAGGTTTTAAAGTACCAATGAAATAGGCTTTCTACTCCATCTCCTAAAAAAACATGACCCCAGGAAAAAATGCCAATTCATTCCAGAACTTTTTTCTTCCAGTGATATTTTTCTTTCTTCATCAACATTTGCTACCCTTTAAAAACTCGGTACCTTTTGAGAGCTTTAGCCCAGTGGTGGGGGCTTGGATTTGAGTTAGTGACACCCCATTCCCAACCCCTACTCCCAAAGCCATGTGATAAAGAGAACTTTTGTTTAAACGCTGAAGTGAAATAAAATAAAAAAACAACCAGCCCAAATATATTTGAATATTTTTGCTCTTCCATATCCGCCCCGCCCCCTTTCTCTAGAGACCCAGATTTCAACCTGCATCTCTTGCAAGGACTTCCTTGAATGCGACTGGACTCATGACACAGAAAATTTACTTCTTCAACCCTACTGTTATCGCCATACTGTTTATAACTTTTATCACACTATTCCTAATGTTTATAAACTTTTGTAATATTTAACATGTGATTTAAGTGAAGGCATTACTGTAGAACTCTTGAGTTGAACCAGGAACATCATTCCTTTATGTAGGAAACAGAGCTCACCGTAATTATTTCTTGTAGGTCTGGGGAAGAAGCAGGCTCTGGCTGTGTTCAGAGGACTCTCCCTTCATCCTCAACCAGTCTACCTCCCACTCCACCTCTAGTCCCAAGAATTCTCTATTCCCTCAGCTGCCCATCAGAAACCAATGTTAGGGATACAGCCCCAAATGGAGCAAATCTGACTGTCCTAAACTTTGATATTTCAGCAAAACAATCCTGACTTCGCAGAGCTCTTTAAGAAAGCAAGCAAACTAATAGAAAAATAAAGAGAACATCATTGGGAATAGAATGAGGGGTTTAAGTAATCCATAAATCATCATAACCAAGTCAGGAATAAATATGTATGTACAGTGCACAACCCAAGAAAAAACTACTTACAAGCCTTAAAATACCACATAGATTTGAACTGCAAATATCTGAAACTAATTAAAATCTTTTCAAAGCATGTTTTAAAAGCACTCCGAAAAAAATTGTGCTCTGGACTGACCTAAGGCCATCCCTCCCTATTTCATAGTTGTGATACAGGCTTTATCATCATACAATCAGTGAAAAGCCAAACCACACTCAAGACCCCAGGCTGGGTTTTTTGGCCCCAAAAGAGGCCACCTATGAGCACTCCTCAGCCAGACCCGCCTAGCAGCTCTGTCCCTGGGCTCATTACTGGTTAACACCCCAATCCGAACTCAGAGGCTATCCCTCCCTTTTCCTCCTTCACCTTAGAGCTCTGGCTATGGCGAATTTGTTATCTTGGCTTCCCAAAGTCCAAACCCCAGGCACAGAAAACGGTGTTGCAGCTAATTCTGTGCATGTATCACAAGAGACTTACACATTATGGATGCTGGCCCCCGTTTCAACTGTTAGGCTGTCAGGACAAGAGGACTCCTTTGAATGACATTTACATTTTGCTACCGAGAGCAAATACAGAAGATAATGTCTGCAATCTGAATTAACAGCTCTCGAGGAATGGCTGGGCTAGGTCCGATGAGAAACGTGTGAGACTATTCAGGATATCATCAGAAGCTATGACAGATGGAGTGTTTCGTGGGCTACTCTGGAAATTGTTAGTTTCACATGGCATTAGAGATTAGCCTGATCTACCTGTTGCCCACCCCTCATGGCAGGTTCCTCCCAGCTCTGCCTCCTGTCTACTCCCAGGGACAAACTGACACAGTCGCCAAGGCAACAAGGCACTTTGTTCCTTTCCCACAACCTCACACCCTGATGCAATGTTTTTTGGTTTTTGTGTTGTTTTTTTTTTTCATTTGTACTGGACCTTACTGTCTGCCCAACCCATTCTTTGTATTCCAACTTGCACTGTGCTTGGTTTTGTTTCTGTGAGTAAATTTCAAAGGCTCGGATTCTTGTTTCCCAATCACTTAACACTTACGACCTGGGGGACTTTGGGGGCCTCGGGGAAAGTATCCTCAATAAGCCTCCTCATTCACAACATGAAGATAATACCTACATTACAGGGTCCTCAAACTTCAATCTCCGGTAAAACCCTCCGCAGGGGGACGCCTGGGTGGCTCAGTCAGTTGAGTGGCTGCCTTCGGCTCAGGTCATGATCCTAGCGTCCTGGGATCGAGTCCCACATCGGGCTCCTTGCTCGGCAGGGAGCCTGCTTCGCCCTCTGCCTCTGCCTGCCTCTCTGTCTGCCTGTGCTCTCTCTCTCTGACTAATAAATAAATAAATAAAATATTTAAAAAAAAAAAACAAAAACCCTCGGCAGGGTGTACGGGACCTGGGACCTGGGCGGCTCCAGAGTCAACAATTTCAGACAATCTTTATCATGGTATGAACAAGTGAAACACTTAAATTTCAAAACCAAGGTTAATAAAAAGATGCACTGGTTGAGTTTGCTTTGAGGTAATATGGGGAAGGAAGTAGACAGAGGAGCAGATTCAAGACCCTTCACTGGCCATGGCCATGAACGAAGTGGGGGGTTCATTATATGACTGTTTCTATTCTGTATATTTCAAACCTACCTTGATTAAAAAATGAAACAACAAAATAGCATTAGAATAAACTAATGTATGACATTAGGTCACTGTCATATGTGGCATGTTATGTCCTCATTCCTAACACAGGCTCTGTGAAACCCCATGCTTTGAGCAGCCACTCGCCCATCTTGAGAACCCAGGTATCAAATAACTCAAATGTTAAATAGTAAGTCTTTTCATAGTTAAAAAGAGTATTTTTAAATGACATGGAATATTTCCTGTTTCACAAAATAAACAGTGAATTTCACCAAATAGTTCCTAAAGTGAAAACAGAACAGGAAACTGAAACATTTTGTTAAGTTAGGGCTGTCCCGTCTCTACGGTACCAGGGGCGGCATAAGGACTCTTCAGATCGCGGAGAACATTCAGCATTGAACCTTGTTTTTGTGCATTTTCGCCGCCTTTCTTTTAAGAACCATTTTTAGCTCAAAAACTGTTCCCATCCTTTATTACGTCATTTTCTCCTCCAGCGCGTGAGTGAAACAGTGCTATTATCTCCATTTTGAGGATGAGCAAATGGAGGCCCAGAGAGCTTATGTGGAGGGCGCAAGGTCACACAGCTGGTTACCATAAGCGCTGCAACGGGAGCCACGTCCAAACACTCCAGCTGCCAAGGTCAGTCCACAGGGCCAGGTCACAGCATCCCCCACAGCATGCCCATGGTTCATTCTGGTGCAACTGGGATGAGTCTGGGCTCGGAGTCACCCTCCCTGCCTGCTGGGAGGCCTCCAGAAAGCTCGTTAGGTAACACTGCCGTTCCTCAGCTTGCTCATCTGCAAAATGGGTAAAACAGCAGTGCCTGCCTCGGGGGTTGCCATGAGGATGAAATGAGCTGATACAGACAAAACTCCTAGGACAGAGCCAAGCCCCAAGGAAAGGCACAATAAATATTAGCCATTGCTAATCCTATGTGGGAGAATTAAACACTGAAACCAAACTGTGTGACCAAACTGGACCCTTCAGGAACAGCCGAGAAACTACTACGATGCACGCCTGGGCTCCAATGTACCTTCCTCTGAATCATTGATAGCTAGGGGAATACCCAGCTCGTAACCTGCTGCGTCACCCTAGGAGTGAGAGAGACATTAAATATTTTACTCTCCCAGCTGCTCACAACAAAGCAGCCCGCGGTGTATCCCATTACCTCCTTCTCCAGCTCTCCTGAGTGAAGAGGAAAGCAGTCATAAAACTCAGAGTCTGGAATTTAAAGTAGCATATAAATGGAACATCTCACAGTCCCTATTTTTGCAAAATGGATAAAAGTGGTTTTGGGGTTTTTTTCACCAAGAGAAAGTGTTATTTCCAGAAACAGAAACCGTTTTTACATCTGACACCTGCCACGATATACGGTATCTGTCTTGCCAGTAAGAGACACACTATACCTGCCCGCCAGAAATAGTCTGGGTTGTTTATCAACAATGTGTAATTGTACATCGGAGAGCCTTGAGCTGAACGTGTTCTTCTACCCAGATACTACACACCCATCAGAACTGCTTTATTAAATGCTTCCTCGGAAAGCCTCCTATTTAAGTAGAACTCAAGTAATTATATAACCATGTCAACATTTGGGAAGGGAACGGTTAAAAGACACTGAATCCTCCCCTTTGTTTCCTACCAAGATAAAAATCCTTGATAAAATTTCCAATGGTTCTGGAAATTTCACATCAACTGTTTAATCAAGTTAATCCATGATTATTTACGTGTTTAATGATTGATTCCTTCACTCTCTGTGGATCCCAGGCTGGGCTGCCTCCTGGTCAGCTGCTCGGTCTCACCTGTTTACATAGGCAAGCTCCCAGAGGGAGGTTTTAACTTTTAACTGTTTAAAGAATAGGCAGAAGGGGTCAATACCCTAATCTTTCCCAGGCCTTAAATACGGGAATCCTTCTTATTCTGTTATATACTCTACACAGTCATAGTGGTGCTCAGTCCAGAACACGGGGGCAGCCTTTCTGGGATTGGCGTCGGATTTCCAAATACCCAGGCCAGCTCCCCACCCGATCCGGCTGGAGTTAGAGCAGAAACCATACCGTACAGCGGGTTGAATACAACCCACAGCCATGAGCTAGCTGTTCGACTCACTCACTGAGGGTTTCTTGTTTGTTAAAATTTTAATTAGTTGCATTGAAAAATCTATTGATTTTGCCTAAAATCCAACACTTAGGCAAAACAGCCATGGGGGGGGGGGCGGTAGCAGCTCTTCTTTTGAGTGATGTGTGACTACTTGCTCCAGTCCCAACCCCATAACCACCCCGCAGCCAGCCCGACCCTCCCTGGCCTTTGCAGGAATTGAATTTCGGAGAGTCAAATACTGCAATTATGCCCATTTTACAGATAAGGAAACTGAGGCTTGGAGGTTAGTGATTTCCTCAATGTCATACAACCAGCAAGCGGCAAGCTGGAGTTGCAGTCAAGGTTGGCTTCATTCCAGAACCGGCAGTGTTTGTTAGGACCAAGCTCTGTGGCTCACCTGTCCCCTTTCAACGAGGGAATTAGCCTGTCTAAGGGCGAGACAGACACACCTGGGTAATTTTCAAATTCTGTATCTGCAAAAGAGAAAGCACCCGCTAAAGGTAATCCATAGAGGCTGCGCTGAATTCCAAAATATAAAGAGAGCCACCGATTTGCCATAAACTTCTTAAAAAAGTAAAAGAAAAGAAAAATCATCTGCGCAACTAGAGGGTGGTTCCGCATTAACAATATTTGCTGTTGCTGACCTACATTGGACTGCTGACATTTTACACCATTCGCTTTACTCTTAGCCCCTCTCGTCTGTATGTGTGTATGAGTGTGTGTGTGTGTGTGTGTGTGTGTGTGTGTGTGTCCCTCTGAACCATCTGGGGATCGGCTTCACCACTTCCCTGTACCCCTGAACACCTCAGGGGAAACTTCCATTCCCTACATAATCGTAATCGAGCAACCAACTTCACAAAAGTCAGTATTAACATGCTACCTAGTATTCTTTTATTACTGACTCAATACTGGCCTTTAGAGTATTATTTTTCCTCCAGGATGAGATCCAACCCAGAAACAGTTATTACCTTAAATGGCTAAGTCCTTTAATCTGGAATGTTCTATTTTTTGTCCCTGATGTCATTTGTTGACACTGAAGTCTTAAAAAAAAAAAAAAAAAAAAAAGAATACAGTCCCCATCCCACCCCTTTTATTTATTTTTTTCTTAACCAGAGAGCTTCTCATTTGGTCTTTGAGGTTTCCCCACCACTGAACCCAGTTACGCACCCTGGCTGGAACCCAGCATATATGATGCTGTGTCCTTCTCAGGACCTGGCAAATGGAGGCACCTGATGTCCTCCACATCTCATTGGGGGTTTAACTTCCATCACTTGGTCAAGGTGTTGTCTGATTTCGCCACTGTATTTTTTTTTTTTAATTTGTAATCTGTGGGGCAACACTTTAAGGCAATGGCAACATCCCGCTCCTTATCAAAATCTCCTCCTAGTTGTGGCATCCACTGGGGATTCTTGCCCAATCCTGTCTGGGCCCTCATGGCTACAGCAGCATGACTCCCCATTCCAGCATACCCTTCACATTCATCCCCCAGCCTGAGCATTCCACTTTTAGCAGAGGCTCCCCTCTTCCCGGTTACTTATCTGTTTATCCATTGGTTATCGGTATGGAAGCCCAAATTCTATTTTTCCTTCTAACTCTTCTAAGGCTTCTAACTCCTTACTGTCCACAATCAGTGTTCAAATTGCCCAGTGTGTGGCCAGTGGAGTCCCTTCAAACTGGCACATATATCCTGTGGGAGACCCTCATTTTTCTTAGAGCATTTCCATACTTTGCAGCAGTAACAAGGCATTCCAAGCTTGCTGCACCTGCCCCAGGACAGCCTGTTCCTCTCAGTGGGGGAATGACATTAGAGACCAAAGTCTGGGCACTAGAGGTGCTCACTGCTACTGGGGTGTCTCTGCTTCCTGGCCCTTTGGTGGAAAGAAGAAACATACACACATACATACAGATATACTCACACATACAAATACACACATGTTACATGAGAACACTTCAGGGGCGCCTGGGTGGCTCAGTGGTTTAAGCTGCTGCCTTTGGCTCAGGTCATGATCTCGGGATCCTGGGATCGAGTCCCGCATCGGGCTCTCTGCTTGGCAGGGAGCCTGCTTCCTTCTCACTCTCTCTGCCTACTTGTGATTTCTCTCTGTCAGATAAATAAATAAAATCTTAAAAAAAAAAAAGAACACTTCTGCATGTACTTCAAGAAACCAAGCCCACGCCAAAACCTCAGATTCCAACTGATCCCCACAACTTCTCCCATCTATTACCTGTATGTTCCTTCTCCTTCAGTGAGAAACCTCTCCCCCCAAACAATGCATTCACTCCTCTGTTCAATGCTAACATCTAAAGATTGTCTCAGATTGCTTCTCGGCCTTTTGGCTAAGATCATGCCTAAAAACTGTCTCAGAATTGCTTTGCCAACAGCACTACATAAAACCCCTAAAATAAAAAAATGAAAAATTAAAAAAAACCCTAAAATAGTCGAGGATGTGTTTGGTCTTTTTCCCATACACTGTCTGAGACTGAGTATTTATAGGAAAACACTGTGTTCACAGTGCCTTGAATTCTTTCTCTTTTTTCCCCTCTTCACCACAGTTCATTTGAAAAGTAACTGGATTCATTCATTTCATTTGGGTTTCCATCTCAGGGTTTTTTCCCCTCCTTCATATTTTATTGACTTAAATTTATTTTTTGAATATGGAGAACATTAACATGCTCCCAAGTGTCAAAACACTGCAAAAAGGCATACTTAGCCAAATGGCTCTCCCTTGCATATCCTCTTCTTTTTCCCACCCACTCCTTGTTGGCAATTCACTTCACTGATTTCCATTTATTCTTCTTGTGTTTCTTTTCATAAAAATAACCACCAATATTTATTTCATATTTATCTTTCTTATACTGAAGTAGAATATACGTGACCCTTTTCACTTGCTTCTTTTACTTACTATTTCCTGGGATCACTAGAAGTCACTTTTTAGGCACCGTTTACAAGTAGAGAAACATTTATGTGTGTGAACAAGTCATCTCCTGGGAATGTTTTTTGAATAAATCCATAGATCCCACCATGCTTTGCTCCCTTTCCCTCCCTCTCTGTTCTTGAAGACAGAAGTCCTCACCCACCCCTCCATGTCCTCATGTCTGGCTTGCCTCTAGGGACTCAACCTCGCCAGGGCTGTTATATTGGGACAGTGACTTTACTAACATCCAGGAAAGATACTCATGACTTCCAGGGACTTCCCCCAGGCAACATTTCGATCTAAAGAGGTAGCCCCAATGTAGCAACTAGGTCTATACTCCAAGGAGATAAAGAAAGTTCCCTTTGTGAATCTTTCATCCCAGGCAGGTGTCTGGCAACTCATGTCAAAAGGAACCAGGAAAAAAAAAAAAAAAGGCTGTTAGGATGACTCAAAACCAATCCATCTCCACTGCTGGGACTCCCACTGCCAGTCCTGCCATTGGCAAGCAACTGTCCCTTCAAGGCTACTTTCCTCCCCCTGGCGTTTCTGCCACCCTCTCGTCCTTCCCACCACGAAGGATGGCGGCTGGGAGTTCCTCAGAATTTGTCGTCAGCACACCAAGCTCTCTGCACACCAACAGGAAGGGGTCCGTGCTGTGGCACCCGGCTTTTCCAAGCTGGCCACTCTCTCCAATACACAAACGGGAAAAGATGATGACTAAAAGTGATCCCCTTCCAAGGGTTTTTATTTTATTTTTTAAGATTTTGCTTATTTATCTGAATGAGGGAGAGTGAGAGATACAGAGAGAGGGAGCGAGCATGGGCACGGGGAGGGACAGAGGGAGAAGCAGACTCCCCATTGAGCAGGGAGCCCTGACTCTGGACTCAATCCCAGGACCCTGGGATCGTGGCCTGAGCTGAAGGCAGACACTTAACCAACTGAGCCATCCAGGCATCTGTAGTGAGTTTGATGAGCACCCAGAATTATAAATGTCAGAAAGCCACAGAAGAATTCAGTACAGTAATTAATGGTCAGTACAGACAATTAACGGTCTCGGGGGACTGACAGTTCAATAACAGTCACTGTGGGATAAGGCCTGGGCGGATAGAACACCTGAGGAGCATGTCCCTCGGTACCTGTCCTAGGTCTCGCTGAGGGAACGGTCCTATCCCCGAGACCCCACCAGCTGGGAACAGGGCAGTGCTGGGCAGAGCCAGGTCCAGAAATGCCTGATGAAGGGGCGCCTGGGTGGCTCAGTGGGTTGAGGCCTCTGCCTTCGGCTCAGGTCATGACTCCAGGTCCTGGGATAGAGTCCCACATCGGGCTCTCTGCTTGGCAAGGAGCCTGCGTTCTCCTCTCTCTCTGCCTGCCTCTCTGCCTGCTTGTGATCTCTGTCAAATAAATAAATTAAAAAAAAAAAAAAAGAAAGAAAGAAAGAAAGAAAGAAAGGCCTGATGACTCCCTCCCCTAGCCAGCCCCTCTCTACCTTCTTTGTCACCTTCGCCAAACCGAAAACTAGTCTCCCTGGAGGGAAAGAGAAGCCAGTGACTTCCGCAAGATATGGTTCATGAGTAATGCACATCCTGGTTTATTCCTGGACCTCCTGCAACAGTTTTTCCTTTCACGAAACTCTGACAAGAAAATATGCCGATCCTCCCCTTTGTTCACCACTGTATCGTAAAAACAAATTTTTAAAGCCCAAAAGTTGTTTCTTAAGAGATACATACCTAACAGAAATAGATATTCATACCCCTGAAATCCGTACGTAATGGATTCTAATTTAATTGCTCCTCCACAATTAAAAATTTGCTTCGGTCCTAGAGAAAGCATTTTTAAAAAAGATTTTATTTATTTATTTGACAGAGACACAGCGAGAGAGTGAACAAAAGCGGGGGGAGTGGGAGAGGGAAAAGCAGGCTTCCCGCAGAACAGGGAGCCCAACGCGAGGCTCAATCCCAGGACCCTGAGATCATGACCTGAGCCCAAGGCAGACATTTAACGACTGAGCCACCCAGGCACCCTTTTAGATAGCCTTTAAAAGGATCAGTATGCCTAACTGGAATAGCATGTTCTAGAATCAGTAATCACTGGGAATTTTTATTACTGAAAGTGGAATAAGTCATAAAAAGTATCTTCACCTCCCCACATGGGCAGCTTGCTTGAAAAGATTTTCTTAAAACAAGAGGAAATAAGACTAGTCCAGCCAAGGGGCCAGCTGAATCATTCCACACACACACACACACACACACCCTTTTTTTTTTTATTTTTAAAGAGACCAGAGCAGCGGTGCCACCCATGCTTCAAGCAATTGTTAGGTTGCCATAAATGGCCTTTCTGAAGGTCCTTGAGGCAGTACAGGCAGTGGAGAAAGTCTAGGACAGCGGACACTAGCTGTATGGCCTTAGGCAGACTGTGTCCCCACCCGGCTCACATTTTCAAGTGCAAGGAAAGGTTCTTGACCAGATCACTCCTTCTGAAACAGGACCACATGTAGGAATCCCACAGAATGCTTTTAAACACAACAGATTGCTGACCCAGACCTAAAACTAGACTGGGGAACAGAGGCAGACTGTCCTAAGGCTTTTCTAGAAGATGTCTGAGATCCCTTCTGGCACTAAATTTCTTAACTTCATCAGATTTAAAACATGTTTTTCCTAAGGAGACTTTGTTAAAAATTAGTTTGAGCTTTACAGAAAAACTGAGCCATGTACAGAGAATTCCCATCTACCCACTTAGCCCTTTGTCTTGTTGCTCCTGCGACTCACCCCTTGTTTAGAAGGATACATTTGTTACAGCTGATGAGCCAGTACTGATACATTATCATTAACTGTTAACGAAAGTCCACAGTTCACTTGAGGGTTCAGTCCCTGTGTTGTACATTCTATAGGGCTTGACACATGTACAATGACATGTATGTTTCCTAGTTTAAATGCTCCCTTGAGTAGGACTTGCTGTCAAGAGCAGGGCACACGATAACAGGCAGCAGGAGAGACAGAAGTCAGCTGATGTGCACTGATCCTGAGGTTAGGACAAATCAAAGATATTTACACGGAACATCGGTATAATGACCATAAACACACCACAAACACAGAAATCTACTTTTTTGCTTTTTCACTTTTCCCTCTTAGCACTTAGGGTATCTTTTCCAACAGGATGTATCTGTGTTACTTAAACAACCAAATCCATGGGTATTTCCTGGCATGTAATGTGCTTCCCAGATACAATCAAACACAATGACTTTAGAGCCTTACACTATTTTTCTTAAGAACTCCAAGAGATGACAACTAGGCGTTGATAGAAATTACTTCCCTTGATCCAAAGATAACTGGTACCTGAAATTCTATGAAATTCGGGGGCGAAAACAATGAGAATCTTACGGGAAATGAAGCTCCTTGAACATACACTTTTGTAGTCATTCAGTCATTTCCTTAGGGATAAATGCCAAGGATAGAATGGTTGTCAAAAAGCCATTCTCTAAAGATGGGGTTCTGTTTCCACAAATTGCATCAGGAACTGGTAACATTCCACCATTTAAATTTTCATTATGCCCTTTCCCCCGCCCCCAAATTCCAATAAACCATTTCATGGGCCATCTGAAATAAATTCTATTGATTTTCTTTTAATACGAAAATTTGCTGTACAATAGGTCCTCAGTGTGTACGTTTTAATTCATCAAAGAAATACATTTAAGAAAATTCAGAGCTCTTTCTCTGACACCCTCAAGTTAGCTTTTCTCTTTTAAGTGTTCGGTTGTCCAAAGACAGAAACTAACAAGTATAGTAAGGAGGTGGAGAAGCTGGACCCCTCGTTCATTGCTGGTGGGAACAGCAGGTGAGGCAGCCACTGTAGGAACAGTATGGTTGGTGTCTCCTTTGAAAAATCAAACACAGGAGCGCCTGGGGGTGGCTCAATCGGGTAAGCGGCAAACTCTGGATTTCGGCTCAGGTCATGATCTCAGGGTTGTGGGGTCCAGCCCCATGCTCAGTGTGGAGTCTGCTTGTCCCTCTCTCTCTGATCCTCCCCTCTACTTGTACACTTGCTCTTTCTCAAATAAGCAAAATTTTTTTTAAAAAAATTTAATAAAAAAATAAAAATTTTTAATAAATTAATAAATTAAAAAATCAAACACAGAATCATCATATACTCTAGCAACTCTACTTCCAGGTACTTGCCCAAAAGAACTGAACACCATGTCCACAGCAGCATTAATCATAATACCTAAAAGGTAGAAACCATGCAAATGTCCATCAACAGATGAATGGATGAACCAAGGAGGGGTATATGGTCCGATCCCTGAGGATATTATGCCAAGTAAAATAAGCCAGCCACCAAGGGACAAATACACTATGATTCCACTTATACAAGGTATCTAGAGTCAAATTCATAAAGGCAGAAAGTGGAATAGTGTTACCAGGGATAGGGCAGAGCGGGCAATGAGGAGTTAGTGTTTACCATGTGTAGAGTTTCAGTTTGGGAAGATGAAGTTCTTGAGAGGGACAGTGGAGATGACTGCACAACAATAAAAATTTACTTATTCCATTGAAATGTACACTTAAAAGTGGTTAAAATGGGAAAAACGGTTCAAATGGTAAATTTTGTTATTTTTTTAAAATTTTACCTTAATTAAAAAAAAAAAGTACTCAGTTGTTCTTTCTCTCCTCTGGAGAACAAAGAGATTTAAATGGATTTCAGCTAAACATTTCTGAAGTGGACAAGTTGCCCAAAGAATAACAGATGATTTCTGGAGGTATTTCTTGAGGATCCACTACCCCAGGCCAGGCAGTGTGCTAGGGAGACAGTGACAAATAGAGAGTCACAGATCCCTATCTTTGCCGAGCTTACGGTTTAGCCCAGAATTTCTGATTCGGGAGATCTTAGCTTAGGCCCGAGAGTCTGCATTTCTAGCAAGTTCCCAGGTGATGCTAAGACTCCTGGTCCAGGGACCCCACTCGGAGAAGCTCTAGCATAAGGGCAGAGATGCACAGGTAAATAAGCAATTTCAATCAAGTGTGGTAGAGGCTATAACGGGGATCCACCCAGGATGTCTACCGGCGGGGGCACCCATCAGTCCTAGGAGAGACCAAGAAAGCCTTTCCTAGAGGAGGTGCTGTAAGACTGGACATCTAAACCGAGACCCACGGGACATGCTGGAGAGAGGCAGGGGAGTGGGAGGGAAAGGGCACTGAAGGCAGAGGGCACAGGATTTGCAAAGGTCGAGAGAGGAGAAGGTGCACCCCCTGTTCTTGGAACACAAAACTTTCCCTGTGGTGGGAAGTTGGGGGTGATGAGGAAGGTGATGCGTGAGGGTGTGAGAGGTGAGGAGAGACTATGGACATTGAAGACCTCAGGGTTTATCCTCAAGGCAACACAGAGCCTCAGCAAGGGCTTTCAGCATTAATGGCTTTACCTCTAAGACCAAAGGCCTGAACAGGACCTCTCTGAGAGGGCTTAGGTCCCGCAGACATTGCCTCTGGGTGTTAGGGAGGGGCCAGAGACACACTTCCCTCTGATTCTAGGTTGATCCCACCTGATCCTAGCTCTAGCTTCTCCAAAAGCCAACTGCTGCCCGAGTCACAGGCTGTTCAGGCTGTCCTGTGAACAGCCCAGGTCCACTATCCAGTCCCATACAAGGAACCCCTAATCGTGTGATGCTATTTACCAAAAATGAAAGCCAGTTTTTCCACGGCATTAGCCACATTTCAAATGCTCATGTGGCCAGTGACCAGACAGACAACATTTTATAATCACGGCAAGTTCTATCGGACAGCGCTGGTCCGGGAGATGAAACACAGGACTGGACTTAAGACGGGCCAGGCATCTCGGTTTTACTGCATTAAACCAGCATGTAACTGGTTTGGGCCTTCAGGAAGGAAAACTCAGAAATACAAGCTCTAAATTGATTTTTTTTTAATTACAGAATAAAAACCTAGACAAGTAGCAGTTCCTCATCATATATACCCAAGCTATAAATATCCTTACATATTCCTTATCATAAGACATAAAAGGAATATTTTTTCCAAGCCACTACAAAGAATCCCAGAATCACACTCACTCTCCAAAACCACTTCTAAATCCTTAAAATAATTGGCCAGGGGAACAGAGGGAGGATAATATACCCTAGATTAAAATTCTACAAAGCCATTTTACTGTTTACATGCCAAAAAGCTAAGCTTTGAAGGCTTTTTCTCTATTGTTCATTCTACCTAATTCAATACACAGGATTCATAATATTACATTGCTAATCCTTACTCTAAGTTCTAAAAATAAAAGCCAAGAGACATTCATGCCAAGTTGGTAACAAACCCCAAGTGAGGACAACTGGAAAGTGATGCGGGGAGGAAATGAGTTCTGCTCCAAAATGAAACACACGCCCAGCAGAGAGATTTAACCCTTGGGCTGACCGCACCGGCCATCGTTTCTAGCCAGTTAAAAAGCCCAAGAAGCCAGGGGTGGGTGAGGACGGATGCAAATAAAAATCCAGCGATGTTTTTCTTTTCCCAGTTGCTCAGAAAGGAATTGCACAGCCTGAGGAGGGAGGCAACACCCAAGAGTTCTGGGTCCCCCAGGGCTGCCTCCCCTTGAAGGTTCGGGGAGGGGGGGCAAGTTTCCCGAGAGGAGATAGGTCCAACCAGATTGTCTGAGCATCCAAGTCCCGATGCCAAGGGGACAGGTGGCTTCTGGAAGCGAACTGAGGCCAACCACACATCGCATCTTTGTTCAACATTCTCCTGGCCCAGGCATGTTAAGGGGAGGGACATCTCGGAAGGAGAGCTGAGTGTCTATACTGCTCAAAAGCCTGGGAGTCCAGAACAGCCCCATCCTCACTGCCCCGTGGGGTCTTGTGCCTGTCTGCAGGCCAGCTGCCTGTCCTCGGGCTTCCTCTCTGCCCGGCTCTGCCCTGCGGGGATGGAAATGAAGATCTAATTGGCTCCCTCCTCCACGCCCTGATTAGAGCCCTTCCTGGGGTGAAAACCAGTTTCTCTAGAGCCTTCCCAGGGATGCCCATGGCCTTTTCACACCAAACCACCATGAATGGAAGGCCATTTATCCACCAATCCCCAGTTTGGCGAACATCCACAAGGACTCTCAAGAAACAGCGTTAGGTCCCTCGGGGAGGCCGGGGTAAAGCAGGAAGCAGTTAGTCTGCGGATTATCTCAAGGGCAGGAAACACTGAACAGGACCCCAAAGAGTCCAGAAGGGAGTACAGAGAAGAGACAGGAGCACCACGGCGGCCGCATTCCAGACGCACAGCAAAAGGCACAGAGTATGCAAGAAGCGTTGACTTGTTTTTCTGACTTAGCAAAGTAATGACAGGGCACCAGCCCGCCTCGCTCAAGCCAATACTATGTGCTGGGTCCTCTTCCAAGCACTTCACACACACAAATGCATCTGGAACTCACAAGGGCCCAATGACATAGGTTCTGCTGTTCCCATTTCACAGATGAAGACACTGAGGCCTAGAAAGCCTCCCAGGACCTCACAACTAGTATATCAGAGAGCCTAGATTCAAACCTAGTCCCTCAGGTTCCCGCATGAACTGTCCTGCTGCCTGGAACTCCTTTCTCTTGCTCTCAGGCAGAAGCAGACGGAACCGCGCAGCCGGCCGCCCACGTGCCCCGCTCACACCAAGCTGCTGATAGGAATCCAAAGATTTTAGCTGCTTGTCTGAAGATCAGAATGGATCTTTCCAGACTCGTCCACAAAACGCTCAACTGCCTCAAGAGGCCTGCGTTCTATACAAAACGGTACCGTGGCACTGGGTCACCACGTGCAATAATGTTTCTTTCTGTGGCTGCCGGAAGCCCTCTCCCCACTGCTCCCCTTGCTCACCCAGGGGCCCCCCAGGAGACACAAAGCTCCTCCCACTAGCTCCAGCCAGCCCCGCGCTGAGAACCGGACCAGGCCACAGAGCCTCGAGATCAACTTCCAGCCGGTACGGTGGCTTCTCCGTGGAGCAAAGCACACCTAAGGACAGGTACCCTGAGCCTGCCCGCCACCGCAGGTTTCAAGGGCACAGCAATAGATCCGTAGGCAAAAGCATCCCCACATGCCTGCTGTGAAAGAGAGCTAGAAGAACAGACAAGGGACAGTCAGACACGGGTTACTTAATGTCACCTCCCTAGTAGGGACATGAACTTTAATTTTTATCATGAAATCTGGGTTTCGTGCCAGTACCGCTGATAGGAAAATTAAGAGGGTTAATTTTTTCCACAGCCATTTCATAAATTCATGATAGAGCCATTTCTCTTGGAGACACACCCCCTGCTTTAGGGGACAGGCTGGTCGTCCTTTGCACAGGCAGATGGCATTTTACCAGCCATCCCACGGCTCCCTCCTCGGCAGCCGTGCATCGCCTCCTTCAAGGCCATTCCGTCCTCTGCTCAACTTCAAACCCTTCGACTTGCCTTCTCGGTAATTCCTCAGTGTCTGAGGTTAGCAGGTTTCCCGCATGAAGCTTCCATAAAGCTAAGTGATCTGCGCTTTAAAAGCCCATTTGTAGGGGTCCCTGGGTGGCTCACTTGGTAAAGTGTCCCACTCTTGATCTCAGTTCTTGATGGCGGAGTGGGGAGTTCGAGCCCTGCCCCGGGCACGGAGCCTCCTTGGAAATCTAATCAGTAAATAAACGTCTATTGCCGTGTTTCCTTTTTGGTAGGTGATGAGCCCTCTGAGTCCGTCACATGCGCCACGCACGCTCCAGCTCTGGGGCGCTGCCTCAGGTCTGAATTCTACTACGATCCCCGATGTCGGAGAGCAGGGATCTGATCAGAACACACCCAGTTTCCAGATCTGAGTAGTGTCAGACAAGAGAAGTTCATTTTCCTGCAACGTCAAGGGACACTCTCAGCATTTTTCTTGAACAACCAGGAAAACCACATTCAGAAGGGAGCACAGCTTGAGGCCCAGAAACTCCTGATAAATACCCAGAAGAAAAGGCAGGCTCTACGTTTAGCTGTGAGACAAAGAAGCCACACTGTAAAGCCCCGAAGTCCCACCACAGGAAACCTTCCAGAGCGGAGGTTAAACTGTAATTCTATCATATCCATGCATTACAGAAAAGTTAAGAGTAGTCATAAGAAACAAACCTCCTAAGACACAAAATTCCACCATTTCCTCTGTTAATCCAAAAACCATGTGATTGTGGGGCACCTGGGTGGCTCAGTGGGTTAAGCCGCTGCCTTCGGCTCAGGTCATGGTCTCAGGGTCCTGGGATCGAGCCCCGCATCGGGCTCTCTGCTCAGCGGGGAGCCTGCTTCCCCCCTCTTTGCCTGCCTCTCTGCCTACTTGTGATCTCTGTGAAATAAATAAGTAAAATCTTATTTAAAAAAACCCACATGATTAGAGAGATATATATGAAGTATATTAAAGATATTCACAGATATAAAGATCAAATATACACGAATATGACATATATATACCTAGAGTATACAGTGACATATAAAATAGGAGCCCTGTCCTCCTCTTGCAGTCCAAACAGCAACAGTGACCAATATCCAGGTGACTATAATTCAGCATGACAGGTTCTAGAAGGAGAAGCCACAGGAGAGAGCGGGGACCTCAAGGAAGGGTAAAGAGCGGACGGGAGTTATTTGAGTTGGGCGGTGATCCGGGTGGGAGACGGGAAGTAAGAGAAAGACAGGTCAGGAGAGGAAACCTAGGGGATGCCGGGATTAGCTACAAGAGCGCAGGCAGGTGTAGGAAGAAGACAGTTTGAAGAGGAGGCTGGAGAGGTAGACTGAGGCAAGGCTTGGGAGGCCTTGCAGGAGGGAGGCATTTGGAACTGTGAGCTCAGCAAGCAGAGGCCATGAGAGGCTCCTCATGCTTCAGACAACTATCCCCAGGCCTTCAGGCAGGTAATCTGCCAGCGGCTTGTGGGCAAGACAGGCCTCCTGTCCCTCCCATGCTTCCGTCTCCGGGGAGACAGACAGGAATAAGGCCCACAGAGTATCTACACTGTGACAGAGTGACACTGGGACAGGGAGGACATGGAGATGTGGGAAGGGGCAGGAACATTCCAGAACAAGCAAGGATGGCTCCAGGGGCTGAAGCATCAGCAGAGCATGGAAGGAGGGGGAGCGCTCTTCCCGGAAGTGTCCGTGTCAAGAGCCTGGGGCCTCTTTCCCAGAAACTGGCCTCATCAGATAGGCAGTTTAGAAATGATAAGCCTGAGCAGGGACTCCAGGGAGAGAGGAAGCCAATCTGTGGCTGAGGCAAGATGACAGGAAGTCCCTACGGTCCTGCGGCTTGCAGATGACAAAGACAGGCGAAGGCAGAGCAGGGAGAGGGCTCACTGAAAGCCCTTCCCAGGGAGAAGAAACAGCTTTCAGGCAGATCTGAACACAAGAAACAAAAATCCCTTCCCTCGGGGAGCATCCGTTCTGGTGGGAGAGGCAGATGGTGCAGGACACGGTAGAGCCTGTTTGTAGCTGGGAAGGAGGACGGAAAATGCGACAGGACGGGGCAGCAGGCAGGTGGGGTAAGCCAGTCCCACCAGCTGGGGTAAATGGGGCAGCCAGAGTGCAGCCCAAGGCGAAGGAGGCAACAGACACTCGTGGGATGGAGCAACACTCAGCTTGTGAGAAAGACCTCCTCGTGACCACGCAGAACAGTAAACCCTCATCTCCTCACTGTTAGTCTTCACCCCTCCTGCCATTGCATTTCTCACCAGCCAACAGCCGTGCGCTCGTGCGTTTCTTCTCCCTCTCTCCATGTGGGAACGTAAGCTCAGTAAGGACAGAAATATGCTCTCTTTTTCTCTTCAGTGAATCCAGAACATCTAGAACAGTGCCAGGCACATAGAAGGTGCTCCAGTGTTTGGTGGAAGGAAGGAAGGAAGGAGGGAAGGAAGGAAGGAAGGGGATGGAAAGAGGAAGGCGGAGGGAGGACGGAGATGGAGGGAGGACGGAGATGGAGGGAGGACAGAGGAAGGTGGGAAGGAAGGAATTCTCACTCCAACCATCAGGGTCACAGGTGAGTGGCCTAAAATTAAGAAACATTAACTGGCTCTCAGATTTCTCCACATGGAAAGAGATCCTGTCAGAGAGCGGTGACCTAAGGAAGCATTCATGGGAAACCACACCGTTCCTGTGAGGCCTTAGTCAGAATAAAAACAAGGATCTACTAGGGATGCCAGAACAAGGAGCACACAATACACTGGATTCCAGTCCAAGGAACCATGAGTCACCGAACCATGGCCGCCATCGTTGCACTTTCTCCTAGTGCTCTGCCAACCAGAAGTGCAGGGCACTGGCGGACCCGTGACGATGATCCAGGTGGGCGTACTTTCTGGTTCCATTCCAGTCAGGGCCGACACTACACACCAAGGAAACACAGCTAACACCTGTGTGCCGCTGAATCCCACGGCTCCGCCCTTTGACCTCTGGGGCGAGCTGTCTGGCCTGCTGCCCGCAGCTGTACAGGTAACGACCTTAACGAGAATAACCACCTCAAACTCATATGGCGCCTTTCTTCTAAGGCATTTATTGGCCTTCAAACACCGTGTTTATTGGGCCTCCCCATCCTTGAAAGCTACGGTGTCACCACCTTCCCCTTGCAGAGAGGAAATGGAGACAGGAACAGGTGAGAGGTGAGGGAAAGGCTGCAGAGCCACCCAAGGAAGGACTCAGCACCCATTCCACAGCCGGGGCCACCAACCAGACCATTAACAACCATTACCCAGAGCCATCACGGGGGCAGGCACACAGACGAGTAGAGGAGCGAGAACAAGCCCTTCTCTTCAGATCTGTCCTTGGGACTCACTCCATAGCTAATGCAGAGCCATCTTAGTTCCCAGAAGCAAACCACACACGCACCCCTAATTTTTCACAATAGGGTTTCTGGGGAGAAAATTCTAGAACAACCATCTGGGACATTTTCTGGTAAGGAGAGTTATTTCCATCTCGCCGTTTCCTCAATGATCAAGAAGCTATCTCATGATGGCAGTCTCTCAAAAGCAGCCCCTCTGGATGGTTTAAATACTATCCTGCCCAAGAGGCAAGGGGACAAACCAGGGGGTTCCACGAAGCCCAGTCATTCTAGGACTTGTTATCATCATGTCTCTCCAGGGTTTTTCCACTGTTTCCTTAAGTGAATTTCTTATCTGTGAGGTTCAGGTCAGAATCCATTGGCGGGGGCGCCTGGGTGGCTCAGTGGGTTAAGCCGCTGCCTTCGGCTCAGGTCATGATCTCGGGGTCCTGGGATCAAGTCCCACATGGGGCTCTCTGCTCGGCAGGGAGCCTGCTTCCCTCCCTCTCTCTCTCTGCCTGCCTCTCTATCTACTTGTGATCTGTCTCTGTCAAATAAATGTTTAAAAAAAAAAAAAAAAGAATCCATTGGCGGGAATTACATAAGTTTTCCATCGATTATGTATCAACCACATTCCTGATTCTGAGTCCAAGCTGAAAGTCAAACTTCACTGCCATGTGGTTTCTGTGTGGGGGCGGGACAGGTCTGCACCCATCCGTCATGTACACATTTGTAAATGCAAAGACTCTCTCTAGAAAGGCAACAGATAAACTGGTAAGGGCTACTGACTTTGGGGCGGGGACGTGGGCACTGACACGGAAGGGGGAAGACTGACTCCACACTTTACACCCTTTCGGACCTTTCGAAGACTGTAGCATTCACGGGTTTCACTTATTCCAAAAATTAAACTGAAAAACAAACAAAAATACATGGGAACACTGAAGCTTGGAAGCTAATTTTGTTGGAGTCCTTCATCAGAAAGTAACCATGATGATTTCACATGTTGCCTTACCCATGATGCTTGGCAACTCCAACACTCACGACAGAGGGAGTGTGCCCCAGCAGCAGGGGACACTTTAATTGTACCTTGAATTTGTGTCCTTGTATGAGTTACCGACTGCTGCGTAACAAATGACCCCGACTTTGGCCATTGAAAACACAGTATTATCTCAGTTTCAATAGCTCAGGATCTTGGGTCTGACCTAAGCCTCTGCTTCTCGGCTCACTCACAGGCCTCCTGGCAGGATTTGGTTCCTGTGGGCTGGTGGCTGCAAGCTGGCGGCTCAGAGAGCAAGTCAAAAGGAGGGTCTTTTTTCCACCCTCACCTTGGAAGTGACGTCCCATCCCTTGTGTCATATCCTGTTCATGACAAGCGCATCATCAGGTCCAACTCCTTGACAAGGAGAGAGGTGTCCCAGAAACAGCAGAAACCGCAAACTACACTGACGAGAATAGAGACATTTCAGCGGGGCCCCAAATTTGGTAAAAAAGTCCCTTGAGACAGCTCGCATGCGACAAGCATGAGAGATCTAGCAGTCGATGCAAAACAGGGAGCCGAGACTTCCCATCAAAAAACCAGCAGACGTGAAGCATTACAAGCATTCATGGAACTGGAAGGTTCCAGAGGGAGGCAAAAGTAAAATCCCAAATTCACTTTTAAAAAATCAAAGGGTTATCAGCCCTGGTGTGATACGTTATTTTTTTATTTTAGCATCCTTTTTTTTATTTTAGCATCACTGAATACAGTGTTTAGATTTAATGGGTGGGGGGCGGGGATAATTATCAAGGCTTAGCCTGTGTTATGCAATAAAAGGGAAATGAAACAGGCAATCCCGGTAAGCATTCTCCTTTCGCTGAGCCCTCTGTAAACCACTGCAGCACATCAATGCCATAGTTCAAAAGCTCAATCAACTGACCTTTAAGTCCACATTTCTGATCCTATTGGATTATTATGAATCTCCTATTCCCAAATTGGGCTATATATATAAAACTGTCTTGGAGATACTGATAAATGGAGATTTTTTTTTTTTTTTTTTTTTTTTAAAGATTTTATTTATTTATTTGACAGAGAGAGATCACAAGTAGGCAGAGAGGCAAGCAGAGAGAGTGAGAGGGAAGCAGGCTCCCTGCTGAGCAGAGAGCCCGATGCGGGACTCGATCCCAGGACCCTGAGATCATGACCTGAGCTGAAGGCAGTGGCCTAAACCACTGAGCCACCCAGGCGCCCCTGGAGATTTTTTTTTTTAATCTGAAGTTAGAAAAGGTAAAGCAAACAAGGCCATTTTAATCTTTTACTCACTTAACTAAACCCTTGAAAGGAAAATATTTAATGGGTCAATTTCCTTAAAATGCCCTTCTGCGAAAACGGATGAGTTCGCAATGACGGTAAACATAACTGAAGGTTTTACAGGATTGACTCGGTGAATGGCTCCCTTTGGCGGGGCTCCCAAACCCGAGATGTGCAGCTGTAAGGGACATCCTGTTGCTTGTTGGTATACATTAACAGCTTGGGAATTTAACAATGAGGAGTCAGATCTTATCACACTGCTGAGCGATGGTAGGTTGCCTTCCATTCCAAGCTGGGTTGCGGGGGGGCGGGGGGGGGGGGGGGGGTGTGCGTGCGGAGACCAAGAAAAAGCGGGCTTCTGGAAAGGTGTGTGTTGGGGCCAGGGAGAGTCAAAATTACACTGGCAATGCGAATTTTCAATCGTTTGCCAGTCAGACACAAGGCCAGAGAAATGATCCCATTTTACAACCCTTAAACATCTTTAAAATTCATTTATTGTTAAAAAGAGAGAAGAGAGTGCATGCCTGAGAAAATGGGGAGGGGGTGAGGGGGACAGAGGGGAAGGGAGGGAGAGAATTTCTAACAGACCCCCTGCTGAGCGTAGAGCCCGGACGCAGGGCTCTATTCCAGAACCCTGAGATCGTGACCTGAGTGGAAACCAAGAGTGAGCCGCTCAACAGACTGAGCCAACCCGGCACCCCAAGCCTCAAAACCTTCTCACTGGCTTTAGCCAAAGCGGCTGCCTTGCAATCAATATTGTACACCATATGTGAACTTATTTTTTCTGTGAACAGTTTTACCCAAGAGGAGGAAGATGTGGTTTCCCATGTCCTCCTCTCTTCTGTTTGCCCACACCCGCCCCTCCTCCTCACCCTGATTAGGAAGTGATGTCTAAGGGGTCACGAGTCAGGTGTATGCAGCCACGTCCCTGACTCCCTCATGATCTGGACAGAAGGCCCCTTGCTGGTCTCAGCAATGTGTGCACGACGCATGTCGCTGGTCAGGGCCCAGCGGGGCTGCTGGGGGTCGGGTAGCTGTTTAGAATTCATAAAAATGGACTTGAAGTCCATTCACGTAACCACTGCTGATCAGACAGGAGCTACCTCCAGAAGAACACAAGAGACCCTCCAACGCCAGTTGGCTTACATCAGAATCACCTGGGGAAGGTCAGAAAAGGGTCTGACCCTGGAGTTTCTACTTTCTCAACCTCCTGAGGGGATACTAACGCACTGCAGTCAGGACTGGGTCCCTGGTCCAGGCTGAAGGGACATGGGAATTTCTGCTCCTGCCCATCATACCTGTACTCTATCTTCTTAAGACTGTCTCACACCCTCCCGGAGAGCTTTGTTGAGTTTTTGCAACAAAGAGTTAAAATGATAAACAGAACCACCTGTTTCAGAACTGTAAGGGACGTTAGAGAAAATTTCCAAACTCTTCATTTTTGTGAGAGGAATCTGGGGCTCTGAAAGGTTAGGGGAGGTGAGCGCTGGACTCTATTTCGTCTCCCCGCGCCCTGTGTCCCCAGCTGAAAGCAGTGACGGATGGATGGAAATCATCAGTTAGTGACTGCCTACTGGGTTACAGACCCTTGGGGTGAAGGGGCTACCATGATCATGACCCTTAAGAGGGGAGAAACCATCACAGATTGTTACAGTTCAATACGGGAAGTGCCAGGAGACGCTCCGGCTGCCTTGGGAGCCTGGTCCCTAACGCAGCCTAAAGACAGGCTGGGAGGGGCTCCAGGCCAGGACAACACCACAGGGGAATCGCCGATGACAAAGAATTGTGCCCCTCGAGGAAAGGACAGACAGAGCAAAGGCAGCCTGCCCTCTTTAGAATTCTTGTGACCTAAAGATACTGCAGCTGAAAGTATTTTGTCATCAGCAACTCCCAACACAGAGGTGAGCTGAGGCTGGGACTCCATCCAGGCCGCCCACAGCGGCTACGATCACAGAACCCAGTCCTGAGTCAGAGTGACACGGCTCATTTATTTCAATCCCTTCCCCCATATGCTGATATCCCCGCATTTCCACAAGCCCCTGTGAACTTCGGACACACTGAAAGACATCCCATAGAGGGCAGACTTCTCCAGTGTCTACTTTCCAGGCAATTCTCTGCCTCCACTATGCATTGGAAACCCCCAGATGTACCCGACCTGGGTGACTCCCAGCACTAAACCCCCCCACCTCCCCCCACCACCACCACCACGTGGGGGACTCAGGGCATCAATACAGCTGACGCTCCCCAGGTGACTCCAACGTGCAGCCGAGTTGAAGACCCTCGTTTATTACAACCCCAAGAAGACTGAACACCCCCACACAGACAACTCCCCAGTCACTGCTGGTTTACACATCTTGAGGTTAATAGGGAATCCACTGTTCCAGACTGGACTATGATGGGGTTCTTTCAGGAAAACAGATTTACCCTCGGAATGATGACTGGCCTGGATTAATACTAGTTTGTTGGGTTTTTTTGTTTGTTTGTTTGTTTTTTTAAGACTTATTTATTGGACAGATAGAGATTACAAGTAGGCAGAGAGGCAGGCAGAGAGAGAGAAGGAAGCAGGCTCCCAGCTAAGCAGAGAGCCCGATGTGGGGCTTGATCCCAGGACCCTAGGATCATGACCTGAGCTGAAGGCAGAGGCTTTAACCCACTGAGCCACCCAGGCGCCCCAATACTAGTTTGTTTTTTTAAAAGATGCACAGGCTGATAGGAAAGCGGGGTGATTGCCCAGAAGTAGCAGAGAACAGAGTGTTCGAGCAACAGACGTGCTGTGGAGAAGCCGTGAAACAGACAAGGTGCAGATTACAGGAGAATGCACCTGGGCAGGGACACAGAACGGGTAGTATTTACGGGCCTGGTATCTAACAAAGTGCCAACATGCTTGCTGTGGTCCTTTGACAACAGGTAACAGGACAGAACATCGGGGCTCAGAAACAACTATGTGTATATGTCTACTTCCCTAATGACACTAGAAGGCCCGGGTAATAAGAACTTGAAAGTTATCAAGTTACAGCTGGAAGATGCTGCCTAAAATGAAGCCATCAGATGTCTCCTTGTTCCACAGGAAAGTCCAGAAGAAAATTTTCGGAGAAAATATGGAAGGTATGTCTTCCACCCTTTATCAAAGGGCCCATAAGGACGGAGCTGCTGTCCTTTCAACAATAAGCTGGTCCTGCCCAGCCTGGTGCCCTGCAGACCGGCAGCCCTGGCATCATCCAGAGCTTGGGAAAGTTGCACAATTTCACCTTCCAACCAACCCTGAATCTACATTTTCACAAGATTCCCCAGAGATCATATACGCATTCATGTTTGAGAAGACCGTGGTCTACACTGTCGAAGTAGCCACTTTTCTGGGTGGCTGTGGGTCTCTCAGAGGCCAGAGCTGCTTCAGGCTCCCTTTAAAGTATTTTCCCCACCCATTCTTCAAGAATGTCCTCCAGTTTAAACCCCCTCTTAGGAAGCTTCCTGAGTGCCCCTGACCTGAGTAACTCCCTTCTCTGTGCCCCCTCACCCCTGCAGGCTGCTCTCCCTTCACTCACCCGACCACCCAGGCAGCAACCACTCCCACTAACATCCCCCAGATAGTGATCAAACACCAAGCCGCAGCCATTCCGTCCACCACTGAGCTGTACAGAGCAGGACAGATGTGGTCCCTTCTCTGGAAGCTTCCAGATTCAGGGAGCCGCACACCAAAGAACCCATAAGCAAATGAAGGGATGAGAAGAAGCAAGGGGGACCTACTTTTACGAGGGGTGATCAGAGAATACTCCAATGAAATGAACTTGGGCCCCAAAAGCAAAAGATAAGGAGTCCTTGGGGGGAAGAGCTTTTCAGGCGAGAAAGCAACCAATGTGCAGGTCCTGAGACAGGAAAGGGCCATCATGCTCCAGCGGCTGAAGCAGGACAAGAGTGAAACTGGCAGGAGGGTCACAGGCTGGACCTGCTAAGCCACAGGAAGGAGGTAAATGTTATCAATGCCATAATGAGCTACAAAAAACCTCACAGCTGGGCACAGATGTGTCCAGGACCCGAGCAGTGCTCTGGAATGGGAATGGAGACATCAGCTAGGGGACTCCTGGCGGGGAGGGGAGCTCAGGAGGAGGGTGGTGGTGGCTTGAACAAGGGGGAGGCAGTGGAGACAATCAGGTGGACTCAAGGTCTCGTGGACGTAGAAGCAGCAGACCTAACAGATGGACTGGAAACGGAGGTCGCAGGGCGCCTGCGGGGCTCAGTCCGTTAAGTGTCTGCTGCCAGCTCAGGTCATGATCCAAAGGTCCTGGGATTGAGTCCCTCATCAGGCTCCCTGCTCAGCGAGGAGCCCACTTCTCCCTCTGCCTTACCCACCCTCCTCATGCTCTATCTCAAATAAGTAAAATCTTTAAAAAAAAAAAAAAAAAAAAGGAAATGGAGGTCGGGTTGACGCAATGTGGAGAAGGAAGGGGTCATGGTTCAAGTCCAAGTGCCTGGCTTCAGCACCAGCTGGAGAGGAGTCATTCTAAACCAGCTGGGGAGGAGGGGGGCGGTCAGCGCCATTCTGGAGACCCGGAGACCTGGAGAGCGGACAGGACAGGACAGGCTGGCAGGGAGAAAACTGCAGGGACTGCTGTGTTAACGGCACTGAAAGCCACTGAAACGGAGCAGATTCCCTCAGGAAAGCAGAAGCACGCAGGGAGGGAGTCCCGGGAACCGGCATTCTCAGAGGACTCTGGTCCAAGGTGTAGGGTAAGATTTCCCCAGCCGGGCACTGTACATTTCGGGCGGGATGTCTTGTTGTTCAAGTGGTCCTGGGCATCATGGGATGTTTAGCAGCCTCCTGGGTGTTGTCAATGTTAGCAGCACCCCCTCAGTTGCGACAACCTAAAACATCCCCTTAGGACCCCAAATCGCCCCGGTTGATTAGGTTAGGGATGCTTTTGCCGTCTCTAATAAAGCTGGAGCCGGACTTTGGTCTTCAAAGTCCACAGCCCACCCAGGGGAAGAGTTCCACAAATCGCTTCACCTTTCTCATATTCTGGCTTTGTGGACAAGCGCCTAGAATTCACTGAGTAAAACCAGACCTACTCCTAAGCTTGACCTTACTCTATCTAGAAAGAAACAATTGTAGTTGTGCTAACCCCAACAGGGTCCATAGATCTTGAAAACCTTTTGGCTTTATTGTCTTTTGATAATAAAACACAGAACCCCAAATAGTGAGTGAATCTTGGTGGGAGCTGTTTTGCCCTTGTATGCAAGTATTTTATAGCTCAGAGTGATGGAATGGGCTAGAAGCTTCCAAGTATCACTGGTAAAAAGATCTCCTATCCAAACCAAGATGTCACAAGAGTCCGTTTTCCCCAAGTAGGAGCAAACTAAAAATAATCCCCGGTATTTTGTGGCATTTGCAAAGGATGGCAATATGCACCAGAAGTTAGTACTAAAAAACTTAAAATACCAATTTTTGTGACTATTTTAATAAGTCATAAAGTCCAAGAATGTGGTTATTCTCTTCTGGCACCTTACTAAAGGAATGAAGCCATGAAGTTTACTTGATCAGGCCACAGGTGGTTCTTCAACAACCAACTTAAACACCTGCTCTCAGAGAACATCTTCGAATAACAACAGCTCATTCCAGTGACTCTCAGTGTGGAAAAGTGCATCTGTCTGACTCCGCTGCTGTCCTTATCCTTGCAGAGCTGCTGCTACCAGTAAGCGCCATGCTGGGGGATGGGTTAGAAGAGCCCCTCGACAGGCTCTTCTCAGGCAGGTGACAGATTGGTGCAGAGACAGACAGACCAGCGATTACACTGCAGTGCAGCATAGCACTGCCCGAGCCCACATCTGTCCTGCTTCTCCCTTGCTCAAGGTGATGGAGGTCACTAAGAAATCTTAGCATACCCTTCCCTGCCACAGCTAGACGTGCCTTCAGAATCCTACTCACCAAAACCTTGCAGGGCAGCGGTCCTCAACTGGAGCAGGTGTCCGAATCATGTGAAAGTTCCATTCAGACACAGATGGCTGGGTTCTGCTTCCCGAGCTTCTAACTGGGGAAGTCTGCGGCTGCTGCTTTAGGACCATTCTTTGAAAAGCAGAGTTTAGGTAACTACCCCTAAATCAAGAGGAGTTTGCACAGGAAATAAAAGCTAGGTACCATCTCGGAGAGGGTGAGATCTGAGTCAGGAATGTACAGAGAGTGACCAGAACAGAGGAGGGGCCCCTCACTTTGACCCGGGAGGTTGGAGAATCAGGAAGTCTTCAAGGAGGAAGTAGCTCCTGATCGGCAGGTATGTGGGGGGTATGGGAATCACAGACAAAGAACAAGGCACAGGCGGAGACCCTCAGACAGAGGAGTATACTCGGTCCTATTAGAATTCCAGCTAAGAGGGAAATGACATTTCATATCAGGTAACAGGAGAAGTGACTGCACCATTAACTTCAGGAATGAAAACATTCCTTTCCTACTGAAAGCATTTTAATGATCAAATATATCATTGTCAGCCTTTTTCTTTTTGCATTAAATGCTTTCCTCCTTAGACAATAGCTTGGGCTTTTTAAGAGTCTATCATAGCAGCAGCTGGCTGGCTCAGTCCACAGAGGGTACAACTTTCAATCTCAGGGTTATGAGTTCGAGCCCCACACTGGGTGTGGAGATGACTTAAAAAAAAAAAAATCTTAAAAAGAGTCTATCACAATGCCAGATTATCAAGTACTAATCACTCTGCCATTTTAATTTTGCTACTAAGGATATGAGTAAATGTAGGCTGCTCAGTTGGTCGAAAGATTGGACCTGGGGTACCTGGGTGGCTCAGTCGGTTGAGTACCTGCCTTTGGATCAGGTCATGATCTCAGTTTCCTCGAATTGAGCCCTGTGTTGGGCTCCCTGTGCAATGGGAAGCCTGTTTCTCCCTCTCCCTCGTACTCCCCCTGCTTGTGCGTGCTCGCTCTCTCCCCGTCAAATAAATAAATAAAAATCTTTAAAGAAAATAAATAAAGATGGGACCCACACCAGTCCAGGAAATAAGCAAAGAAATAAAATAGAAATCTCAGGGTCACCTGTTAAGTGGAGACTAATGTGGGCAGAGGTCAGGGAGGGAAGGATCCAGTTAAATTTAACGTAAACAGGGAGAAAGAGCTGGGAATTTTGTTGGGTAGCCTCTAATCTAAGAGCCTTCATTTCAATAATAAATGTGGTCATCTAAAGGTTCATGAAAACTAGGAACCCCCAAAAATGTTATAGGGAGTTTTATAAAAAGAAAAAATCAACAATCAAAGGAGGGATACTACTATCTTTGTTTAGTACAAGGGGTTAAAATACCACCAGATCTGGGAGATAACACCGACTGAACCCTTTGGGACAGAAAAAGGATTCCTAACCACTTAGAGCTTAATCAGACAAATGCTAAAGTACAGAAGGACTGGCCAGCAGGATGTTAGGATAAAAGTATTGTTTGAGGGGTGCCTGGGTGGCTCAGTCGGTAAAACTCGGGTCATGATCCCAGGGTCCGGATCTGATCTAGCCCAGCATCCAGCTCCACTCTCCAGCACAGCCCTCTTGTATGCCCCCCTGCACCCCCACTTGCTCTCTCTCTCTAATAAATACAATCTTTAAAAAATATATTGTTTGAAAGATTTGAACTATTTTTTTAAGATTTTGTTTATTTTTTGACAGAGAGAGAGGGAGAACACAAACAGGGGGAGTGGCAGGGGGAGAAGCAGACTCCCCACTGAGCAGGGAGCCCGATGTGGGGCTTGATCCCAGGACCCCAGGATCATGACCTGAGCCGAAGGCAGGCAATTAACAACTGAGCCACCCAGCTGCCCCTTTGAAGTATGCTAACATAAAAATTTGAAAACAATGAACTTTGTGATATTAACAAATCCTAAGGGTCCTCTAGACTGAAAGTCATTGGGCCATTCCTAAGACAATGCCACGAACAAAATGTTACTTTATGATCAAAAGTTCTTACAACAGTCACCAACATGTGTGCTCCCTCAGTCCTCTAACAAGTACAATCAAAGCCATATTATCCTTACTGATTTCCTCAGGACACATGCCAAGGAACCTATAAATAAAACAGAACTTCATCTGATAAAAAGTAAGCATAAAATCCCACCAGAACACGGAGGCCGGGTAGCGTGGGACGGGCTCTAGATTTCCTTTTGTTATTCCGGCTGGGTCTTTGCTGGAAACTTCCTCGTCAAACCTGAAGTCGTGCCTTACAAATTGCACAGCTTTACTGATTTTTAACTTTTAAAAAAGAGCCTTTTGATTTAAAGATGCTCTAGGGGCGCCTGGGTGGCTCAGTGGGTTAAGCCGCTGCCTTCGGCTCAGGTCATGATCTCAAGGTCCTGGGATCGAGTCCCGCATTGGGCTCTCTGCTCGGCGGCGAGCCTGCTTCCCTCTCTCTCTCTCTGCCTGCTTCTCTGTCTACTTGTGGTCTCTCTCTGTCAAATAAATAAATAAATAATCTTTAAAAAAAAATAAAAATAAAAATAAAAAAATAAAGATGCTCTAAATTCTGGCCAAACTTTAGTGACTAGAATGTTGGAACTATTATTCTGTAGATTAAAAACTTCTCAAAATGCAGGAAAAAACCCATTTAAAACAAAAAGGCCTCATTTAAAATTTGATAAACCTTCTGAAGGGCTCTATGGTATTTGTTGGGTAAACATTAAAAAAAACTTCATCAAAGTGAATCTGGGATGAAACAAGACAGACTGCCGTCGGAAAGGCGGGTTTCTTTTTTCTTACCTTGTACGAAAACCGTTACCTCCTTGTACCTGAAATAGGTTTTTGTATGATTCCCCCACTACATATTAAATATGTGAAGGGAAGCACTAACTCTAGCACAGCTACAGCTCTCTAAGTCAGCATGAAAGGTGAACGTAATAGCCTTCACAGCTGTCCTCAAGGGATAGGGTCCGTTATAATGGCTCAGTCAACACATTGTTGAGTTCCTACTGTGTGCCAGGAGCTGTGGTTAGCACTGGCTGCATGTAACAACAGTATATTCCAAAAGGAACAGGAAGAACTCCCCAAAATATAGAATATGCGCTATCCACATCTGGGTCTATAGATATTGGAGGTATCCACTGGGACTGTACACTTTAAGTATCAGGATTTCAAAAATCCCAATAAGCATCACTGTTATTATGGAAATGTCTCATCTAAGAAACTAAGCTTTCAATTCCAAATCAGGCTTGTCAGATACTACCGGCTCCATCAGAGGAAGGACAATGTACAGGGAGGCTGCCCCTGACTGCCAAAGCGGCATGTTTCATTGTCTTAACTTACATCTTGGAATTATGCCCACCATGTAACTTTTAAAAGTTGGAACCTTACGGCATAGAGACTGTGCAGAGAATGACATCAGGAAGGTATGCTATCAAATGCAGGGGCGTGGCAGGAAGCACAGGAAATGGGAGCTTTGAAAATTAATTGCCGCCACTGAACTTAAAGTTGTGAAGAGGGTCCTAGCCCAGCTCCAGCCAGAGACCATCCACCCAGACCTTGCTCTCCCTTGTGTTGCTCTTCTGGTCCATGGGGATACACCATCCAGCCAAATAACTGCCAAGTGAGATGACTTCAAAGCAATGAAGTGGCCTAAAAATACTAGTAAAAGTATGTTATTACTAGCCAAGGTGTAGTCACTGGTCAGTGACTTGGCCAGATCAGACATCTCCTGACCCCAAGGCCTTTCCCCAACACCAGGCTGCTGTTTATCACAAATAATGAATATTCATCAAAGACCAGGTAAGTAACACAACACAGCCATTTTGAGGGAACAAGTAAACCAACCCTCCTCCCCCCCAATTTTCAAAAACACAAGTAGTCCTCAAATCGCAAACATCTTTGTGTTCCAAAAGTTCAATTCTGGGTAGTGTTTCTAAATAAAATGTAGGACGTGCAGTTAAATCTGAATTTCAGATACAAATTTTTTGTGTGTGTGTAAGTCTGTCCCAAACACTACATGGGATATACTTATGTTAAAAAAAGTTTTTTGTTTGCTGTTCATCTGAGATTCAAATGTAACTGTGTGCCCTGTATTCTCATTGGCTAACCAATTTCTGGGTCATTTGTAATGCTTTTCTAACACAGCTGTGAGGTTCTGGAAAGAACCCTCACCTTGGGAGCTGAGAAAACACAGTTGAGCTTCCAGGGTTTTTGTTTGTTTGTTTGTTTTGTTTTTAACTTCCAGTTTTTGAGGCCTCTGGCAGGTTATAGCTCCTTCACTTGCAAAAAGAGGCCAGTAAATACATACACCACACAATTTAAATGCCTGACTATCTGAGAAATCCCGGGACTTTATCAAGTCCCCATTCAAAACAAACTGGCCCTCTCCTGCATCCGATAAACATTTTGGTGTGTGGGCAGTTGTTCTGTGTATTAGACAATACTGCATCGGCCCTCCACCTCCTCTTTATCCATAAAGCAGGGCCAGTGCCTTTGGACAAGTGCCTTTTTTTTTTTTTTTTTTTTGCTCAAATGTAAATGCTTTATTACTTAAAAAAAAAAAAAAGGCTGAATGTATGATTTCATAAAAATCTATCAAAATTAAAAGCCTGACCCTGAGGATTAGAATGCACCAGTTTCATAGGCTTTCCAACGTCCCTGTGGAACTCCAGAAACTCATCTCCACGCCTCCAGTTCCCAGAGTTATGTGTCTGCAGCCAAGCTTTCTGAACCGATCTAAGCTGGACCTCTGGCCCTTCCTGGGTATCCCAGCCACTAGAACTGAACATGACGGAAGCTAAACTCTTCCCCTTCATGCCTGCTCCTCTGCCTCTGAGGCCATAATCTTTAGTCACTTATATTAGAAATCTGAGCCTCACCAGACACTTCCTTCTAGGAGGTCCTCAAATCTGATCCACACCAAGACCAAGACCCCACCTCTCAAACACAGTTCCTATCCTCCATGTCTCATCTCTACTCCGGTCACCCTGGTCCACACCGAGCCCCCATCATCTCCCTCACGGACATCCAACTGCTTTCGTGCCCCCCAAACGCATTCCGCACATCACAGTCTGAGTTACACACTAAAATCAGAAATCAAATCATGTCACTCTGCTGCTTAAAAATACTTGACTGCCCTCCCATCAGCTTGGTCCCTGCCTACCTCATTTCATGCTTCTTGGCCTCACCATGACCTACCCCAGCTATTCTGGCCTTCTCACAGCTCCTAGAACACAGAATGAGCTCTCACCACAGGGTCTTTGCACATGCCCTTCCCATCAGCTGAACCAGGGGAAGTCTTAACTGGTGCTCCTCATCCTTCAGGTCTCAACTCAAGTATAATCTCCTCCAAGAGACACACCTAGGCTATTTTTTTTTTTTATCGTGGTTAAATACATGTAACAAAAATTTACTGTTTGAACCATTTTTAAGAGTACAGTTCAGTGATACTAAGTACATTCCCCTTGCACTGTTGTGCCACTATGACCATCACCCAGCTCCAGAATTTTTTCATCATCCCAGACTGAAATGCTTATTAAACAATAATTCCCCATTCCCCCTTCCCCTGCCCCTGGGGAGCACTGTTCTACTTTCCATCTCTGTGAACTTGACTATCCTAGGTACCTCATAGAGTGGAATCGTAGGATACTGGTCCTTTTGTGTTTGGCTTATTTAACCAAGCACAAGGTCTTTAAGTTTCACTCATGTTACAGTATGTGTCAGAGCTTCTTCCCTTTTGAAAGACTGAATAACATTCCACTCTATGGATACACCGTATTTGTTTATCCACTCATCCATCAACAGCCCATCCAGGTTCCTCTGGGGCCATTTTTAAGTAGGATCTCATTATTCTTTTAAGAGTGTCTTATATTATGGGGCGCCTGGGTGGCTCAGTGGGTTACAGCCTCTGCCTTTGGCTCAGGTCAGGATCTCGGAGTCTTGGGATCGAGCCCCACATCGGTCTCTCTGCTCAGCGGGGAGCCTGCTTCCTGCCTCTCTGCCTACTTGTGATCTCTCTCTGTCAAATAAATAAATAAAATCTTAAAAAAAAAGTGTCTTATTTTTACTTCAAGTGCTTATCACAGATGGTAATTCCAATATCAGTTTGTTTCCTATTTCCTTTATTCAGTATTTTATTTAATATCTAGTTCTGTCACCCCACCCCTAACGACCCTTGTAAGCTCCAGGAAGAGGAGGACATGTGTGTTTTGTTCATCCTTCTATTAGTGAGCATTTCCCGGCACAGGCTCTGGAGTGTAGGGGGGGATGTGATAAGTAATTGTTGAATCATTCATTGAAAGAAAATCATGAGGATACCAGAAAGCCATGGTCCTTAGATGCAACCACAGATTCCATGCACTCGTCAACTGGGAAAGAGAACAAATTAATGTACATGCATGAGGGTGGGTGTGTGTGTGTGTGTGTGTGTGTGTGTGTGTGTGTGCTCACACTTAGCTCACACTTAGCTCTCCGGGCACAAGCAATTCCCTTTGTAACATGTCAGTTGATCTGTTCATGACTAATGTTTCCATTTCCTGTGTCTTTTTTCAGGAACGCATCACGTGCAAAAGTAACTGGTGTGTTCAGCAAGGAAAAGGAATTAAGTACAGATAAATGTTACAATGCGGATATCTCTGCTCAGGGGCCCCCAGGACGGGGTGGGGTGGGGGGGGGTGGGGCTCAGTCACTTAAACATCCAACTCCTGGTTCGGGCTCAGGTCATGACCTCAGGGACATGAGATCGCACCCCGAGTCAGCCTCCATGCTTAGCGCAGCGAGCTTGTCCCTGTCGCTCTGCTCCTCCCCCATGCTCCCTCGAATAAATAAATAAAAAGTCTTTAACAAAAGAAAACATTCTGCTAAGAGGAGTCACACACAGCAGAACAGATGTTGGAGGATTCTGTTTATGCAAAATGTCCAGAGAGGCAAATACACAGAGTCCAGAGTGGGGAAAGCGGACTGGACCTGGCCAGGAGCTGAGCGGAGGAAGGAACAGGAGCCACCGCTCAGCGGCACAGGACCTCTTTTCTGGAGTGATGAAAACGTTCCACAACAGACCGCGGTGAGGGCTGCACACCTCGGTGAATATCCTAAAAACCACTAGACCGAGCACTTTAAAAGGACGAATTCTAGGTACTGGAATTTTATCTCCACAAAGCTGCTTAAGAAAAAGACCACCTGTGTGGGGTGGGGGGAGGGGACTGCTGGGTGGCTCAGTTGGTTAAGCCTGACTCTGGGTTTCTGCTCCAGTCATGATCTGGGGGTGGCGAGATCGAGCCCTGCCTCAGGCTCCACACTGAGCGGAGAGTCTGCTTCAGAGTCTCCCTGCCCACCCCCTCCAAGCCCTGCTTGCTCTCGCTCTCTCTCAAAACAAACAAACAAACAAACAAACAAGATAACATGTGGCTGGAGAGGGAGGAGGTCTGCCCGCGTTTGAGGGGTGGGAAGAGCCTGTCTTCCCGCGGAGATGCACAGCAAGGGGCCAGCACCAACAGCCGCAGCACCCTCCAGGAGACGCCACCGTCTCCCTCCCGCAGCACAGGCCCCCCTGCGCTGCAAACCCTGTGGATTACAGACCATCTGCCTTCCAGGAAAGGCCTCTGCTTTATGCAAACCGTTGCCTTTTTCTAACACCAGTCCTCCTCCCCCACCCCCACCAAAGCAGGAAGACAGGCTCTGAGGATAAACAAAGGCAAAGCCCTCCGGACCAAGATTTTACATAAATATGCATATTTCTGAAGAGCCGCTTTAGACCACAGCCCATTGAGTTTACAGCATTCTGAAACTCAGATTTCCGTCTGCAACCCAGGTTCTGCCAAGAAAGTTATCTCTGGCTCCTCTCTAATGCCCCACGGCAGATCCGACCGCAGATCCTGTTGGCTCTGCCTTTCCATATGTCCACAACTCTCTCCCGCACAGAGAGCTCGCCCAGGTCTCAGCCTCCACCACAGCTCACCTGGGTCAGCTTCCTGCCCCGTCTCCCTGCCTAGGACCACCCCCTCCCCCATCCCAGCACAGCAACCAGAATGACCCTTTTAAAACGCAACCAGACCACAGATCACGCTACTCCACCGGGCAACATCCCGCACCAACCGCCGCCCAGTCCTGCACAACGTCAAACCCTCCAAGCCAAGTCCTTATACACCTAGGAAGCCCTGCACGGTGGGGGTCTCCCTCCTGCTGCTCGCGGCTTCTCCTCCCACTTCCCTCTTCACTCACTGGCTTGAAGAATAGCCAACCACCTGTTCATGGACCCCATCAGACCAATCAGGAACCAAGCACCTGCACATTAGGGCCTCTGCCCAGAGAAATCGGTTCCCTCTGCCTTTAGGGACACTCTGTTCCCAGATCTTCAAGGTTCCCCCTGTCCCTGCTGAGTCTTTGCTCAAATGTCACCTTCTCCACGTGACAACGGCATCCTGTTCTCTCCATCCCCTCCTCCACGCCCCTCTACCCGGTCCAGCTTGCTGTTCATCCTGCCCCTCCCCAGTACTTATTGTTAGACAGGCCACATCATACACGTTTACTACCTTTAGTATCTACTGTTTCTCTCCCCTCTCTAGAAGGTGAGCCCACGAAGAGTGTCTCCTCATGGACTGGATTCACCAACAGATGCCAAGTGCCTGGCACACAGCATGTGCCTTTTAACATCTCCTGGGCAGCCGGGAGGATGGATAAATGAGGTCTCTGTTTCAGACCAGTAGGTTAAGAAAGAGGGTCCACTAGGCGGAATGGAGGAGGAGACAGAAAGTTCCTTAAGAGAAACCGAGAGTGTCCTTCTCTGGCCATGGAACTCAGGAAGGGAGGCCAAGAGTCAGTCGAACAAGGAGACAGGCCTGAGCAAACTGCCTTCAGCTTCAAAAAGACTGTTGGTCCAAGTGATCTCAAAGGGACAGATCAGATGCCTTCTATTCACCAACTCACACAGCCTGAGGTTCTCATAAGGGGGGATGCCCAAGACCGAGAAAAAAAAAAAAAAATTCTGAACAATCTTAATCAAGTTGTGCTGGACAAAATCAAGTATCAAACCTCCGAGACATCAGCCATGTTAGCCCCAACATCCTTTTTTTGTGGCTGTGACTAGCATAGGACTAGCATACCCAAGGATGGTAGTATTGGGGGTTAGTTTGAGTACTATTTTTTTCACTTTAAAAAAAAAAACTGTTTTTAAAACATGCAAATTCTTATTTTGGCTAATTTTTCACAGTCTGAACATAAACTGAGAGTCTGCTGTTCTCTAGAAAATACAGATTGGGCGCCTGGGTGGCTCAGTGGGTTAAAGCCTCTGCCTTCAGCTCAGGTCATAATCTCAGGGTCCTGGGATCAAATCCCGCATCGGGCTCTCTGCTTGGCAGGGAGACTGCTTCCCCCTCTCTCTCTGCCTGCCTCTCTGCCTACTTGTGATCTCTGTCTGTCAAATAAATAAATAAAATCTTTTAAAAAAATACAGATTAAGAGACCCTTAATCTAATAGACTGACATCTAATTATATAAAAAGGGCTTCTGGTTTTTCTCCTGCTATTATTACACAGATGCAACATGGGCAAATTCTGCCATTCCGCGGTCTATAACTGACCTTTGGCCTTAAAGCTTTGTTTGAAAACCATGGATTCGATCCCAGGGTAGAACTCAGTCTATTAAGTATTCCATTTTCAAACATTTAAATGTCAGTTTCTCTCACATGCTAACCCTCCTCCCACCAAAAGAAAACAGTGTGTGTTCACCCAAGTCACTTTTGGAGGAAAGGATTTTTTTTTCTCTCTCTACTACAGAATGTCCCCCCTGGAAGACAGCTGTGGTCTGCAGAAGCTTCCAGATTGTGGAACCAGGGCTCCTGAGCGTCCACACCTGTGCGGGCAAGCACAGTATCAGCCATACCACGGGTCGGCTTCCTAGGAGCAGCGGCAGGTGAAAAAGAGAAGCGTGTCACGCCCTTCACAGCCCTCCACGCAACCACCCTCACAACCAGCCTCGCCGTGGTTCCACTCGTTCTCATCTCCAAGCTGTTTTGGAAGAAATCGTCCCTGCTCTTCTTAGCCACTTTCTTTGAAAGGTAAGTGTCACAAAACCAAAAATGATCTCAAAAACACCTATGAACAAGGGGCACCTGGGTGGCTCAGGGGGTTAGTCCTCTGCCTTCAGCTCAGGTCATGATCTCAGGGTCCTGGGATCGAGCCCCACATCAGGCTCTCTGCTCAGTGGGGACCCGCCTGCTTCCTCCTCTCTCTGCCTGCCTCTCTGCCTACTTATGATCTGTCAAATAAATAAATAAAATCTTTAAAATAAAAAATCTATGAACAAACAGACACTCATTTGCCTATCTTCATAGCAACATTATTCACAACAGCCAAGGGTGGACTTGACCGGAGTGTCAATGGATGACGAATGGATAAACAAAATGTGGTATATACAGTGATTATTCAGCCCTGAAAAGGCAGGCAACTGACATCTGCTAAGACATGGGTGAACCATGAGGACACTGTGTTGGATGAAATAATCCAGTCCCAAAAGGATACATTTTTTTTGCATGATGGCACTTACATGAGGTACTTAGCCAAATCCACGGAGACAAAATGGAATAGAGGGGGCACCTGGGTGGCTCAGTGGGTTAAGCCTCTGTCTTCAGCTCAGGTCATGGTCCCAGGGTCCCGAGATTGAGCCCCACATCAGGCTCTCTGCTTAGCAGGAAGCCTGCTTCCCCGTCTCTCTCTGCCTGCCTCTCTGCCTATTTGTGATCTCTCTGTCAAATAAATAAATAAAATCTTTTTAAAAAACTCGAATAGGGGGAATGGGGGAGCTACTGTTTCATGGATACCATGTCTCAGAATGGGATGATGAAAAAATTCATGAAAAATGGACAGTGGTGACTGTTACCAGATACCATAAAGGTGTTCACTGCCACTGAATTCACATTTAAAACCGGCTTGGGACGCCTGGGTGGCTCAGTTGTTAAGCGTCTGCCTTCGGCTCAGGTCATGTTCCAGAATTCTGAGATCAAGTCCCACGTCCGGGGCTCCCTGCTCGGGGTGGGGAAGCCTGCTTCTCCCTCTTCCACTCCCTGCTTGTGTTCCCTCTCTCACTGTGTCTCTGTCAAATAAATAAATAAAATCTTTAAAAAAAATTTTTTTAAAGCCAAATTGTATCAAAATTTTACCACAGTTAGACAAAATTCCCATGAAATAAACTTCTCCACTACGGGGAGATCATGAGTACAGATTTTCACAGAATCTCCACAATCTCTTCCCTCCGATGAGCCCTACACACTTGCTTTTGCTTGCTTAGTAAGCCTCCAGAATTTCTGATATAACGTTTGCCAGTGCCGGGCTTAGAGGCCCGCAAATTGATTCCTGATCCTGTGGTGAGACCAACAGTTTCCAGCACGAAACATACAAAATCTGACCCATCTTCTCATGTGAGTGAGTACTGAAACCACCCAAGACAGATGGTCAACAGTTTCCTTTTAGAGAACGTTAAACGTTTCTTCTGGATCCACGGGTCCTCTATACGTATCTCAGAGAATGGTCTCCGTAGGTCACTGCACCCCAAGAAGACACAAGGAATCTGTGTACAAGTCACTTTGCACTTTATAAAATAATGCATCCATCCCACGGGAGCTCCCCCAACAGCAAGAGCAGACTATCGGAGACCATGTAAGGACCATGCTGGGTGCCTGAGCAGTTCCAATGAGAACATCCCCCCCCAACATGAGGAAAGTTAGCAAACAGATTTCAAACACCGTGTGCTCTAAACCAAACAAGCCTCAATTCTGGTGAAGGAAAGCCACTCAACAGAGAGACAAAGTCATAAAGGACAGCCCCCGTCATCGAGCAAAGCCACCAGCCAAAGGTCAGGATACACATGTACTCAATGCCAAACGACAGGGTTCTCAGTGCCAAGAAGGGGAGGTGGCCACGGACACTGAAAGGCTGCCCCAGGACAAGGGTGACCTCAGCACCCACCACCCACCCCCATCAGGAGTCCACGCCTTTCCCCAGACTGAGAGGCAGCTTCCTGGCCCAGCTCTCTCCCTTCTTCAGTGCAAATTCACTAGCCTGGAGACGGATAATGACCACAGAGCCTCTGAGCCAGAATCCGGCTGGGCTCACCATCTCCCCTTGCTAAGAGGGACAACATCCAGAGACCAGAGGGAAAAGAGAACACCCGGGCTCCTTTCTTGCCAAAGAAGAAAAAACAAACAAACCCATAACTCAGACCCTCTGCTATGCTCACAGGCTTCGACAAAGCAGGGAGGTAGGTAATCCCCAGGACAGTGAGCCTAGAGAAGAGAGCCTCAAGGCATTTTTTTAAATGAAGGAATGAATTGGACTGTCCCAAGGGTCGCTGATTAGCACTGCTTACTAGGCGCCACAAATGAGAGACACAGAGGGCGCAGATCCTTTCGGGAAGACTCAAGTTCCAGAAACTCCTGAGTTCTGAACACGGAAGAGTAATTTTTTTTTTTAATGCAAGTACAGAGGCCGAAGGAAAGAGATAGCAGGTGGGGGGTAAAGGAGACCCAGAAGTGCTCCATATGTCCCAAGCAACTCCACCAACCCAGAAGCTCATGGTTGTGACTGAGTGGGCATGTCCGTAGGCCACCGAGGCCAGTTGAATTTCATGCTGTCCCCAAACATCTATGCTCCAGAAGTCAAATCCTGGATATGAAGGTTCAGAATCCCACTCCTACCCTAAGAGACTCTTTATTGCCAGGGCTTGGTGCAAACAGTCACCTATGTTTGGTTTTTTTTTTTAAGAATTTATTTATTGATCAGAGAGAGATCACAAGTAGGCAGAGAGGCAGGCAGAGAGAGTGAGAGGGAAGCAGGCTCCCTTCAGAGCAGAGAGCCCGACGTGGGGCTCGATCCCAGGACCCTGAGATCATGACCTGAGCCGAAGGCAGCGGCTTAAACCACTAAGCCACCCAGGCGCCCCGCACCTATGTTTTTTTAAATAAATACCAACATGCAAAGTGATTCCTGTTTCCTACATAGTCTAGGAGAGAGGCAAATGCTGGGTGAGCAATGAGTATTTACTGAGCAATAGCAATGACAACATAACAGTAAAACAATTTTTGGAGAGAGAGGAGAGAAAGAGAGAAAGAATGCAAGTGTGGGGGGGTGGGGGTGGGAAAGGGAGAGGGAAAGAATCTTAAGCAGATTCCATGTTGAGTGTGGAGCCCTCCTCAGGGCTCGATCTCAGGACCCTGAGATCAGGACCTGAGCCAGAACCAAGAGTCGGACACTTAACCGATTGTGCCCCAGGTGCCCCAACCCGATACCAATATTCATGACTATGTCTTACTGAGCTCTGTGCCACGCTAAATTTCGCTGGATTCATGCTGCTATTTGGAATTCATCACAAACCTTGTGAGGTGCTGCTGCTGTTGTTGTTGTTATTATTATTATTCCATGTTACAGATTAAAAAACTGAAGCCAGACGGATTAAGTAACTTGGCCTAGGTTATGCGGCTAAGAAAGCTGTGAGACCCGGATTCCAAGTTAGGTCAAAGGACTGCGAAGCCCGCAAGTCACCAGCCTCTGGGCTCCAGGGGCCCTGGGACCAGTATGGAACACACCTCCTGTTGCGCATGTTTGGGAAACAATGTATTTAAAAGCACAACGCATTTAGAAGTATTGGGGAGAATACTAATGTATTCTTAGGATCAGATGGTAATTTCTCCGTTTTTGAAAAATAAGAAAAAGAAACAAGACTGTATTATACATACACACTTTCTAGATTCTTCCTCCACCATGCTAGTCTTCCATGAACACCAGATCTGACAAGATCTCAGATTGGGCATTCTTTTCAGTTGGGCACAGGGATGGGCATTCAAGAATAACCTGGCTAACAAAATGAAGGATAAGCTCTCTTCTTTTTGTGTTATTAAAACTCCCTGGCAGCAAATTAATTTTTATTTATCTTAATAAGTAACAAAATATCTGCAGGTGTTATGAATACAATTAAGCTAACAGTGATGCCAACAAACACCTGAAAACTCACATGACCCCCCCCTTCCAAAGAAACTTCCCACGAGAGGGATCTAGAAGCAAACACAGAAGCAATCTAAAATTATGCACTAAAGGGACTTTAAAAACACCTTTCTTTAGACATACGTGACATGGATGGACCCCACAAAACTCGTTCAGGTAACTAAAAAGCAAGTGCCTCTGCATTCATAAGAGAAAACGTAAATAACAGATTCAAATCTCACTAGAGTTATAAGGATCACCTGGATCTCATGAATGTTGTTTATGAAAAGGAATTCAAACCAGCAAGGCAATAAAATACTAAAAATACATGGAACGGGCACCTGGGTGGCTCAGTTGGTTAAGCATCTGCCTTGGGCTCAGGTCATGACCCCAAGGTCTTGGGATAGAGCCCTGCATTGGGCTCCCTGCTTAGGGGGAAGCCTGCAGAGTCTCTCCCTCTGCCTTTCCCACCTGCTTGTGCTATCAAATAAATAAATAAAATCTTTTAAAAAAATACATCAAACATCTGGGCATTATACTATTTTTAAAATAGCAGTCTAATGAAGAAAGAACATAAGAACACGTACTATGTTTAAAGGACATTCGTCTGTTCTCTAATTCTCTCGACAACAACCAAAGGAAGTTGATAATAACTTTTTGGGGGTAAATTGAGGTTCAGAAAATTTAGGAATTTTCTAAGTTTAGACAATTTTAAAAGTAAATGCAGGGCGCCTGGGTGACTCAGTTATTAAGTGTCTGCTCAGCTCAGGTCATGATCCCAGGATCCTGGGATTTAGTCCCTCATCAAGCTCCCGGCTCTGTGGGGAGACTGCTTCTTCCTCTCCTTCTCCCTCTGCCTCCCTCCCTCTCTTCATCTCTCATAAATAAAGAAAATCGGTAAAAATAAATACATAAACAAAAATAAAAAGCAAATATAATAAAAAATTATAAAAATCAAATACAACTTAAAATAAGTAAAAGAACTGAATGAAATCCTGCGGGAATCTAAAACCACAGGTTTTCCACTACTCCCTGCTTTAGGAAGAGGAAGGAAGGAAGGAAAGTTAGGCAGGCAGACAGGGAAACACCTCACAGCAGGAGGTGATCCGTACCAAATCATTTTTAAAGACTGTATTCATTTGAGAGCACAAGCAGCGGGAAGGGGACCAGAAGGAGAGTGACAAGCAGGCTCCACGCTGAGCAGTATTTTAAAGTCTCAATTTAGGGGCACCTGCCTGGCTCTATAGGTTAAGCATCTGCCCTCTGCTCAGGTTGTGATCTCAGGGTCCTAGGATAGAGCCCCACAGCAGGCTCCCTGCTCAGTGGGGAGCCTGCTGCTCCCCCTGCTTGTACTCTCTATCGCTCTCAAAAAAAATTTTCCAAAAAAAAACTTAAAAAAAAATAAAGTCTCAATTTAAAAACAAAATTAAAGGGGCGCCTGGGTGGCTCAGTGGGTTGGGCCTCTCCCTTCGGCCTGGGTCATGGTCTCTGGGTCCTGGGGTCTGGCCCACATCCTACTCTCTGCTTGGCGGGGAGCCTGCTTCCCCCCCTCTCTCTCTGCCTGCCTCTCTGCCTGCTTGTGATCTCTGTCTGTCAAATAAATAAATAAATAAATCTTTAAAAACAAACAAACAAATTAAAGAAAAAAAAATCTCCTAAGTCCATCACTATCAAGAACAAGTGCACTCTGGCACGCATTTTCCTTAAAAGCCAGAAGGAAAGCTCGAAAACAGCCAGAGGTGCTCTCACACAGACGGCATGCACGTTCACCAGCATCAAGCCGCAAGAGCCTTATTTGGCCCTCCGTAACAGACACGAGAGAATCGCCAAGAATCCCCAAAGCACAGCCACCAGCAAGCAGCAAAAGAAGAAAGTGGTTACGGTTTCTTACCTAAAATTACAACAAGGAAGCCTCCAGCACATAATGAAAGTCATTAAGAAAATTCTGAGAGTAACTGCAGGCGGACTTCTCCCCCAGAAAGGAACCAGCTAACAAGCATTCATTATCTTTGGCACGGTGAAAGTATTTATAGGACGTTCACATAAAGCCTTCCCCAATAGGCCCCACATTAACGAGTGGCATTTTAGGTGTAACACCAAAGTGCTCTGGAGACCGTGAAAATTCACAATTTGTGCTTTCTCTTTTTTCTACGCTCTAGTATTTACCATCCCTGGAGATTTTACCACACATTTTCAGTTTTTGTTCCTAAAAGGAGTCAACCTTCGCCCATAGCGTACTGCGTGCCTGGCGATCTCCAGGCTCGTCGCCTGTGCTGTCTCCTGCAATGCTCAAGGAGTGGAGGCAGAAATCTGCAGGCAACGCAACCAGGAAGATGGGAGACAATCTTTTCTCACGCCAACGGGGCGGGCAGTTTCCGGGAAGGGAGCCCGGCGGCTTCGGGCGCTGAACGAGAACTTGGACTCGGCCGGGGGCACCGCGGGCAGGCGGGAGGGGTCAGGTGGGGTTGGGGGCACTCGCGGGGCGGAAATGCCGCCCAGGGGCCCCAGACCCGCGCGTGTCAACTCCCCTCCCGCGTTCCGCATCCCCTCCGCCCTCTCGTCCTCCCCCTACAGCTGTGGCGAATCCGCCCCCCCAGCCGCGTTCCGGGACCCGACGCGCACACCCCCTCGGAGAAGCTGGGCGGACCACTGAAGCCTCTTCTTTCCCTGGGGAGTGTGTGGGGAAGCGGAGGGTTAAAACACTCGCCCTTCTCTGCAACCTCCGCGGCGACAGCTGCCGCTCCGCACGCACAGCCGCGAAGTGACAGCGCCGGGCATCATACTGGGGAGGGAAGGAGATGGCCTGTGGCGGTGACGCCGGAGTTGGCGGAGACGACCCTACCATCACCGGGAAAAGTGTCCCTCTTCCCCATCACCTCCCGACCCGCGTTAAAGCTCACGAAAGATGCCAGGAGCGTACCTGGTCCTGCAGCAGGCGCCCTCCAACCCTCCCCGCAGGTGCGCCTGGTACATGAGGTCCTAAGGTCTTTTCCAGACACGTTGGCATCGGCTCCCAAAGGGGGCCCCAACAGAACTTGGCCAGGGGAGACTTCCCGAGGCGCGGCAGACACGGCAGGAAAACCAGCGGCTCTCCCCTCAAGGGCCTGCAAGTCCTGCCTGGCTCGCCCCTTAAAGCTTAACCCCAGACATGTGCGTGGCAAACCCGAACAGCCCAAACGCCACCTGCGAGTTCCCTCTCCTCCCGGCAAGTGAAACCTGGACGTCTTCTGGGCGCTGCCTGTCCCGCCAGCTGTGCCTCCCCGTCCCCGAGGCCGCCAAGTTTCCTACAGCCCCCACCTGAATCCCACCCTTTGGGGCTCCGGAGCCGGGGGCCGCGGACAGCCAGGGCCACCGCATCCCGGATCCCGGGAGTCCGCCCGCTTCGGGGCGGCCAGAGGACCTGTGGGACACCGCGGGATCGCCCGAGTGGGGAAGTCTGGGGGCTCCGCGCCGCGCCCCTCCTTACCTGGCGCTCTCTGGCCCGGGCTGGGACATCCGCCGGGGGCGCGCCCCTCCGCGCGCTCGCTGCGCACCTGGCCGCCGCCGCCACCGCCTGGCCCCAGCCCCGGCGGCCGCGCTAGCGCTTCATGGCGCACGGGGGCTGGCTCGGAGCCCCTGGAAGCGTGTCCAGTTGGCGTCGGCTCCTCTGGCTCTCGCCTCTCGCCACTGGCTCCCCCGCCTTCTCCCGCCCCGCGTCCGTGCGCCCGTCCTCAGCGGCCGCCCTTTTCCCTCCGCACCCCCGGACCGGCTAAACTGGTTTCTCCGCTCCGGGGTGGTGCCTCCAGTCTCTCCCGCAGCCGCGGCTGGGGCTGGGGCTAGGGGCGGGCCCGGCCGTCCGCCCTCCCTTTGTCCCTCCCGGGGGCGGAGAGGGGCTGAACGGGGAGCCCCTGGGCGGGCACACCAGGCCCAGGTCCTGCCTGGCGCCCTCCGTGCGCCCTGGCGGCAGGTGGGCACCCCGGCCGTCCCCGGAGCGCGTCCCCCGCCTCGCCGGACCCGCGACCTGGCAGCTGCGGTCGCTGTCGGCTCCTCCGGCGCCCCCGCCTCCCTGGGGGCCGCGCTCGCCACCCCGCCCCACCAGCCTCGCGTCATTTTCCCGCCGGCCTCCGCCAGCCTGGCCGCCACCCGGGGTCGGTGACCGCGCCAGCCCGGAAAGCTGGCCGGGCTGCGGCCTGCCGGGGACCTGACCTCCCTCGGTAAGGGGAGCCGTGCACTCTCGACGCCAAGTCACGTTCCAGGACCGGTCACCCAACGCGCGTCGCGGCTCACCGCGAGGAGGGTGGGGAAAGGGACTACGCCGAAAGACCTGGAGAAACTTATTGTGGGGTGGCAGCACGCAGGCCTTCTGTGGGGACCAACCTTCACCTTTAGGGGGTTGGGTCTGCCAGCCAAGGTGCAGCGGGTGAAACGGCTCGCAGTAGCTGGAAGTTTGGGACTCCCGTGCGTGGTCGCCGGGCAGGTGTCTGGGCTTGTGAATCTTGCCTCCTCAAGTGTGTGCCGCACACTGGAAACTCCGTTCAGCAGCAGTTTACTGCTCACCCACAGTGGAAGAGTCTCTAAAGAGAATCAAAGAATTTGCTTAGGGGCGCCTGCGTGGCTCGGTCGTTAAGCCTCTGCCATGGGTTCAGGTCAAGATCCCAGAGTCCTGGGATCAAGCCCGGCATCAGGAATCCTGCTTCTCCTTCTGCCACTCCCCCTGATTGTGTACCCTTTCTCGCTGTGTCTCTCTCAAATAAATAAGTAAAATCTTCAAAAAAAAAAAAAAAAGTTTGCTTAAAGTGTAGTAGGGAAGATAGAATTCACAGATAAATATCTAGTTACCTGCAGATCAGAGTTTCAGGTCCGGGGCCTAAGAGTTCAGACACCCACCTGGGGGCTTAAGGAAGCCTTCTCTGAGGAGGCCATGCCTCAGTTGGGGCTAGGAGAGCCACACTTTCAGGGATCAGAGTTGGGCGGAGAGGATATTCAAAGAATAGCCCACTATTTTTCCTCCCGGTATGTGAAAGATTCCACTGGTATCGTTAAACCCTAAACTGCCCCGAGTTTCTTTATCATTAGACACTCTTGATTTTTTTTTTTAAGTAATCTCTGTGCCCAACATGAGGCTTGAACTTAGGACCCCAAGATCAAGAGTCAGATGCCCCACCCACTGAGCCCAACCAGGCACCCTGTCACACTTGACTTTGAGCAAGTGGGCTGGTCAGTCACTTAATCTCTCTGGGCCTCAGTTTCCTCATCTGTAAAATGAGACTGGATTGGATGACCTCAAATGGTTCCTTCCATTTTCTGAACCCAACAGCAGGGCAAAGGTATAGAAGCGGGAAAACACAGGGACCAGTGAACAGCAATGGGGAAAACCAGTTGGCTGACAGTGCAACGGCTGTCCATAGGGCTGGAGGGGTGGGTTAAGGACTTTGGGCTTGCTTTTGACAGCACTTGCAAGCCATTGAAAGTTTATGACCACAACTGTTGCACGATCCGTGTTGTGTTCTAGGGAAAATAACTAGACTAGCTTGAAAGAAGGTAAGACTGAAGTTAAGAAGTTAGTAAAGCAACATAAAGTGGGCCCGAAGGACTTGCCACTGGAAGGAGGAGGAACGTTCCGGGACAGCATCAAGAGTAATGGCAGGGCACAGAGTGGCCAGAATCTACAACTGACTGGCAGACAGAAGCATGAAGATGGGCCAAGTTCCCCAAGCTAGGTGCTGGCATTAGTAACAGCAGAGTCAGAAGGAAGGCAGGCCACCGAGGAGGGTTCTGCCCCACCACGAGAAAGGCCGGTACACCTAAGAGTAAAGAGAGGATTCTAGACTAAAGGAAGAATCCCTTCTTTCTTGCAGATCTACCAGCAAGTGATCAATCTGTCCAAGAAAGCATTGCATAGAAAACAGATTATACTAAGATCCATCCAGTCCCCACCTAAACTCACATCGGGTCAGTAACATTGCTGTGGCTGTGTTTAACACCCCTGTGTAGACACCAAGATTTCAAGCCAGTTTGTTTCTCTTACAGACCACGTGGAGTAGAGGGTGGGGAGAGGTGGGGAAAAGGGGACACGGTGGGTATTGTTTTAAAGATCATTCATTG